>NC_133121.1:161113990-161425865 GCF_033568475.1 Henckelia pumila | reverse complement strand
GACTCTTTTATATCTCCGTACAAATTTGACTGAAGACTGTTGAGTTCAGAATTGGCAGAAGTCGAATCTTCGAAGAGTTGGTTGAGGCTTGGTACTGAGTTGATCTTAATCGTTGAGTTACGATTGAATAGAATTTTGATTGAAAATTTTTATTCTTGTAGCTTGTCCAGATTGAAGCTACATTGAATCGAAGAAAAAGTAGAAGTCGACATCGAATCGAAAAGGGACGAATACTCAAGTTCAGATTGATTCTCGAGTCCCTAAATCACATACATATATGATTACTTGTTTTGACTAATTAAATGCATTGAGTTGAATTACTTGAATGTATTACGATTTTCATATGCATTCATATTGAGCCAGATGATTAGTTCACTTATCGAATTAGACGTTCTAAGGATTATAGTCGAGTGGCATTGGTCGTCAATTAGTACTCCAATAGCTCGATCAACTCTCTATAGATGTTCGAGAGTCTAGAGAAAGTGAGATATACCGCATTCACCTCGATCGAGAGATTAGGTGAGTTGTGGTGATATATTGGCCTCGAGATCCCAATAAAATAAAGAAATTCCCATTGATTATCGGATTTTAGATAATCTCGAACCCCAATGATATGCATTGCATTTTATTGCATTTCAGTTTGACTTGATGCTATTTCATGTCGTTTATTTACTACGTGAAATTACTTGTCTTGTTGTCATATATCATATTTTGATATATTAATTGATATTGCTTGTCTTGTTGCTTTTACTGGGAATATTATTCTCAGCGGAGTTATCCTGATATTTTCTTGTCTTTGTATGTGTTCTTGGAAACAGGTGGGACAGGATCGAGTCAGAGGCAACATGACTAGATCGAGTTGGAAATGATAGAGTGGGGACTTGGTGTTTAGAAGTTGAATCTGTAATTCAAACTTGTTGGTATTTTGTATTATAACCTAGAATCGAAGCATGTTCTACATTTAGGAGCTTTTGAAAAACTTTAGATATATCATGTTGGTATTTTTCAAGTTTTGATTGATTATCTTATTAGTATTATTCCGGAATTTTAGAACGAGGAAAGCGAGTTTGAAATCGAAAGGCTGGGCAGAATTTCATAAGGAACGCGCGGGCGCGTCAATTGAAGGCGCGGGCGCGCATCCTCATGTGAGGCCATTGCACGGGCGCGCTGCTGTTGTGCGAACCCCATGCGCGGGCGCGCATCTCCTTTAAACAAAAATTGGCTTTTAGCCTTCTCCTTTATTGGATGCTTGTTTGATTTCTTCTTGATTACATTATTAGAACCGAGGTCCTCACACAAGATATCTCAGATAGTACATCCGTACCTCTACTCAAGCAACCTCGCAACTCGGGTACTCAAGTCCAAGCCTATAAGCAATTAATTTCCATGTCACTCTTTGCATAATAAAAGCCTTAATTAGTCTAATAGCTACTCCTATAGACTAATCAGAGTCTAGCATAGCATTATAATTGTGTCTGTCGTTATCCCTTTGATTACGATAGCTTCAAAATCTTGGCAAAACTTCTCTACGATCCTGGTTGCGCTTCTTCATTGCCTGGCCCTCAAGACGATGCATGAAAACCCTTAAAAGAAGGCCAAAACAAGAGAGAGAAAAGACAAAATGAGCAATTGAAATGGATTCCTCGACCCTCTATATATAGGAAACAATCAGAACTTCTGAACCTGTTTCGAAGCTTCCAAACGCACTTCGTAGCATTCGATCTCCCCATCAAAGATTCTGATCTCTAGCCACCGAACGCGTGTCCTGGTATTGGACAAATCACTGATGCTTGCAGAGTTCAGAACTTCCGAACTTGACTTCGGAGCCTCCGAACTCCCTCAAGTAAAATCACCAATCAAAGAGCCCATAATATCTTTTCCAAAGGCAATCAGATCTTTCGATCTGCGGTTTGGAATGTCCGAACTGCTCGGTACCTCCGATCTAATACATTGCCATCCAAACACTTCGGATCCACCGATCCTGTCTTGGTTCAAGTTCGGATCTTTCGAAGTGCTCGAACCCTTGATGACTAACGAACAATTTCTAATACATTCGATTTTCAACTCTAAATACCCATACGAGGATCCCTTAACCATGTTTTGGCCATTTAAATAAGATTAAATAGTTGATTAGCTTAATTAAGAATCAGGATAATACATTAGAAGTATTTATTATCTTAGCTAAGGCTTTTAGATCAGTATTAGTAATCATAATTATTTTGACTTCTAGTGAGAGACTGTAGATGCTCGTACATCTAGGCCAGTTGCTCAGATACGTAAAGTACTAACTGAGATAACGAGCGAGTATGCATTCTTCTATGTTGTGTATTATGTGATATGATCCATGTTTTACTGATTTGTTATATTATGTTTCATGTGCATATGCATGCTGAGTAGTATCTCCTTCGAGACAGTCTTTCTAGTCGGGTCACTCAGGCCTATATCCTTATTACTGTCGGAAACCGAGAGATGCCGTGATCACAAGGACTGACGCTACAGTCATCTTGACGAGTGTGGGGAGATACAACGGAGTTGACCCCAGATAGTACTTCACACTTTGGTTCCTAAAATAAGCAAGACTTTGACCAGTACTCAGTCATTTTGCCTACATCATATTAGTTGTATACTCGTGATTTTTGTACTGAGCGAAGGTCTCTCACGTCTGTATTTTTTATCATGGAAACCCCATTCGACGAGGTAGTTGCAGTGGCTAAACATATGGACATGTGCGTAGTAGGTGACCAAGGCTGGGATGTGTAGGTTTCCATTAGTTGCTTAAATATTTACTTTCGGTATTAGATTGGGTTGTATATTCACCTATTGTTTACTTGGGTTTCCGGTTTTATTCTGTCGGATTAGATGTTTATTTAATTTTAACATTTATTTTTTTATGATTTTTTATCTGTTTAAGTTTGTTAGAACAAGTTTTGGTGTTTGACAAAATATTTTATAACCTTATCCAAACTAGTTAGAACAAGAGATAAAAGAATCAGTACAATCAAGGAATAGAAGAATCATTACAGTCAAGGAATAGAATCTAAGCAGTCTATTCAAAGTATCTTCACCTGTTCTCAACCAGTTGAAGAACCAGTTCATATAACTAGTTCTAATACATCAGTCACATCAAAAGTTTGATGAAGATTGTTCTAAGAATAAACTATTCTAGGCCAACTTCTCAAGTATCGACTTCTCAGGCCAACTGCTTAAGTGTTGACTGCTTCAGACAACTGCTATATAAAGTATAATTATTTTACTGCTCAAATATGAAGATAGAGCCGTTGTAATTCAATCTTCATCAAAATTTGTGCATAATAATTAACTACATCTACGTCTTGCATTTAAGAAGACATGAAGAAGATCAAGAGATGTTAGAGACAAGCATTAATGAAGACATCATGAAGATAAACGTTGCACAAACATGCCTATATATATTTAAAGGATGCTAACAAGAAGAGAGAGACATATACACACAACGGTTTTCAAGATATCTAATCATTTTTCGAGCACTTTGCAAGAAACATCTTACTTGCTCACATTGTCCACTCATCAAAGATACATATCAAATCTTCAAGTATCACAAAAGGCGAAGTGACAACTTCCAACTCCTCACCTCAGACCGTTGAAGAGGATTTGCTCACCTATTTGAATTAATTCAAATTGATTATACTTAACTTGTTACTTTGGTTTTAAGAACTGTTGTCTTAACTTGTATTGTCTACTAGGAGTTTTGATCTAGGCAAGGGGTAAGTCCTATGATTGGAGTGGGTGTATTATAAGACATTTTAATAACCAAAGTCTTCTAGTGTAACCTCCCTTGTGAGAAATAAGGGGTGACGTAGCATGTAACGCCCCGTTTTTATCTTAAATAAGTTTATTTGAGTTAATCGGAGATTACAGAGTTCACGAGCCGACTCGATTTTGATCAGGGTCTATTTTGCAAATTTTGGATTTTTCAGGGACTAAAGCGCAAATATCGGTTTTATTAGATATTTATAAGGGAAATGACTTGTATTATTCATTCATCACCTTCCCTTTGCCGCCTCCCCTCCATTGAAACGCTTTAAACGTTTCTCCAAGCTCCCAGATTTCAGTCCGAGCTCGATCCGGCCGTTGGAAATTATTTCTGAAGGCAGATTATCGATCACTACAACGAGAGCTCTGTTATATTGTAAGTTCTTCTTTGATCGGATACATTCTAGTTTTTGGATGTTGTTAGAATCGTTTGAGATTCGAGTATGTTGTTCTCTACAGAGTTCTGATCGTTTATTATTTGTCGGTTTTGAATTAGAGCGACGTTCGGATTTGTTATGATTTTTGGAAGCCATTTTCGAAAATGTGGATTTTGAGATTGATGGGTTTGCTTTGTTTTGGTTGTCTTAGCATTGTTATGAGGTTATATCGCTATTGAACTGCTGTCTGCATTGTCGGGTTGTTCAGTTATAGCCGTTATGCCGTCGGTTTGAGTTTTGGAGATTTGAACCGTTTTTGAAGTTGTTGAACTTGTATTGTAAGTTGATCTTGGTTATTGATCTTGTATTTCATCTGGACAGATTCGTTTGGAGTTTGTCAAGCCAGAGTTAACAACATTTTGATCGTCAAGAGTTGGACGAATATCGGTAAAGAGTTTTACCTTGAACCGTTGTTGTTGTTTAGGTTGTATAGTTGTTGATACAATCTTTTGTTGTAGCTTTTCCGGAGTTGGATCTACGACATTGAAAGGTAAAAGCAGTCATCATAGCGGGATAGCATAGTCGGGACAGTTGGTTCTCGAGTTTCCCTTTCTAATCACATATTGCATCAATACTTGTTCTAGCATGTGGAACATGTATTTTGGGTTGTTATTTGAGTTGTTTATGTGGCTTATGTTTATGTTTCTGTTCTGCATTCATCTTGAGCCTACGTTGATTCAGCGGGCAGAACCGCCCTTTTTGTGTGGACGTTTGGGAACTATGATTGAGTGGCCTAGGTCGTAGTCGTATCGCCTAGTGCTAGCATACTCATTATGGTTTCTCAAAGTCTAGAGGAGCGAGATATGTGGTCCCACCTCGATTGGGAGAGTCGGTGAGTCGTCACATGATCTCATCCTCGGGATCCCAAAAGCACAGTAGCAATCCTTTGTTTATCAGACTTGATATCCCGGTTTAAAGACATGCATTTCATTTCATTGTTATTGATTGTGTTGTTGTCTGAAAGCATGGTTATTGTTGTATTACTTGATATGTTGCTTTTTCTGGGATTATCATTCTCACCGGTTATCCGGCTGTTGCTTTGTTTTTTTTTTATGTGTACTTGGCAACAGGAAGGGCAGGATCAAGTCAGCATAGACCTGGTTAGCGTCCAGAGCAAGAGATAGAAGTGAAACTCGTTTAGAAGTCGAATCAGCATGTCAACCTAGTTATGTTTTGAGAACATGTTTAGTTATTCGAACTTCTCGTAATTGTTTTGTAAGCAAGAATCGATGTAGGTACTACCGTATTGAATGTTTCTCTTTCCTAAACCTTTCTTGTATTGTTTTGGCATGTCAAATACTCTTAATGCAAGTGCTTAGGTTTTGATTGGGTAAATTTCAGTGCTTTCACCTTTCTGGGCGAGGGGACGGCGCGGGTGCGCGGCCTCCTTGCAAGGTTTGGGCGCGGGCGCTCTTGTTTAGAGCGCGGGCACGCTAGTCTTTGCGCAGCATAAGCGCGGGCGCGCTGCCTTAGGCGCGGGCGCGCTGGTAATTGCGGGGCTTAGGCGCGGGCGTGCTGATGTCAGCGCGGGCGCGCGAGCCTCCTTTAAAAAAAAATAAATTATTGGTTTCTTGTTTACATATCGCTTGCTTCTCCGATTTTAGTGGATTAGAAACGAGGTCTCACATAGCAGCAGTTAAGTCTCCGAACATCCATAAACATATCTGTGTGATTTACATTCGAGTCAAGTCATTCTACATATATGTTCAATCTGTTAGTTGACATATTTTCACGCATATATTTGTTGGTCAATTAACATCAACACACAAGAAATACTAGAGTCATTTGCTAATAACCAGTGAACTCACTTTTGAAGAAACAAGCTTTCAACTACTCTTATCTTTTGAGTAAAGAAGCTTTCTTGAAGCAGTTTTATTTCCCCAACAAAGTTAATCGCATAATTAAAGTTCTAGCTAGTTGGTGATCCGGGTTAGGTCACTATAAAATTCTTAATAATAAATTCATGAGTTTGTCTGAAAAAATCCACTTGACAATGAATTTAAAATCTTAATTATTTATTTTTTGAGTCACAATAATGAATTTCAAAGACACATCAGTGCGGAGTCATTTGAAATTTGTCCCTGTATACCTCATCAAATCTAAATACAACATTGATGAATTCTTAGATAAAAATTGTCCTATGTTTGAAATTCTGCCTTTTTTTTGTTTATTTGTTTATTGCAAGTGTAATGCTTCTCCTATTGCATGAGGATAAGCTTAAGGATTCGAACAATGTATTTAACTAATTGCGTGGTTCTAGTTGTGTCCATGCATTCTACTTTTCCTTAAATTGCTCAACAACTTCTTCTTCTTCTTCACTGTATTTTTTTCCTTCAAACATATATGTGATTTTTTGTCTCTTGTTGATTGAAAATAAGCGCTTAAAATAGTTTATAAAATAAATTATAAAATGAACTCCAATCCCATAACAATTTGTATTAAATATTTTCGTATATAAGTTATATATAAGTTATGACGATGCATGACTTAGCTCTAGCTAGTTGCTGAAGGTCACAGTATACAGTGGTCCTAATTGCAAGGATGTGGACAAGTGTATGATAACATATATAAAATAAGTTCACTAAATTCTGGAAACCTCTTGTTAAAAGTTACAGCTCATTGGAGGGTGGCCTCATATTAATAACAGTTAAGTGAATATATATACATGTAATTTGGTCGTATGTCAGGTAACAAAGACGGTTTAATACAAATTAAATGGATGATGCCTTTGTTTTTTATTTCAAATCATTCACTTCTAGTTTGCAGGATGCTGTCTTTGAAAATAGGTTGTTGTCTTTGTTTTTTATTTCAGTTTGCAACTAGTTTCCTTGTTGGTTTACCGTGACATTCCTATATTTTTTAATTTCAGTTTGCAGGATGCGTCAAGAATAAGGCGTACAGTCAAGAACAATTTGATGAAGTTAGAAGTTAATGGAGTGAATTTGTCTACTCGCATGTAGGTGGCTGAATATGTCATTTCAAATTGGGATAATACTTTTTTTTTAGGAAATACGTGTGGATGTGTACACGTTTAGGTGGTTGAATATGTCATTTCAAATTGGGATAATACTTCTTTTTGAGGAAATGCATTTGGATGTGTACACGTTTAGTTTTGAGGAAATATGTGTGGATATGTGCATATAATTTTGGGTTATTTTGGTGGATAGAGTACTTGTTGATTTATGTATGTGTCATTTTGGGATGGATTTATTAATATTATTAGTGTATTTTTAAGTTTAAAAAATATATTTATGGCATTATTGTATCTAAATTTTAATTTAGAAAATGTGTTCTATTGCTTCGGAAATTTTAGAATAAACGAAGTAAATCATTATCTTCTACTTCGTATTTTTATCAAAATACCGAAGTAAAACAAATTCTATTACTTCAGCAATTTTATTAATAGACGAAGTAGAAGAATGCATTTTACTACGGTAATATAGGAAATTAACGAAATAAAACATATTATACACTTCTTCTGTTAACGAAATTGATGAAGTAAAAGCTATTCTATGGCTTCAGTAATTTTATTAATAAGAGAAGTAGAAGATTGCATTTTACTTCGGTGATAAAATAAATTAACGAAGTAAAACACAATCTTTCACTTCGTATACGAACCGAAGTATAATCATAGTTGTTACTCATTAAATTCATTAATTACCGAAGTATAAGCATATGTTTGACTTCGTAACTTATGAAATGAGCGAAGTAAAATATTGTTGGAACACGTTCCCGGATCCGTAGATATGGTACCTAAGGCAGCGGAAGGTTTAAAAATTTTTATTTTCTGATCTGAAACGATTCCAGATCGTGGGTATCAAATCCTTACGAATAAATAAATAAGTAAAATAAAACAATAGTAAATTTTACCACTCAAGTCTCAACTTGAGGTTCTGGACTCCAACAGATAAATCTGTTCTTCTTGTATATCCCAGGAACTGATGACTCGATCAACTCCTGAATCAGGTCCACGAACAGAATTCTAAACCCTCTGACAGACTGCACTAAAAAGTCTATCAGAAGTTTCTACGAAGAGAATTAACAGATTTGATCTGTTAAACTAGACTGCAATTTCAAAAATTGCAGCATAGAATTTTCGAACACAGAGAGGGGAGGGGTCGGCCACCTAAGGAGACTGCTCTCTAGGGTTTTGAAAATTATGAGTTGAATTAATTAATTTTTGTACTGCAATAACTTATTTATAACATGGGCTGCTAACAGCTTAGGGCCCGTTAGTCATAAGTTCAAGCCTGACAAGCAAAGCCCGCATGTTCAGAAATTAATATAAAATTCATCGTGACTCAAATTGATAAACCAATTTTACCAATGTGTATAGAAACCTTTTCTGCATATTTTAAAGTCAAGATAAATTTTCTGAATCCGAATTCAGTGGTTTCCAAAAATGGCCCTATGTCATTTTAGGAAATCTTACTCCCTCTACTCATCAATAAGAAGTACTACTTCTCATTCGCTAAATTTAACTCATTAAATTTAATTATCTCAACGAGGATTAGAAATCTATTACTTGTGTAACCCTCAATGGTTTAGGGATACAGCTAGCCATGGGCCCATAACTTCTTTGTGACTCGGAACAACAATTTCCGACTTGCCCATCGAATCATGGTAAGAGCACCTAGCAACATCGCCCCATGATTCCTTAGGTATCACTGATAGTGCCTGCAAGAACCAGTGTGTTTTGGTTAGCGTACAATACGGTCCCTTCATCCATATATCCCGATCGAATCAACAATCATTGGTATATCGAGAGTCGTTCGAGATTCGATAACCATGCAATGCATCTTGAAGATCAAATATTGACATCGCATGTGCAACTAGGAAACCAAGTGACCTAAAGCACATCATGTACTCTGGCCAGAGATTTGTCATACTAATATCTCCTCAGATCGCATAGGATATCCACACTCGCAAGTGTGTGGTGAATCCTTAACAACAAAGCATTGACTCCTATATGTGTCGTAACTGTAACCAATATCGACACTTGATGACCCTCATAGAGTCGGTAAACGAGTCAAATTACAGTACTAGCATATAGAGTCTCCATGTTGTTTTAAGTAGTAAGGACTAATGATGTACAACCAAAACCACGGACTTTTTCACTCAATTAGTGAAAACCACTTGGAAAGTCCGAATAGGGTAGTTCGATCATTCATCCAATGAATATCCATTTGCATGCTACGAACATCTTTATGTTTCATACCAATGAAACGTGGTACTCGGCATCGCAAATGCTAGTCTCAATCTTGAGCGATCTTTATCCTTATTGCGGATGACTCAATTGACTAGAAACTGGTTTAGAATATACAGTGATTACAAGATGTGTTTTATGATAGTCATCCATATCCACTATCACATCTTGCATGCACTTTAGTATATTCAAGGTCTTTATCTAAAAATCGTATAGCACGTCACAACATAACAATATGATAAAAGATAAAGTAAATTCCAATAAAGAGTGTAAATTATATTAAACAAAGATTGTTTACAAATAGAGTCATAAAGGCCCTTAGCCACAAGTTGGCTAGCAGGGCACCCACTCTTTCAATCTCCCACTTGCCCTAAAGCCAACTAGTCATACTACGTAGTCTCATTGCTTCGTGATGGTTGTCAAATAATGGTCCTGGCAAGGGCTTAGTAAGTGGATCAGCAATATTGTCTGCAGAGGCCACTCTCTCGACAATAATGTCTCCTCTTTCCACCATCTCCCGGATGATGTGGTATTTCCTCAGTATGTGTTTGGATTTTTTATGAGACCTTGGTTCTTTTGCCTGAGCAACGGCACCAGTGTTGTCACAGTACACCGGGACTGGACCAACTTCTTCAGGAATGACCCCCAACTCTTGGACGAAATTCATCATCCAAACGGCCTCTTTAGCAGTAGCTGATGCTCCAATGTACTCTGCCTCAGTGTGGAATCCGTTATGGTGTCCTGCTTGGAAATCTTCCAAAAGACAGCACCGCCATTGAGCATGAATACAAATCCAGAGGTTGATTTTGAGTCATCCACGTCGCTTTGGAAGCTAGAGTGAGTATAGCCTTCCAATTTTAATTCTCTTCCCCCATAAACCATGAATATATTCTTAGTCCTTCTCAAGTACTTAAAAATATCCTTCACAGCTTTCCAATGCATTTGACTGAGGTTGGCCTGATATCTGCTCGTGACACTCAGAGCAAAGGCTACATCTGGTCTGGTAGATATCATCACATACATGATACTACCTATAGCTGACGCATATGGTACGTGTGTCATTTTATCTATCTCTTCGTCAGTCTTGGGAGACATTGACTTGGATAGAGAAACTCCATGACACATAGGTAGATGTCCTCTCTTGAACTCATCCATAGAGAACCTCTTCAATATGGTGTCGATGTAGGTCTCTTGAGTGAGTCCTATAATTCTCTTAGACCTATCTCTATAGATCTGTATTCCTAGAATATAGGATGCCTCACCCAAGTCCTTCATCGAAAATCTACCTGATAACCATATCTTTGTTGACTACAACATTCCTACATCATTCCCAATGAGTAGGATGTCGTCAACATAAAGCACTAAAAATGTCACAGCATCCTTAACTACTTTCTTGTATATGCACGGTTCCTCCGGGTTCTTGAAGAAACCAAAGTCTTTTATTGTTTCATCAAATTTCTGGTTCCAACTTCTTGACGCCTGTTTGAGACCATAAATTGATCTCTGAAGCTTGCATACCTTATGCTCGCTTCCCATGGATGTGAAGCCCTCGGGCTGCATCATATAGATCTCTTCCTTAATTATTCCATTAAGGAACGCAGTCTTAACATCCATCTGTCATATCTCATAGTCATACCATGCTGCTATGACAATTAAGATTCTTATGGACTTGAACATTGCGACTGGTGAAAAGGTTTCATCATAGTCAACACCTTGTCTTTGTGTATAACCTTTTGCGACCAATCGTGCATTTTAGGTCAGCACCTTACCATCTGGCCCAAGTTTTCTTTTGTAGATCCATTTACACCCTATAGGAACAATTCCATCGGGAGGATCTACTAAAGACCAAACTTGGTTTGCATGCATGGAGTCTATTTCAGACTGCATGGCTTCAAGCCATAAATTCGAATCGGCATCAGAAATTGCCTCCTTGAAGTTTTTTGGATCACATCCAATGATGGGTTCACTTTGATCCCCTTCAAGTAGGAGATTATGTCGAATAGGAGGTCTAGAAGCCCTTTCGGATTTTCTAAGAAGTGGCGTGTCATTTATTGGTTCCTGAGGTGTGGGATCGTTATTTTGTATCTCGGGTTCTTCTCGAACTTCTTCGAGTTCCATCATCTTGCCTTTTCTTTCAAGTAAGAACTCCTTCTCCATGAAGGTGGCATTCCTAGAAACAAACACTTTTGTTTCAGTAGGATGATAGAAGTAATATCCGATCGAATTCTTTGGATACCCTACAAAATAACACAAGATGGATCGACTATCCAGCTTATCTCCCACTGTCTGCTTCACGTAAGCAGGACATCCCCAAATCCTCAAGTACGAATACTTAGGAGTTTAGCCAGTCCATAATTCGTATGGAGTTTTATTCACTGCTTTAGTGTGGACATTTTTCAACAACAATACCACTGTTTCAAGTACATAGCCCCAAAACGAAGGTGGGAGCTCAGTGAAGCTCATCATAGATCGAACCATGTCCAACAGAGTTCGATTACGACGCTCTGCTACACCATTAAGCTGAGGTGTGGCAGGAGGAGTCCACTGAGAAAGAATTCCATTTTCTTTCAGATAGTCTAAAAACTTCGTACTCAAGTATTCACCGTCTCGATCAGATCGAAGTGCTTTAATACTTTTTTCTAGTTGATTCTCTACTTCAGTTTTGAATTCTTTGAACCTTTCAAATGATTCAGATTTATATTTCATTAAATATAAATACCCATACCTTGAATAATCATCAGTAAAGGTAATGAAGTAGATGTGACCAGATTTAGTACCAATACTAAATGGGCCACAAACATCTGTATGGATCAAATCTAACAGATTTTGACTACGCTCAGGCTTTCCCTTAAAAGGTGTCTTAGTCATTTTTCCTTTCAGGCAGGACTCACAAGTAGGTAGAGAGTTTATGTCTGACATATCAAACATGCCCTCTCCCATTAACTTGTTCATCCTCCGTGAGAAAATATGACCTAGTCTAGCATGCCAAAGATTTGTTGGGTTTTGACTATCGTTCTTTCTTTTTATTGTTGTTACCGGTTTATCAACATAATTAACTGGAACGTCTTTTAGTTTCAAGTTATATAGATCATTTTCAAGTTGTCCACATCCAATCAAACATTCATTCTTGTAAATATTGCAAATCTCATTCACAAAATTGCAAGAAAAACCATCTCTATCAAGCATAGAAACAGAAATAATGTTTTTAACCAAATCTGGCACAAATAAAATGTCTTTCAAAAATAACTTAAAATTATTCTGCAAAATTAAACAAACATCTCTCACAGCTTTGGCTTCAACTCTGGAACCATTTTCGAGCCTCAACTGGGTCTCACCCATCCTCAGCCTACGACTTCTTGACATCACCTGCAAATCATTGCAAATGTGAGATCCACATTCGGTATCCAATACCCAAGAAGTAGTATTAAGTGAAACATTTATTTCAATATAAAACATACTCTTTGCAGTTCGCAACTGCTCGAGATATTCTTTGTAGTTACGCTTTCAGTGACCGGGTTTCTTGCAGTAATGGCAAACATCTTCATGTTTGTCCACGTTTGAAGTCTTTGTCTTGTTCTTCTTCTTGGGCCATGTTTTCTTGGGTGGGGTAGAATGCTTCTTACCCTTTGCATTTGTCCCCTTCTTAGCAGACGAAGAGGATCCCACCAAAAGAACCAGCTTATCCTTCTTGAATGTGGCCTCATAAATGACAAGCATATTGACCATCTCTTCAAGGGTGGCATCTATCTTGTTCATATTAAAGTTCACCACAAAACCGTCAAACGATGAAGAAAGAGAAAGAATCAGTAAGTCCACACACAGTTCGTGCTCCAATGTCAACTCGAGGGTCACCAATTTTTCAATGAGCCAAATCATATGTACCCCATGCTCACGGACCGAAGTCCCATATCGCATGCGGCATGTCATCAGCTCTTTGACAGTGGCGTACCTCTCAGATCTCGACTGAGCTCCAAAAAGTTCCTTGAGGGTCTTGTGAATGTCAGCAGCATTCACTGCATCCTCAAATCGCCTCTGAAGTTCATCAGACATCGAAGCCTGCATGTAGCATTTGGCCTTGATTTTATGGTCCAACAATTTATCAAGTTTGGCCAACTCTTCCGGACTCACATCAGCCGGGGCTTCCTTCGGAGTAGACTTTTCTAACACGTAGAAAATATTTTTAGAGCATAGGACAATCTTCAACTTACGGAACCATTCCGTATAGTTTGAGTCAGTCAGTTTGTTTTGTTCGAGAATGGAAAAGAGCGGATTACGCGAATTCATTGTAACGGTATACTGAAAAGATAACAGACAATAATCAGTGATTGTTTAATTAATTTACTAAGACATAAAATAAGGGGAGTTTAATGTTATGAATTACTCTCCCACTATTTTAACGATTTCACCACCCTGTAGTGAAAACGAGAAAACTATTTTCCTTAGTAGGAACATGGAGCCCAATTTACAAATTATAGTTCTGAATAAAATCAGCCAATTATAATTTTAAAAAGGTAGAGTTCAATTGCTGCTAGAGCAACCTCCATGTTTTTACCTCATATCCAATAAAGGGCTCAATAATATGACGTCGTTTAAAGTGATATGTCAAGTTGAACCATCAATATTAAGTTGTGATGGACGGTCGCCACGTGGACCCTCAATAAAATGAGGTGATCCCATGGGAGTTCCACCCAACTTACAACAATTGTCTACTCAATGCACAGCTTTCCGGCGAACGGGCCTTCCCAATAATATGAGACGGACCACGGTCGCGGGTAGCATCTATCATACATTGATAGTTGATGGAAGGTAGGAAAATATAAACTATATTTAATTTTCCTTTTATTAAACTTGATATTAATTTTAAATCATATTTAAAATGATGGATTTTAATTTTGAAAATTTGTCTCATCATTTAATAAATTTGTATGCTTGCAGGATTCATGCAATTTAGTCTAAACATGCATACAAAAATAATATCAAATATTAAATAAAGGATGATCGATGCCTAGATCTAATCGACCCGTGGTTGCCAATCACGAGTCTAAGTCCAATCCTAGGTGATATGTAAGTATGCAATGCAATCTTATTACATTGAGCTTCCAATTTACATTTCTTCAGTCTTTATGTCTGCTGAGCCCACCATTGTCTTCAAATCTTTATCTCCCGCTAAGTCTAATAAATTTACAATAAATTTTAATGACAAGTAGGGGATACATATTTAAGGTGGGAACGGACCATAAACCAAGCCCACTTTTATTACAAATGACAAATCAAATTGGGCCATAATACAAGCACATTAATAAAACCCAACAGTAATAATAAAACCAAATGTAAACAACCTAACATACACCTAAGAAATTGGTCATGGCAATCGATCATCCTTTTATACAATTATTTAATTCAATTAAATGATTGGATAACATGCAATTCAAATGGCAATAAATATAAATAGATAAAATCATATTTTATACATAAAATCCCATTTTATATATAAAATCATATTTTATCTAGTATATCCATAAAATCATATTTTATAAATAAAATCTAATTTTATATATAAAATCATATTTTATTATCAATTGTACCAAAATAATTTATTTCTTAAAAAATCCGGGTTCAAACAAATTTGACTCATTGCCTCGTGGACCAACCGAAACAATTTTCAATCCGTCCAAAATTTATAATTTCTAAAATTGTAAAATAAATAAAAAAAATTAATTTAAAATTTTGGGGCTGCCCGGGACGATCCCGAGCAGCCCGCCCGGCCCTGCTAGGCTGGGCCATCGCCCAGCCTAGCTCTCGGCCCAGCCGCGTGCTGGGTTAGGGCAACATTTGACCCAGCCCAGCCGTTGGGCTACTGGGCCGTCGCCTGCGGCCCAGTTGCGCGCTGGGCCGCCTCGCGCGGCCCAGCTTTGTGATGGGCTAGGGCAACGTTTGCCCTAGCCCATCACGCAGCCCAGCTGCACGCAGCTTTTGCTGCGGGCTGGGTGTCCCAAAAAAAAAAAATTTTCTTCTGAAATCGAGGCATGGTACAATTTTTTATAAAATTTTAATCGTAAGATCCGAGAGCAACCTGGCTCTGATACCACTGTTGGAACACATTCTCGGATCCGTAGATATGGTACCCAAGGCAGCGAAAGGTTTAAAAATTTTTATTTTTTGATCTGGAATGATTCCAGATCGTGGGTATCAAATCCTTACGAATAAATAAATAAGTAAAATAAAACAATAGTAAATTTTACCTTTCAAGTCTCAACTTGAGGTTATGAACCCCAATAGATAAATATGTTCTTCTTGTATATCCCGGGAACTGATGACTCGATCAAATCCTGAATCAGGTTCACGAACAGAATTCTAAACCCTCTGACAGACTGCACTAGAAAGTCTATCAGAAGTTTCTACGAAGAGAATTAACAGATTTGATCTGTTAAACTAGACTGCAATTTCGAAAATTGCAGTCTAGAATTTTCGAACACAGAGAGGGGAGGGGTCGGCCACCTAGGGAGACTGCTCTCTAGGGTTTCGAAAATTATGAGCCGAATTAATTAATTTCTGTACTGCAATAACTTATATATAACATGGGCTGCTAACTGCTTAGGGCTCGTTAGTCATAAGTTCAAGCCTGACAAGCAAAGCCCACATGTTCAGAAATTAATATAAAATTCATCGTGACTCAAATTGATAAACCAATTTTACCAATGTGTATAGAAACCTTTTCTGCATATTTTAAAGTCAAGATAAATTTTCTGAATCCGAATTCAGTGGTTTCCAAAAATGGCATCCCTATGTCATTTTAGGAAATCTCACTCCCTCTACTCATCAATAAGAAGTCCTACTTCACATTCGCAAAATTTAACTCATTAAATTTAATTATCTCAACGGGGATTAGAAATCTATTACTTGTGTAACCCTCAATGGTTCAGGGATACAGCTAGCTGTGGGCCCACAACTCCTTTGTGACTCGGAACAACAATTTTCGACTTGCCCATCGAATCATGGTAAGAGCGCCTAGCAACATCGCCCCATGATTCCCTAGGTATCACTGATAGTGTCTGCAAGAACCAGTGTATTTTGGTTAGCGTACAGTACGGTCCCTTCATCCATATATCCCGATCGAATCAACAACCATTGGTATATCGAGAGTCGTTCGAGATTCGATAACTATGCAATGCATCTTGAAGATCAAATAGTGACATCGCATGTGCGACTAGGAAACCAAGTAACCTAAAGCACATCATGTACTCTGGACAGATATTTGTTACACTAATATCTCCTCAGATCGCATAGGATATCCACACTCGCAAGCGTGTGGTGAATCCTTGACAACAAAGCATTGACTCCTATATGTGTCGTAACTATACCCAATCTCGACACCTGATGACCCTCATAGAGTCGGTAAACGAGTCAAAGTACAGTACTAGCATATAGAGTCTCCATGATGTTTCAAGTAGTAAGGAATAATGATGTACAACCAAAACCACGGACTTTTCCACCCAATTAGTGAAAACCACTTGGAAAGTCCAAATAGGGTAGTTCGATTATTCATCCAATGAATATCCATTTGCATGCTTCGAACATCTTTATGTTTCATACCAATGAAACGTGGTACTCGGCATCGCAAATGCTAGTCTCAATCTTGAGCGATCCTTATCCTTATTGCGGACGGCTCAATTGACTAGGAACTGGTTTAGAATATACAGTGACTACAAGATGTGTTTCATGATAGTCATTCATATCCACTATCACATCTTGCATGCACTTTAGTATGTTCAAGGTCTTTATCTAAACATCGTATAGCATGTCACAACATAACAATATGATAAAAGATAAAGTAAATTCCAATAAAGAGTGTAAATTATATTAAACAAAGATTGTTAACAAATAGAGTCATAAAGGCTCTTAGCCACAAGTTGGCTAGCAGGGCACCCACTCTTTCAAATATATGTTTTTACTTCGGCACCGGTCCAACTCTGCCTCCAAAAAATGACCAAAGACTTCGGTAATTTAAGGTATAAGACTTCGGCGATTCAGCGAAGTAAAAAAGTATCATATTACTTAACGTGACACTACTTCGATAATTAAATTCCTACGACTTCGGTTATTAACTGAAGTCTTACGCGATTTTTCTACTAGTGCGTTGTGTCTCCTAAATAAAGATTTGTCGATTTATTGCCGTTTATATTAATAATAGTCATTATACGTTCTATGTACATATATATATATATATATATATACACACACTCTGTAATAAAATTTGAAATAATATAAATATTTTATATTTGTTTTTCATCTAATATATTATTATTGATTAAAGTCATAAGATCATAATAGATAACGGGAAAATGTAAAATTTGGATTTGGACAAGTATTATGGAAAATAGTTGACAAGGTTAAATAAGAAAATACTCGATTTCAACCTCTGAACTTAAACGTTCACACGCCCAATGAATCCATCAATTAATGACGCTTAGAAATTTCAAACTCATCCATATATAATGGGAAGCACCATCAATATATAATTTAAGTGTGAACTTCAAGATAGGGAATTAAAAATATTCGATGGTGTACATTAAAGTTTTTTTTATAAAAAAAATAGAACGGAAAAAGTATTTCAATATATAAGATATATTTTAGATAAAAATTTAATATATTTATAATTATTTTAAAATTAAAATTTATTAAGTGCTAATAATTTACTTATTAATCAAGGGAGCTTGATTGAAACATCCTCTCCCTTTGAATATTTCTGATTGAGATTTTTTTTATTTAATTTATTAAGCGAATGCGTGAGAAACATGCTAAAGATATGATTTGGATAAAAGTAAGCGCAATTGAGTCAATTCTTACAGTTGTTGCATAATTGAAACATACTTGAAAATTGAGGTTATTTGTTTCTTCGAAAAAATAGTTAGAATATCTTATCGACCTCTAAGTAGAATTATCGATATTCAACAAATGAGTCGATCCAATTTATATGTACAATGAAAGTAATGTTTTTTTTTTAATTTTTTTACATAAAAGTACTTTTTTAAATAGACAGATCGAAAGAAAAATATGTATTACAAATTGATCCCTGAGATTATGTCACAAAAGTTTTATGTCTTATATAGACATATATTGCAGTCATGTAATTATTAGTTTTTAAAAAAATGTGTTGAATTAAAATAATTTTGATAGAGATGCAGCAGCTACCAATTTAGTTGAGTCACATCTCCCACCAATGCAAAGTCTTCATCTTTCCAATAATTGTTTTATTTTAATTTTATATTGTCAATATCATTTTTCACACACATGCTATGTCATGTTTACACAACCTCAAAAAAAAAAAAAAAACAAAAACAAAAGATAGTTTGATAATCTTATCTCGGATATATAGCATGTCCAAGCACGACTGCACGACAATGAACTGGATCCAATCATCCAATACTATATAATATGTGCAGCCACGAATATGTTGCATCGGGTGAAATATATTATATATATGTAATATTGGAGTACAATAGTTACGTCTACCAGTAAATTAAGCATGTGTACGTATGATATACAAAAATATTTGAATTGTTTACGATTTGAAATATTTAATTATATAATTATTGTCAACTATAATTTTTTATAAACAATTAATCATCGGTTGGGTAAATTATCTACAAATTTATACTATTAATTAAAGAAGAGACTCTAATATTGAACTAATTTTTTTTAAGTGTTTCTTTTTAGATCTAAAATTATCTCTCACACATTTGATTATAATGTATATAATATGGTTCTTCATTTAACTCTTAAAAATGATTGGTTTTTATTTATAAAATTAATATATGTTTATATTTTATTTCATATTAATTATTAAGTGTTAAATTTTGATATTTCATAATTAAAGAACCCATCTTACTAATATATAATGTCATATTTAATTTTATAAATATCATAAACAAAATTGATAAACAAAATATGTACAAAACATGATTTTTATGTATTATATTGTATCGGAGTAGTTAGAACATAGAACTAGCAATTAAAAATTTAAAAAATGAGACATGTGACATGTCTTCCCTACCCAACAGGCAACAGATAGATAACATCATGAGCGATCATAAATCGGACAGATCATCGGACTCCAAAAGTATCTCATTCTTCTGATTATTTACACGTGATTCATCCTCTATTATTTCATCATTTACAGGCTATCACAAACAATTTAAATTTATATATATACATATACATAACTTTTCCAAAATTAAATTTTCGTCATTAATGGAAACTATCTTTTTTATATTTTTAGAGACCAATAAAACAGAATTTAGAAATCATTATGATCTATTTAAAACAGGAAACTGAATAATATTTTTGGTATACTTTTATTATTTGTCATATATAAATGTAGGGATCCAAAAAGGACTATATATATAAGTATTATATCTGAAAAATATAAAATAAAAAATATCTTTGGATTATGTTTGGATGGATAGATTTAAATTTTTTTTATTTGCTTGGATAAATAAAACTGTAGCGAATTTCAGATTCAGTCATATCAATTACACAATTTCAAAATTATAATATATTTCAAATGTACTGAATAATCCTTCCTCAAATTAAATTCATCGAAACAAACACAATTTCAATCGACTCTGTTCAATCTGGTTTATGTAAATGTATAAATTATTAATGGAGCATGCATGGTCCCTTCATGATGAACTAACACCTCTTGCAAGCAATGTGTTCATATACGTAAAAAAAAATTTAATACATACCATTTTTTATTCTACTTAATTTTCATCTTATTTTTAAGATCGGTAAAATAAACATTATTTTTACATATAAAAAATTAAATAAATTTTAATAATATTTAGTTATTTAAAACATCATTTCAAAGGATTCAAAAGATTTAAAACAAAGATTATTTTAAGAAAAACAAAAAATATTCACAAATAAAATGATATAATAAAGGCATAATTGTATATTTAAATAATATTTCACTTATAAATTTAAACATGACCCTTTTACAAGAGTTTTTATATTGTCAATAAACGATTCAATTAAAGTCAGATAATCAAGAAATTCAATGGTATTAATTATTAGTAGAAATTAGTTGTGGAATGAATTGAATGCCTACACATGCGGGCATGCCCATCATTCTCCAAACTCAACTACTCAATAATTGATGATTTTACAACTATTGAAAATATATTTAATTAGCTGTAGTCCAACTCCAACTGACACAACAAAATCATATTTCCAGGTCCCATTTATTGATCGTACTTCTAATGATTGATGATTTTGCGGCGTTTTTGTTAACGTTAATTGATTGATGATTTAATTTTACCTTGTGAAAAATCTTAACCGGAATATTTTTTTTACATTATTTGATTGATTATTTATTGATCGTACTTCTAATGATTGATGATTTTGCGTTTTTTTGTTAACGTTAATTGATTGATGATTTAATTTTACCTCGTGAAAAATCTTTCACCGGAATATTTTTTTTTACATTAATTGATTGATTTTTATTGATCGTACTTCTAATGATTGATGATTTTGCGCCTTTTTGTTAACGTTAATTGATTGATGATTTAATTTTACCTCGTGAAAAATCTTCACCGGAATATTTTTTTTACATTAATTGATTGATTATTTATTGATCGTACTTCTAATGATTGATGATTTTGCGCCTTTTTGTTAACGTTAATTGATTGATGATTTAATTTTACCTCGTGAAAAATCTTCATCGAAATATTTTTTTTACATTAATTGATTGATTATTTAATTTTACCCGTAAAAAATCTTCACCCAATAGCTTATGAAGTTATTTTTCACGGGTAGCGCATGAACTTTAGGATCCATAAACATATGGAATGCAACGTTCCAAATTATACGTTCATTCTTACAATTTAACATGGGTTTTTCCGCGTTTTATGTCCTCACTCATGCGCTTCTTAAGAAAATTTCTCAGGGGATCACTGATAACTCATGCCGGCTTTGTCCCAAATCAAACACGCTAAATTTTGGAGTTTATAAGTTGCTGGTTCTCAAACAAAAAAAAAACATCTTTTTGATATAATGGCGGAGCTAAGTGCACATAATTTTTTTTTGAAAATTTTTATATATTAATTTTGATTAATTTTTGTTTAATTTGATTTTAGTCCAGGTAATTCGATTCAAAAAATTAAAGTAATGGAGGGCTTAAAAATCTAGTTCGGGTAGAGTGATAATTCTGGCTCCGCCATTGTTTTGATATGAGTAGCACCTATAAAATCTGTAGTGACCTAACCCAAGTCACCTACTAGTCAGAAAATTTTAAGCATTCAATTAACTTAAACAGGTACACATAATCAGAGTAGATTAACTACAGAAACTTAATAAATATCAATTTGTTAGTGTACGACCGGAACAACGAAAATCCAAAATATCATTTATACCACTCAATCGAATAAACACAAGAAATTACACAAATACCCTTAAACTAAAGTCACTGACCGAATACAAACATGTTTGTTTAGAACTTCCAAACTTCCCCATCAATGTGGAGTCCGAGATAAAAAGCAGGGACGTGGCTGCTAGCGTTATGTAAATATGAGTAAATAAACATATATGTGTATGCATATGACGTGAACTGGATATCTGGGTCAACAAAAAACATCATACTTAGACTAGGCGTCATGAGTGAGTTGTACCATCTAGAGTCAAATCTACTATAAGACTAGTCTCTTCACGAAATCCCAATAAATCGCGTGAAAATGTACACCGGAACACCAAGTGATATCCTGAATTCCTAGAAAATCTCAACGCATCGGCAGTTGATCAGATAGCTGGTACCATGCTCTAAAGAACAAATTCAATATCTTCTGATATCTATTAATAGACAGTATAATCATTGGTGGTGTTGCCTAACTAGACTATACCAAATTATCTTATCAGTTCTAGGAACACTATGTATAGAAATACAGTCCATTAGCACCATCAACAGACAATACGAGTAGTCATTCTAACAACTCACATGCTTCCGACTCATATTGAAGGAACATTACTGGCTCGATAGTCAAAATTATTGCAACTCAACTAGCAATATACCACCCTTGCAGAATTGCAATCATCTATTGCAACTAGTCACTAATAGAATCTGGAAACTCACAGCTTCCGTGATAATCCTACAGGTAATCGACGTTCAACTATTATCTGTCATTATCAAGTAGATAGATATGATACAAACTCCATTGTATCATCTTTATGATATGTCACTGGTTCGGATATCTCCAGTGTTAATCCACGATTGACAAATGTCTACAATCTTTCCTATTGGCTAATTGTGCCAAAACTCTTATCCCAGATTCAAAACGTCTAAATAAACCATCTCTGAGAAAACAGAATCGAGTTACTCCTGATTCTGCAGAAGAAATCATTATATCCGAAAGGATACTACCATTGTGAAAATGGAAAGGTCTCCACCAAATTACCTACGCTGTGACAACGTCGTTGTCCCCAATTTACCTATCTCTTCAGAACAGAAACATTATAATTCATTCTCTGAATAGCACAATATCTAAAACTGTTGGATTCTCATGTTGGTTAGTAAAATTCCTGATACTAAATAGAATGAATCAAATGGTTACATCAAAACGAGAATAAAGTTTATTTTCTTACTGGAAAAGGAAAGTCGTATCGAATCCTGACTCACTCTTCTTGGTGAATAAAAATGGAGAAATCCAATATTTGCGAAGTCCTCAAAACTCTACCACAATCTAGTTTACCCCCAAATCGATTTCGTCGAAACAGTCACGTCAATGTTCTAGCGCATCAAAAGATACCTGGGAAGTCAGTGACAATAATCTTGCAAGACCCGAAGAGTTGCAGGTCTCAGCTACTGTCATCTCCCACGTCTGATCACTAATTCTATCATGCTAGAGCCCATTGAAAATAATTACACTTGTTCTTACAATACCCCAGCTCTGAATCACATGAAGAGACTACAAGAACTTCCTCACATCACAGGGTCAATCATTCCTTGAGTGAACCAATAAATCTCTCATAGCTAGTCTTGAAAAGACTTGGCTCACACATTAGTGTACTGACCTGAATCACTGTCACAACAGTTGACACCACTGCAACTCACAAATTCTTACTCCGAACACAATACAACATAGATATATTTTTTGATCGTACATAGATTCCAATGATCAAACATCTCTTCCTCTATTTCTGATAAGGATATTCACATTCTTCTAATTATACAAGCCACTAGAATCACTTGAGTGTAAACACTCTAATGTTATGTGTTAATGGTCTTCCAAGAGTAATCTGCCCTTGATATGTCATAAATCACAATGATAAGTGTGTTTTTATTCATTACTTTTGTGGTATTTGTAAGTCCATTTTGCATGGTTTTTACGTCATTGGGTTTGTTCATGTTTGGTTATTTTGTTATTCATGCATTCAGATTACTCCTCACTAGTTTTGGTTGAATTTTAGGTATTATGAGGCAATTCTCGGAGTTGGGACATAAAGTTTCACGCTCAAGCTGTCAATTTAGACCGCTCGAGCGCGCAAAGGGAAATTTTTAGAGCTGAGGCTGAACTTTTCGCGCTCGAGCAGGTATTTCTTGCGCTTGAGCGCGCTTGAAGAGATCTTTAAATACGAAAGCAGAACTTTTAGTGCTCGAGCGCACCTACACCTTATTCAAATCATCACACCCTTTTTATTATTTTATTTAGATTAAGTAAAATAATTAAATCTTGAGAATTAACTACAGTCTCTGTGGGATCGATACTTGGACTCGTTGTCCATTTACTATTAATTTACCTAGTCCACTTGCTAGATTTATTCATAACCGAAATTATCGATCACACAACTTGCTCCCAGAACTCTTATCATCGTCGCTAGTGTTTACATTCCACTATGATAGAATTGAAAGTCATCATTACCAACATAATTGCATCATCTACTGATAGCAAAATGACTAGGGATTATGCTCAGCCTCAAATACCGATCAAGTTATGGCAACCGCTTCCGATCCCTGATTCCTACTGGAATCTAACACTATGGATCAATATACTCTTTAACTTAAAGTTCCATTTGATAAATTCATGGTCACGGTTCAGTCAAGAAATTACCTTTCCCAAGAATGCTGGAATCACAAAAATCTTACACCAAATATTTATCCTTCCTACCTCTAATAAAGTCAGACGATAACTACAAATAATCACTGGCACAAACACTGCCCCAGACAGAATCTATTCACTAGAACTATTCCAGTCAAAGAATAATCCTCTGCCTCATACAATACTGTCAAAAGAAAACCTTAATCCGGATCTCTGACGAAATCAGACGATAAGCATACTATAATTTCTTAGTACTAATCCAGTACCAAACTTAATCAAACGAATTCAACTATCACTGAAAATACTCCTTGTAGTTATACTCCTTTTTGCGACTGCGTAAAATATCAGTACTCAGGTAGCCTTCACTGCAAGCCTATCTTGAATAAAATTCTCCCATAAAAAACACCGGAATAGGGTCGCACATCTTCATACGTCTAAATAGAAAACCAACATAGTCCACAGTACTTGGTATAAACCACAACTTTTCCCCCAATGAAACTTGTTATCTCTGACAACAACCAACAAGGTCTCAATCTAAATTTACGGGTTTAGGGAAATTGCTCGAATCGAACCATACAGCAAACCGGTATAAATCATGCCCCTGATGAAACTCATCATCCCTGGAAACAACCTCAAGATCACAAACTTACCCATTTATTCTAGGGGAAACTCCCAGAACTAATAACATGGCAAGTACTTACAACTAGTTTACTCAAATAATCTATGAGTCATAGTAGTTGAACACTAATAAACTGGAAACAATTATTGGAATCAATCGAATAATTCAACACTGAAAACATTAAACCTGTAGCGACCCAACCCGGATCCACTACTAATCAGAGGATAAAGCTTAATTAAGCATTAAATTAACATTATTCAGAGAAAAGATGCGGAAACTAAATAAATACTGGACCGGCGAAATACAACCGGTTAAATAAATCCAATAATACAACCCAATTGAATAATAAAATCTAACAGCTAACCCTGCTGTCTCTCTGGTCACCGACTACTCCAATTCACTGGGCGCACTACCTGCACCTGCATCTGTCCCGTCGAATAGGTGTCCAGACATACAGGAAAACACTGGACGTGAGCGACTAGGCTCAATACGGAAGCCATGATATATAAACAAATATGATGCATACAGATGAATTTAAAACCCTGTAAACTCATTCTGCTCAGGGGCGCCAATGAATATACAGTACCATGCTGGAGAGCGACTCCGCGGGTATTCGTATACTCCCATATCACCGTAGCGTCAGTCTCCACCATCACGACGTCTCTCGGTGGTAGACAAATCCATACGGGGCTGAGCCTCCCCACCTGACCCACCTCTCACGAGATGCAGTCGGACATAAATCATGCATGTGCTTAAGAAATAAAACATGGTATACAAAGCACATACAAATGCAACATATAAGATCATATATCATGTCGGATATCTCGTTCAGTACTTACATACCTCTATCACAGTAAGAAAAATCCTAGTAACACCGCTCTAGGTTCCACGTTTACAAGTCAATATTATCCGAGTCACTCATAACGCTCTAAAAGCCTTAACTAATCTAATAGATACTCCCTAAAAATAATAGGGATCCAAAATTATACATGCGTCAGTCGTCAGCCTTTTGCTGTCGAAATGTCCCAACTCTTGGACACATACCCGCTACGACTGTTGGAATGCCTCGCCAACTCCAGAGGTACGCCTAAAAGCTAGGAAACCACCTAAAGCCACTAAGAGCCGAGATAAGAGAGGGAAATTGGTACAAGAAATGAGCTCCTCGGAACCCATATTTATAGCCTACGATCGGACCCTCCGATCCCGAGATCGGAGCGTTCGATCTCCACGCATCCCTCCACGTGTCAACTTGATTGCATTCAAAGAAAAACCTGTCCCAACATGAGAACGAAGCTTCCGATCCTGAGAACGGACCATCCGATCTTCCACCATGACGTCACCAATCTGACGTCATCCTGCTGATGTCACGCTGCCACCTGGCCATGAAGATCGGACCATCCGATCTGCAGATCGGACCTTTCGATCTGGCCCTCAACTCGGGACCTTCCGGACTATTATCGTGTATTCCGAATCCATTCTCGAACTCCTTAGACCCATATGGAAATTCCTTAATCAATATTTACACAATTTAATCATGATTACCAAGTTAATTACTCATTTTGGGTACGGGTCACTACAAAACCACTGAACCAGGTTTAATACAATTCTTATTACAAATCATTAGGTACAACCACTGGGAAATTTCCAAAAGTCTGGAATCAATAATACAAATGATTCAATTGCTTACAACAGAAATACTTACAATCTAACTAAATGCGAAATCTTCCATTCCGTCCAAGATACCCTATAACACTTAATTATCATATGCATCCTAGTATCTACTGATATTGAATTTGAGGTTTCTAACTGCCTCTATTAAGCCTTTCAGACTTCTGGCAGAACCTCTTCCTCCTAATATACCGGATTCTTCCAATATTGTGGGGTCTATTATCTGATAGATGAGGCAAGACCTTATGACAATCTCTCCAACTACAACTGGAGAATCTTCACAGGTTACTCCTCTGATCTGGAAATCATTGGAAACACCACTTCATGCACCCCAACCAATCCCTTGCATCCTCTTGTGTCTCATTGTACAACAATGGTCTCTGCTTCAATCGGATAGATCTATGCAGATCAAACTTACAACAATCATTCTGGTTACAGAGGTCTCGGGGATGTCTCTAGTCATCGTCCTGACGTCGATCGCTAACATGGCTTCTCTCATCATCGAGTCTATCCATTTACTATAACGTCCCAATGGTTAATCAACCTAACAGAAGGTTCTATATCCCAAATATCTAATGCATTCTCTGAGACCATAAATGTAGTGACCCACTCCAGAATCAACAACTAACAGAGACTTAAGTATTAAATTAAAGCATAAACAACAATAATCAGAGATAACTGCGGGAAATTTAAACAAATACTAACCGGCAGAATACAACCGGTACTTAACTGGAACCAGAAATAATATAGAACCAAATCTAAAACTCAAAGCACTAGAGGGTCAATCCTAACTAGCTCTGTTGGCACCAAATGGGTCCAAAACCCCTGGTCGCCAACTACACACTGGTTCCAAAACCTGATAAAACTGCAACTGTCCCGTCGAATGGGGTGTCCAAAAAAAATACACGGACGTGAGCAATAACAACACTCGGTACGAAGGTATGAGTATACACATGTTATGAATGCTAATGAAAATGAACAAGTACCAAAAACCTATCACGGTAAAAATCACTGCTCAGTCTGAAGGCGCCATGGATTGTAGCACGTGGGGCCACCGCATCGGGAGGTGACTCCAATACCATAAAACGTGGACATAACCGGACCCAAATCCATGGAATCCATACACAAAATGACTCGGGGCTGAGCAACCCCTCTAATGGTAATATCAAGGTATAGGCTCAATGTGATAATTCATGTAGCAGTAATAACCGTTGCATAATAAATGCACATAAGTCATGCCATATAAACCATGCAAACATAGAACATGCATACTCAACCAGGATATCTCAGATAGTACATCTGTAACTCAAATCGAGAAAATCAAGCAACCTAGCTACTCGGGTACTCAAGTCTAAGACTAAAA
The DNA here is from genome assembly GCF_033568475.1 of Henckelia pumila. Lineage (NCBI taxonomy): Eukaryota > Viridiplantae > Streptophyta > Magnoliopsida > Lamiales > Gesneriaceae > Henckelia > Henckelia pumila. The sequence goes on along the minus strand of NC_133121.1, from coordinate 161,397,691 downwards.
AAAGATAATCATCATATCACTTTTTGCTTACTAAGATCCTTAACTAGACTAATAACTACTCATAGATGATCATCAGAGTCTAGCAATATACATGCATCCATCTTTTTTAGCCCTTTGATGGCGATGGCCTCAAAACCTGCACACAGCTGCGCTACAATCATAGTAGTGCCTTGCTATCGTCCGACCTCCAAAAAATCACCTAGAAATGCCTAAAAACCCACAAAAAGCCGAGAGAGAGAGATCATAGTAGTGCCTCGCTATCGTCCGACCTCCGAAAAATCACCTAGAAATGCCTAAAAACCCACAAGAAGCTGAGAGAGAGAGAGAGAGAGAGAGAGAGAGAGAGAGAGAGAGAGAGAGAGAGGGAGAGAGCAAGGAAATGAGGCCTTAGCTCCCCTATTTATAGATCACAATCAGAACGTACGATCTCTCGTTCAGAGCTTCCAAACTCACTTCGGAACTTCTGATCTCCGTTCCGAATTCCTCTCACCGTACGCGTGCCCTTTGATTGCACAAAACAACTGGCGATAGAGTTCGGACCTACCAAACTAGGAGTTCGGAGCTTCCGAACTCACTCTTGTCAAATCACCAATCAGAAACCCATATCTGTTTTTCGGGATAAATTTTGGATCTTCCGAAATCAATACCGGAGCTTCCGAACTGCCCAGAGCTACCGAAGTCCAATCTATCTTCCGAAGGGATCGAAACCACCGATCTAAACCTAGCTCAAGTTCGGACCTTCCGAACTGCTTGAACACTTGAAACTTTCCAGACGATTTTCGAACATCTTGAATCCAATTTTCTACTTAATAATCTCATTCGAGAATTCTTTAATCATGTTTTAACCATTTTAAACATGCTTAGATAGTTAATCTCTTAATTCGGGAATCGTGGTACTACACTACTACTCCCCGGAGACTAAGTTTTCTTACTTTAGAAATGTTTTAGGACTTATTAATTTATCTTATAGCATTAGTTTAGGGGTAATTTTGAGCCTTCATGATATTAACTGATAAGCCAGTAGTCAGTTCCCCTCCAGCTAAGTTGACTCAGTTTGGTTTCGAAACTGGACTAGTCAACTAACTCAGTCTAGTTGGTAAATTGAACGTAGTCAACTGAGCTTTTGGACCAATTGATCTCATCATTTATGTTGATTATTACTTTAATAAATATTTGATTCCATATCAAATAAGGTGAACCAATCAAAATATTTCGTTTTGAAAATCTTTTTAAATGTTATATTTCACCTCAAAATAATTATGTTTTGTTAAAATATTTTTATGCATATGACAAACTGCCATGTGTCATGTCAGAAAATTTCAAAAGGTTCGTCGTACATATGTATCATTGGGTTTCTATCTCTGTCTCACCGACTCAGTTTGAAATTCTTACTAATTCTTGCTTTCTAAGAAAACTTCAAAAACCCTATTTTTTATTCTTCGCAGAATCAATCTTTCCAATGGCTAGTTCTTCTCCTGCATATATTTTGAATGCTATGGTAGTCAACTTTGAATCTCTATATGATATGAATGATGAAGGAATCACTTTATTTTTTCAGAAGATAGAGGCATCTGGCCTTCGATTCTTCCTCACTGCTCAATCTTTGGATATTTATGAGAAGGATCTTATTTCTCTTTTATCGCGAGTGCAGCACCAATGAATGTGGAGCAGTCAGTTTATCTATTTTCGGACATCGAATAACTGTTGATGAGGAATACTTCGCAAAAGACTTCAAACTCCCGACAAAGGGTATTTCTGACTTCAACACCATTTCAACTCACGACCTCACTGAGATGCAGACCCTATTCTTTAACTCAATACAAGATGTAAATTTGTCTTATTTGAAGAGATAGGTCAAGATAGAATTTCAAATTTTAGCAAATGTGGTGGCCAAGAGCCTTCTTACCAACGCTGGCTTGTTTGCAAAACTGAAAAATTTCGGGTCATGATTGCTATTATTAAGGAAATCAAGATCAACTGGGCAGCTGTACTTTTCAAGATTTTTCACAATATGAGGCTTTAGATCAAGAAATATTATGGATATTTCATTCAAATCAGCCATATGTTGGAACAGTTTGGCATCAGTCTACAGCAGACCACTTCACAATTTGTATTAATAAATTTTCGTATATAAGTTATATATAAGTTATGACGATGCATGACTTAGCTCTAGCTAGTTGCTGAAGGTCACAGTATACAGTGGTCCTAATTGCAAGGATGTGGACAAGTGTATGATAACATATATAAAATAAGTTCACTAGTGTTTACATTCCACTATGATAGAATTGAAAGTCATCATTACCAACATAATTGCATCATCTACTGATAGCAAAATGACTAGGGCTTATGCTCAGCCTCAAATACCGATCAAGTTATGGCAACCGCTTCCGATCCCTGATTCCTACTGGAATCTAACACTATGGATCAATATACTCTTTAACTTAAAGTTCCATTTGATAAATTCATGGTCACGGTTCAGTCAAGAAATTACCTTTCCCAAGAATGCTGGAATCACAAAAATCTTACACCAAATATTTATCCTTCCTACCTCTAACAAAGTCAGACGATAACTACAAATAATCACTGGCACAAACACTGCCCCAGACAGAATCTATTCACTAGAACTATTCCAGTCAAAGAATAATCCTCTGCCTCATACAATACTGTCAAAAGAAAACCTTAATCCGGATCTCTGACGAAATCAGACGATAAGCATACTATAATTTCTTAGTACTAATCCAGTACCAAACTTAATCAAACGAATTCAACTATCACTGAAAATACTCCTTGTAGTTATACTCCTTTTTGCGACTGCGTAAAATATCAGTACTCAGGTAGCCTTCACTGCAAGCCTATCTTGAATAAAATTCTCCCATAAAAAACACCGGAATAGGGTCGCACATCTTCATACGTCTAAATAGAAAACCAACATAGTCCACAGTACTTGGTATAAACCACAACTTTTCCCCCAATGAAACTTGTTATCTCTGACAACAACCAACAAGGTCTCAATCTAAATTTACGGGTTTAGGGAAATTGCTCGAATCGAACCATACAGCAAACCGGTATAAATCATGCCCCTGATGAAACTCATCATCCCTGGAAACAACCTCAAGATCACAAACTTACCCATTTATTCTAGGGGAAACTCCCAGAACTAATAACATGGCAAGTACTTACAACTAGTTTACTCAAATAATCTATGAGTCATAGTAGTTGAACACTAATAAACTGGAAACAATTATTGGAATCAATCGAATAATTCAACACTGAAAACATTAAACCTGTAGCGACCCAACCCGGATCCACTACTAATCAGAGGATAAAGCTTAATTAAGAATTAAATTAACATTATTCAGAGAAAAGATGCGGAAACTAAATAAATACTGGACCGGCGAAATACAACCGGTTAAATAAATCCAATAATACAACCCAATTGAATAATAAAATCTAACAGCTAACCCTGCTGTCTCTCTGGTCACCGACTACTCCAATTCACTGGGCGCACTACCTGCACCTGCATCTGTCCCGTCGAATAGGTGTCCAGACATACAGGAAAACACTGGACGTGAGCGACTAGGCTCAATACGGAAGCCATGATATATAAACAAATATGATGCATACAGATGAATTTAAAACCCTGTAAACTCATTCTGCTCAGGGGCGCCAATGAATATACAGTACCATGCTGGAGAGCGACTCCGCGGGTATTCGTATACTCCCATATCACCGTAGCGTCAGTCTCCACCATCACGACGTCTCTCGGTGGTAGACAAATCCATACAGGGCTGAGCCTCCCCACCTGACCCACCTCTCACGAGATGCAGTCGGACATAAATCATGCATGTGCTTAAGAAATAAAACATGGTATACAAAGCACATACAAATGCAACATATAAGATCATATATCATGTCGGATATCTCGTTTAGTACTTACATACCTCTATCACAGTAAGAAAAATCCTAGTAACACCGCTCTAGGTTCCACGTTTACAAGTCAATATTATCCGAGTCACTCATAACGCTCTAAAAGCCTTAACTAATCTAATAGATACTCCCTAAAAATAATAGGGATCCAAAATTATACATGCGTCAGTCGTCAGCCTTTTGCTGTCGAAATGTCCCAACTCTTGGACACATACCCGCTACGACTGTTGGAATGCCTCGCCAACTCCAGAGGTACGCCTAAAAGCTAGGAAACCACCTAAAGCCACTAAGAGCCGAGATAAGAGAGGGAAATTGGTACAAGAAATGAGCTCCTCGGAACCCATATTTATAGCCTACGATCGGACCCTCCGATCCCGAGATCGGAGCGTTCGATCTCCACGCATCCCTCCACGTGTCAACTTGATTGCATTCAAAGAAAAACCTGTCCCAACATGAGAACGAAGCTTCCGATCCTGAGAACGGACCATCCGATCTTCCACCATGACGTCACCAATCTGACGTCATCCTGCTGATGTCACGCTGCCACCTGGCCATGAAGATCGGACCATCCGATCTGCAGATCGGACCTTTCGATCTGGCCCTCAACTCGGGACCTTCGGACTATTATCGTGTATTCCGAATCCATTCTCGAACTCCTTAGACCCATATGGAAATTCCTTAATCAATATTTACACAATTTAATCATGATTACCAAGTTAATTACTCATTTTGGGTACGGGTCACTACAAAACCACTGAACCAGGTTTAATACAATTCTTATTACAAATCATTAGGTACAACCACTGGGAAATTTCCAAAAGTCTGGAATCAATAATACAAATGATTCAATTGCTTACAACAGAAATACTTACAATCTAACTAAATGCGAAATCTTCCATTCCGTCCAAGATACCCTATAACACTTAATTATCATATGCATCCTAGTATCTACTGATATTGAATTTGAGGTTTCTAACTGCCTCTATTAAGCCTTTCAGACTTCTGGCAGAACCTCTTCCTCCTAATATACCGGATTCTTCCAATATTGTGGGGTCTATTATCTGATAGATGAGGCAAGACCTTATGACAATCTCTCCAACTACAACTGGAGAATCTTCACAGGTTACTCCTCTGATCTGGAAATCATTGGAAACACCACTTCATGCACCCCAACCAATCCCTTGCATCCTCTTGTGTCTCATTGTACAACAATGGTCTCTGCTTCAATCGGATAGATCTATGCAGATCAAACTTACAACAATCATTCTGGTTACAGAGGTCTCGGGGATGTCTCTAGTCATCGTCCTGACGTCGATCGCTAACATGGCTTCTCTCATCATCGAGTCTATCCATTTACTATAACGTCCCAATGGTTAATCAACCTAACAGAAGGTTCTATATCCCAAATATCTAATGCATTCTCTGAGACCATAAATGTAGTGACCCACTCCAGAATCAAAAACTAACAGAGACTTAAGTATTAAATTAAAGCATAAACAACAATAATCAGAGATAACTGCGGGAAATTTAAACAAATACTAACCGGCAGAATACAACCGGTACTTAACTGGAACCAGAAATAATATAGAACCAAATCTAAAACTCAAAGCACTAGAGGGTCAATCCTAACTAGCTCTGTTGGCACCAAATGGGTCCAAAACCCCTGGTCGCCAACTACACACTGGTTCCAAAACCTGATAAAACTGCAACTGTCCCGTCGAATGGGGTGTCCAAAAAAAATACACGGACGTGAGCAATAACAACACTCGGTACGAAGGTATGAGTATACACATGTTATGAATGCTAATGAAAATGAACAAGTACCAAAAACCTATCACGGTAAAAATCACTGCTCAGTCTGAAGGCGCCATGGATTGTAGCACGTGGGGCCACCGCATCAGGAGGTGACTCCAATACCATAAAACGTGGACATAACCGGACCCAAATCCATGGAATCCATACACAAAATGACTCGGGGCTGAGCAACCCCTCTAATGGTAATATCAAGGTATAGGCTCAATGTGATAATTCATGTAGCAGTAATAACCGTTGCATAATAAATGCACATAAGTCATGCCATATAAACCATGCAAACATAGAACATGCATACTCAACCAGGATATCTCAGATAGTACATCTGTAACTCAAATCGAGAAAATCAAGCAACCTAGCTACTCGGGTACTCAAGTCTAAGACTAAAAAAAGATAATCATCATATCACTTTTTGCTTACTAAGATCCTTAACTAGACTAATAACTACTCATAGATGATCATCAGAGTCTAGCAATATACATGCATCCATCTTTTTTAGCCCTTTGATGGCGATGGCCTCAAAACCTGCACACAGCTGCGCTACAATCATAGTAGTGCCTTGCTATCGTCCGACCTCCAAAAAATCACCTAGAAATGCCTAAAAACCCACAAAAAGCCGAGAGAGAGAGATCATAGTAGTGCCTCGCTATCGTCCGACCTCCGAAAAATCACCTAGAAATGCCTAAAAACCCACAAGAAGCTGAGAGAGAGAGAGAGAGAGAGAGAGAGAGAGAGAGAGAGGGAGAGAGCAAGGAAATGAGGCCTTAGCTCCCCTATTTATAGATCACAATCAGAACGTACGATCTCTCGTTCAGAGCTTCCAAACTCACTTCGGAACTTCTGATCTCCGTTCCGAATTCCTCTCACCGTACGCGTGCCCTTTGATTGCACAAAACAACTGGCGATAGAGTTCGGACCTACCAAACTAGGAGTTCGGAGCTTCCGAACTCACTCTTGTCAAATCACCAATCAGAAACCCATATCTGTTTTTCGGGATAAATTTTGGATCTTCCGAAATCAATACCGGAGCTTCCGAACTGCCCAGAGCTACCGAAGTCCAATCTATCTTCCGAAGGGATCGAAACCACCGATCTAAACCTAGCTCAAGTTCGGACCTTCCGAACTGCTTGAACACTTGAAACTTTCCAGACGATTTTCGAACATCTTGAATCCAATTTTCTACTTAATAATCTCATTCGAGAATTCTTTAATCATGTTTTAACCATTTTAAACATGCTTAGATAGTTAATCTCTTAATTCGGGAATCGTGGTACTACACTACTCCCGGAGACTAAGTTTTCTTACTTTAGAAATGTTTTAGGACTTATTAATTTATCTTATAGCATTAGTTTAGGGGTAATTTTGAGCCTTCATGATATTAACTGATAAGCCAGTAGTCAGTTCCCCTCCAGCTAAGTTGACTCAGTTTGGTTTCGAAACTGGACTAGTCAACTAACTCAGTCTAGTTGGTAAATTGAACGTAGTCAACTGAGCTTTTGGACCAATTGATCTCATCATTTATGTTGATTATTACTTTAATAAATATTTGATTCCATATCAAATAAGGTGAACCAATCAAAATATTTCGTTTTGAAAATCTTTTTAAATGTTATATTTCACCTCAAAATAATTATGTTTTGTTAAAATATTTTTATGCATATGACAAACTGCCATGTGTCATGTCAGAAAATTTCAAAAGGTTCGTCGTACATATGTACCATTGGGTTTCTATCTCTGTCTCACCGACTCAGTTTGAAATTCTTACTAATTCTTGCTTTCTAAGAAAACTTCAAAAACCCTATTTTTTATTCTTCGCAGAATCAATCTTTCCAATGGCTAGTTCTTCTCCTGCATATATTTTGAATGCTATGGTAGTCAACTTTGAATCTCTATATGATATGAATGATGAAGGAATCACTTTATTTTTTCAGAAGATAGAGGCATCTGGCCTTCGATTCTTCCTCACTGCTCAATCTTTGGATATTTATGAGAAGGATCTTATTTCTCTTTTATCGCGAGTGCAGCACCAATGAATGTGGAGCAGTCAGTTTATCTATTTTCGGACATCGAATAACTGTTGATGAGGAATACTTCGCAAAAGACTTCAAACTCCCGACAAAGGGTATTTCTGACTTCAACACCATTTCAACTCACGACCTCACTGAGATGCAGACCCTATTCTTTAACTCAATACAAGATGTAAATTTGTCTTATTTGAAGAGATAGGTCAAGATAGAATTTCAAATTTTAGCAAATGTGGTGGCCAAGAGCCTTCTTACCAACGCTGGCTTGTTTGCAAAACTGAAAAATTTCGGGTCATGATTGCTATTATTAAGGAAATCAAGATCAACTGGGCAGCTGTACTTTTCAAGATTTTTCACAATATGAGGCTTTAGATCAAGAAATATTATGGATATTTCATTCAAATCAGCCATATGTTGGAACAGTTTGGCATCAGTCTACAGCAGACCACTTCACAATTTGTATTAATAAATTTTCGTATATAAGTTATATATAAGTTATGACGATGCATGACTTAGCTCTAGCTAGTTGCTGAAGGTCACAGTATACAGTGGTCCTAATTGCAAGGATGTGGACAAGTGTATGATAACATATATAAAATAAGTTCACTAGTGTTTACATTCCACTATGATAGAATTGAAAGTCATCATTACCAACATAATTGCATCATCTACTGATAGCAAAATGACTAGGGCTTATGCTCAGCCTCAAATACCGATCAAGTTATGGCAACCGCTTCCGATCCCTGATTCCTACTGGAATCTAACACTATGGATCAATATACTCTTTAACTTAAAGTTCCATTTGATAAATTCATGGTCACGGTTCAGTCAAGAAATTACCTTTCCCAAGAATGCTGGAATCACAAAAATCTTACACCAAATATTTATCCTTCCTACCTCTAACAAAGTCAGACGATAACTACAAATAATCACTGGCACAAACACTGCCCCAGACAGAATCTATTCACTAGAACTATTCCAGTCAAAGAATAATCCTCTGCCTCATACAATACTGTCAAAAGAAAACCTTAATCCGGATCTCTGACGAAATCAGACGATAAGCATACTATAATTTCTTAGTACTAATCCAGTACCAAACTTAATCAAACGAATTCAACTATCACTGAAAATACTCCTTGTAGTTATACTCCTTTTTGCGACTGCGTAAAATATCAGTACTCAGGTAGCCTTCACTGCAAGCCTATCTTGAATAAAATTCTCCCATAAAAAACACCGGAATAGGGTCGCACATCTTCATACGTCTAAATAGAAAACCAACATAGTCCACAGTACTTGGTATAAACCACAACTTTTCCCCCAATGAAACTTGTTATCTCTGACAACAACCAACAAGGTCTCAATCTAAATTTACGGGTTTAGGGAAATTGCTCGAATCGAACCATACAGCAAACCGGTATAAATCATGCCCCTGATGAAACTCATAATCCCTGGAAACAACCTCAAGATCACAAACTTACCCATTTATTCTAGGGGAAACTCCCAGAACTAATAACATGGCAAGTACTTACAACTAGTTTACTCAAATAATCTATGAGTCATAGTAGTTGAACACTAATAAACTGGAAACAATTATTGGAATCAATCGAATAATTCAACACTGAAAACATTAAACCTGTAGCGACCCAACCCGGATCCACTACTAATCAGAGGATAAAGCTTAATTAAGCATTAAATTAACATTATTCAGAGAAAAGATGCGGAAACTAAATAAATACTGGACCGGCGAAATACAACCGGTTAAATAAATCCAATAATACAACCCAATTGAATAATAAAATCTAACAGCTAACCCTGCTGTCTCTCTGGTCACCGACTACTCCAATTCACTGGGCGCACTACCTGCACCTGCATCTGTCCCGTCGAATAGGTGTCCAGACATACAGGAAAACACTGGACGTGAGCGACTAGGCTCAATACGGAAGCCATGATATATAAACAAATATGATGCATACAGATGAATTTAAAACCCTGTAAACTCATTCTGCTCAGGGGCGCCAATGAATATACAGTACCATGCTGGAGAGCGACTCCGCGGGTATTCGTATACTCCCATATCACCGTAGCGTCAGTCTCCACCATCACGACGTCTCTCGGTGGTAGACAAATCCATACGGGGCTGAGCCTCCCCACCTGACCCACCTCTCACGAGATGCAGTCGGACATAAATCATGCATGTGCTTAAGAAATAAAACATGGTATACAAAGCACATACAAATGCAACATATAAGATCATATATCATGTCGGATATCTCGTTCAGTACTTACATACCTCTATCACAGTAAGAAAAATCCTAGTAACACCGCTCTAGGTTCCACGTTTACAAGTCAATATTATCCGAGTCACTCATAACGCTCTAAAAGCCTTAACTAATCTAATAGATACTCCCTAAAAATAATAGGGATCCAAAATTATACATGCGTCAGTCGTTAGCCTTTTGCTGTCGAAATGTCCCAACTCTTGGACACATACCCGCTACGACTGTTGGAATGCCTCGCCAACTCCAGAGGTACGCCTAAAAGCTAGGAAACCACCTAAAGCCACTAAGAGCCGAGATAAGAGAGGGAAATTGGTACAAGAAATGAGCTCCTCGGAACCCATATTTATAGCCTACGATCGGACCCTCCGATCCCGAGATCGGAGCGTTCGATCTCCACGCATCCCTCCACGTGTCAACTTGATTGCATTCAAAGAAAAACCTGTCCCAACATGAGAACGAAGCTTCCGATCCTGAGAACGGACCATCCGATCTTCCACCATGACGTCACCAATCTGACGTCATCCTGCTGATGTCACGCTGCCACCTGGCCATGAAGATCGGACCATCCGATCTGCAGATCGGACCTTTCGATCTGGCCCTCAACTCGGGACCTTCCGGACTATTATCGTGTATTCCGAATCCATTCTCGAACTCCTTAGACCCATATGGAAATTCCTTAATCAATATTTACACAATTTAATCATGATTACCAAGTTAATTACTCATTTTGGGTACGGGTCACTACAAAACCACTGAACCAGGTTTAATACAATTCTTATTACAAATCATTAGGTACAACCACTGGGAAATTTCCAAAAGTCTGGAATCAATAATAAAAATGATTCAATTGCTTACAACAGAAATACTTACAATCTAACTAAATGCGAAATCTTCCATTCCGTCCAAGATACCCTATAACACTTAATTATCATATGCATCCTAGTATCTACTGATATTGAATTTGAGGTTTCTAACTGCCTCTATTAAGCCTTTCAGACTTCTGGCAGAACCTCTTCCTCCTAATATACCGGATTCTTCCAATATTGTGGGGTCTATTATCTGATAGATGAGGCAAGACCTTATGACAATCTCTCCAACTACAACTGGAGAATCTTCACAGGTTACTCCTCTGATCTGGAAATCATTGGAAACACCACTTCATGCACCCCAACCAATCCCTTGCATCCTCTTGTGTCTCATTGTACAACAATGGTCTCTGCTTCAATCGGATAGATCTATGCAGATCAAACTTACAACAATCATTCTGGTTACAGAGGTCTCGGGGATGTCTCTAGTCATCGTCCTGACGTCGATCGCTAACATGGCTTCTCTCATCATCGAGTCTATCCATTTACTATAACGTCCCAATGGTTAATCAACCTAACAGAAGGTTCTATATCCCAAATATCTAATGCATTCTCTGAGACCATAAATGTAGTGACCCACTCCAAAATCAACAACTAACAGAGACTTAAGTATTAAATTAAAGCATAAACAACAATAATCAGAGATAACTGCAGGAAATTTAAACAAATACTAACCGGCAGAATACAACCGGTACTTAACTGGAACCAGAAATAATATAGAACCAAATCTAAAACTCAAAGCACTAGAGGGTCAATCCTAACTAGCTCTGTTGGCACCAAATGGGTCCAAAACCCCTGGTCGCCAACTACACACTGGTTCCAAAACCTGATAAAACTGCAACTGTCCCGTCGAATGGGGTGTCCAAAGAAAATACACGGACGTGAGCAATAACAACACTCGGTACGAAGGTATGAGTATACACATGTTATGAATGCTAATGAAAATGAACAAGTACCAAAAACCTATCACGGTAAAAATCACTGCTCAGTCTGAAGGCGCCATGGATTGTAGCACGTGGGGCCACCGCATCGGGAGGTGACTCCAATACCATAAAACGTGGACATAACCGGACCCAAATCCATGGAATCCATACACAAAATGACTCGGGGCTGAGCAACCCCTCTAATGGTAATATCAAGGTATAGGCTCAATGTGATAATTCATGTAGCAGTAATAACCGTTGCATAATAAATGCACATAAGTCATGCCATATAAACCATGCAAACATAGAACATGCATACTCAACCAGGATATCTCAGATAGTACATCTGTAACTCAAATCGAGAAAATCAAGCAACCTAGCTACTCGGGTACTCAAGTCTAAGACTAAAAAAAGATAATCATCATATCACTTTTTGCTTACTAAGATCCTTAACTAGACTAATAACTACTCATAGATGATCATCAGAGTCTAGCAATATACATGCATCCATCTTTTTTAGCCCTTTGATGGCGATGGCCTCAAAACCTGCACACAGCTGCGCTACAATCATAGTAGTGCCTTGCTATCGTCCGACCTCCAAAAAATCACCTAGAAATGCCTAAAAACCCACAAAAAGCCGAGAGAGAGAGATCATAGTAGTGCCTCGCTATCGTCCGACCTCCGAAAAATCACCTAGAAATGCCTAAAAACCCACAAGAAGCTGAGAGAGAGAGAGAGAGAGAGAGAGAGAGAGAGAGAGAGGGAGAGAGCAAGGAAATGAGGCCTTAGCTCCCCTATTTATAGATCACAATCAGAACGTACGATCTCTCGTTCAGAGCTTCCAAACTCACTTCGGAACTTCTGATCTCCGTTCCGAATTCCTCTCACCGTACGCGTGCCCTTTGATTGCACAAAACAACTGGCGATAGAGTTCGGACCTACCAAACTAGGAGTTCGGAGCTTCCGAACTCACTCTTGTCAAATCACCAATCAGAAACCCATATCTGTTTTTCGGGATAAATTTTGGATCTTCCGAAATCAATACCGGAGCTTCCGAACTGCCCAGAGCTACCGAAGTCCAATCTATCTTCCGAAGGGATCGAAACCACCGATCTAAACCTAGCTCAAGTTCGGACCTTCCGAACTGCTTGAACACTTGAAACTTTCCAGACGATTTTCGAACATCTTGAATCCAATTTTCTACTTAATAATCTCATTCGAGAATTCTTTAATCATGTTTTAACCATTTTAAACATGCTTAGATAGTTAATCTCTTAATTCGGGAATCGTGGTACTACACTACTCCCGGAGACTAAGTTTTTTTACTTTAGAAATGTTTTAGGACTTATTAATTTATCTTATAGCATTAGTTTAGGGGTAATTTTGAGTCTTCATGATATTAACTGATAAGCCAGTAGTCAGTTCCCCTCCAGCTAAGTTGACTCAGTTTGGTTTCGAAACTGGACTAGTCAACTAACTCAGTCTAGTTGGTAAATTGAACGTAGTCAACTGAGCTTTTGGACCAATTGATCTCATCATTTATGTTGATTATTACTTTAATAAATATTTGATTCCATATCAAATAAGGTGAACCAATCAAAATATTTCGTTTTGAAAATCTTTTTAAATGTTATATTTCACCTCAAAATAATTATGTTTTGTTAAAATATTTTTATGCATATGACAAACTGCCATGTGTCATGTCAGAAAATTTCAAAAGGTTTGTCGTACATATGTACCATTGGGTTTCTATCTCTGTCTCACCGACTCAGTTTGAAATTCTTACTAATTCTTGCTTTCTAAGAAAACTTCAAAAACCCTATTTTTTATTCTTCGCAGAATCAATCTTTCCAATGGCTAGTTCTTCTCCTGCATATATTTTGAATGCTATGGTAGTCAACTTTGAATCTCTATATGATATGAATGATGAAGGAATCACTTTATTTTTTCAGAAGATAGAGGCATCTGGCCTTCGATTCTTCCTCACTGCTCAATCTTTGGATATTTATGAGAAGGATCTTATTTCTCTTTTATCGCGAGTGCAGCACCAATGAATGTGGAGCAGTCAGTTTATCTATTTTCGGACATCGAATAACTGTTGATGAGGAATACTTCGCAAAAGACTTCAAACTCCCAACAAAGGGTATTTCTGACTTCAACACCATTTCAACTCACGACCTCACTGAGATGCAGACCCTATTCTTTAACTCAATACAAGATGTAAATTTGTCTTATTTGAAGAGATAGGTCAAGATAGAATTTCAAATTTTAGCAAATGTGGTGGCCAAGAGCCTTCTTACCAACGCTGGCTTGTTTGCAAAACTGAAAAATTTCGGGTCATGATTGCTATTATTAAGGAAATCAAGATCAACTGGGCAGCTGTACTTTTCAAGATTTTTCACAATATGAGGCTTTAGATCAAGAAATATTATGGATATTTCATTCAAATCAGCCATATGTTGGAACAGTTTGGCATCAGTCTACAGCAGTGTTGGAAAACGCGGCTCTCTGATCAATCACGATTGATACCCGGTGCAGCGGAAGTTTAAAATTTTTATCATGGAACAATTCCATGGTGTGGGTATCAACCATTCAACGATTAAATTATTGTGTGTGTAAAATTTAAATAACAATTAAATAAATTTTACCTCAAATCTCGCAACGAGATTAATGGACACCAACAGAACAATTCTGCTCTTGTTGTCTCTCCCTGGAACCGATGAACGCCTTCAATCAGGTCCACGAACAGAGGTTTAATCCCTCTGATAGATTGCACTAGAAAATCTATCAGAAGTTTCTGCGAAGAGAATACACGAATTTGATTCGTTATTCCTTACTGCAATTCAAAATCACAGACCGGAATTTCTCGGGCAGAGCAAAAGGGGACGGCCGAAAATTCTTTGAGAGAGAGGGTAGGGTTTTCGAAAATTGCTCTCAAAAATAATGACCTGTTGTGTCTAATTTCTGTACTGAAATAACTTATTTATAATGCAGGCCACTAACACCTTAGGGCCCATTAGTCATAAGCTGGGGCCCGACAAGCAAAGCCCACTCATTCAGAAATTAATATAAAATTCATCGTGACTCCGATTGATGAAACGATTTCACCAATGTGCACAGAAACCATTTCTGCACGTTTTAAAGTCAAAATAAATTTTCCTGAATCCGAATTCAGTGGTTTCCAAAAATGTCCATCCCTATGTCATTTTAGGAAATCCTACTCCCTTACTCTTATTTAAGAAGTCCAACTCCTTAGTTCATTAAATTTAACTCTTTAAATTTAACTATCTCAACGGGGATTAAAACTCCATTACACTGTGTGACCCTCAATGGTTCAGGGATACAGCTAGCCGTGGGCTCACAACTCCTTGTGACTCGGAACAACACTTTCCGACTTGCCCAACGAATCATGGTAAAGCGCCTAGCAACATCGCCCCATGATTCCCTAGGTATCACTGATAGTGCCTACAAGAACCAGTAGATTTTGGTTAGCGTACAGTACGGTCCCTTCATCCATATATCCCGATCGAATCAACAACCATTGGTATATCGAGAGTCGCTCAAGATTCGATAACTATGCAATGCATCTTGAAGATCAAATTAGTGACATCGCATGTGCTACTAAGAAACCATTTCTTAAATCACATCAAGTACTCTGGCCAGAGATTTGTCACACTAATATCTCCTCAGATCGCATAGGATATCCACACTCGCAAGTATGTGGTGAATCCTTGACAACAATGCATTGACTCCTATATGTGTCGTAACTGTACCCAATCTCGACACCTGATGACCCCCTCAGAGTCGGTAAACGAGTCAAAGCACAGTACTAGCATATAGAGTCTCCATGATGTTTCAAGTCGTAAGGACTAATGGTGTACAACCAAAACCGCGGACTTTATCCACTCGATAAGTGATAACCACTTGGAAAGTCCGGATAGGGTAGTTCGATTATTCATCCTATGAATATCCATTTGCATGCTTCGAACATCTCCATGTTCCCTACCAATGAAACGTGGTACTCCGCATCGCAAATGCTAGTCTCAAACTCGAGCGATCCTTATCCTTATTATCGGACGGCTCAATCGACTAGGAACGGTTTTAGAATATACAGTGACTATAAGATGTATTTCATGATAGACATCTCCATGTTCTACCACATCTTACATACACTATAGTATATTCAAGGTCTTTATCAAAACAACAATAGTATATCACAATATAACAATATGAAGTAATGTAAAGTCATTGCCATAAAAGTGTAAATAATATTAAACAAAAGATTGTTTATACAAAGAGTCAACAAAGCCCATAGCCACACAGTTGGCTCACTGGGCACCCACTCTTACAATCTCCCACTTGCCCTATAGCCAACTAGTCATACTACGTAGACCCATTGCTTCGCGATGTTTGTCAAACAATGGTCCTGGCAAAGGCTTAGTAAGCGGATCAGCGATATTGTCTGCAGAGGCCACTCGTTCGACAATGATGTCTCCTCTTTCCACAATCTCCCGGATTATGTGGTATTTCCTCAGTACGTGTTTGGATCTTTGATGAGACCTTGGTTCCTTTGCTTGAGCAACGGCACCCGTGTTGTCGCAGTACACCGGGACTGGACCAACAAATTCAGGAATGACGCCCAACTCTTGGACGAAATTCCTCATCCAAACGGCCTCTTTAGCAGCAGCTGATGCTGCAATGTATTCAGCCTCAGTGGTGGAATCCGCTGTGGTGTCCTGCTTGGAACTCTTCCAAGAGACAGCACCGCCATTGAGCATGAACACAAATCCAGAGGTTGACTTCGAGTCATCCACATCACTTTGGAAGCTAGAGTCGGTATAGCCTTCCAATTTGAGTTCTCGTCCTCCATAAACCATGAACATATTCTTAGTCCTTCGCAAGTACTTAAGAATGTCCTTCACGGCTTTCCAATGCATTTGACCAGGATTAGACTGATATCTGCTCGTGACACTCAGAGCAAATGCTACATCCGGTCTGGTAGATATCATCCCATACATGATACTACCTATAGCTGACGCATATGGTACATGTGTCATATTCTCTATCTCTTCATCAGTCTTGGGACACATAGACTTGGATAGAGAAACTCCATGACACATGGGTAGATGTCCTCTCTTGGACCCATCCATTGAAAACCGTTTCAATATGGTATCGATGTAGGTTGATTGAGTGAGTCCTATCATTCTCTTAGATCTATCTCTATAGATCTGAATCCCTAGAATGTAGGATGCCTCACCCAAATCCTTCATCGAAAATCTACCTGATAACCATATCTTCGTTGACTGCAACATCCCTACATCATTCCCAATGAGTAGGATGTCATCAACATAAAGTACTAAGAATGTCACCGCATCCTTAACTACTTTCTTGTACACGCAAGGTTCCTCCGGGTTCTTGATGAAACCAAAATCTTTTATTGTTTCATCAAATTTCTGGTTCCAACTTCTTGATGCTTGTTTTAGACCATAAATTGATCTCTGAAGTTTGCATACCTTATGCTCGCTTCCCATGGATGTGTACCCCTCTGGCTGCTTCATATAGATTTCTTCCTTAATGTCTCCATTAAGAAAAGCAGTCTTCACATCCATTTGCCATATCTCATAGTCATACCATGCAGCTATGGCAATAAGGATTCTTATGGACTTGAACATAGCAACTGGTGAAAAGGTTTCATCATAGTCAACTCCTTGCCTTTGAGTATAACCTTTCGCCACCAATCGCGCCTTGTAGGTCAATACCTTACCATCAGGCCCAAGCTTTCTTTTGTAGATCCATTTACACCCTATTGGAACAATTCCATCGGGAGGATCTACCAAAGACCAAACTTGGTTTGTATGCATCGAATCCAATTCTGACTGCATAGCTTCAAGCCATAAATTCGAATCCGCATCAGAAATTGCTTCCTTGAAGTTTCTTGGATCATATCCAATGTCGGGTTCATCTTGATCCCCTTCAAGAAGAAGACCATATCGAATAGGAGGTCTAGAAGTCCTCTCGGATCTTCTAGGTTCAGGCGTGTCCAGCAATGGTTCCTGAGGTGTAGGATCGTTATTTTGTATTTCGGGTTCTTCTCGAACTTCTTCGAGTTCCATCATCTCGCCTTTCTTATCCAATAAGAACTCCTTCTCCAAGAAGGTGGCATTCCTAGAAACAAACACCTTTGTTTCAGCAGGATAATAGAAATAATATCCGATTGAATTCTTCGGATACCCTACAAAATAACATAAGCTGGATCGACTATCCAACTTATCTCCCACTGTCCGCTTCACGTAAGCAGGACATCCCCAAATCCTCAAGTACGAATACTTAGGAGCTTTGCCATTCCATAACTCGTATGGTGTTTTGTCCACTGCTTTAGTGTGGACGTTGTTCAACAACAATACCGCCGTTTCAAGCGCATAGCCCCAAAACGAAGGTGGAAGCTCAGTGAAGCTCATCATAGATCGAACCATGTCCAACAAAGTTCGATTACGACGCTCCGATACACCATTAAGCTGTGGTGTCATAGGAGGAGTCCACTGAGAGAGAATCCCATTCTCTTTCAGATAGTCCAAAAACTCGGTACTCAAGTATTCTCCACCTCGATCCGATCGAAGTGCCTTAATACTTTTACCTAGCTTGTTTTCTACTTCAGCCTTGAATTCTTTGAACTTTTCAAATGCTTCAGACTTATATTTCATTAAATATAAATACCCATACCTTGAATAATCATCAGTAAAGGTAATGAAGTAGGTGTGGCCATGTTGAGTCCCTACTCTAAATGGACCACAAACATCTGTATGGATCAAATCCAACAGATTCTGACTACGCTCAGGTTTCCCCTTAAAAGGAGATTTAGTCATTTTTCCTTTTAGGCAGGATTCACAAGTAGGTAGAGAGTTAATATCAGACATATCAAACATGCCCTCTCCCACTAGCTTGTTCATCCTCCTTGAGGAAATATGACCTAGTCTAGCGTGCCAAAGGTTTGCCGGGTTTTGACTATCGATTTTCCTTTTGTTTGTTGTCGCCGGTTTGTCAATACAATTCACTGGAACGTCTTTTAGTTTCAAATTGTATAGATCGTTTTCAAGTTGTCCATTTCCAATTAAACATTCATTCTTGTAAATATTGCAAATCCCATTCACAAAATTACAAGAATAACCATCTCTATCAAGCATAGAAATAGAAATAATGTTTTTAATTAAATCTGGCACAAATAAAACATCTCTCAACAATAATTTAAAAACCATTCTGCAAAATCAAACAAACATCTCCAATGGCCGTAGCTTCAACTCTGGAACCATTCCCGAGCCTCAGCTGGGTCTCACCCATTCTAAGCCTGCGACTTCTTGTCATCACCTGCAAATCATTGCAAATGTGAGATCCACATCCGGTATCCAATACCCAAGAAGTTGTATTAAGTGACATGTTTATTTCGATATAGAACATACCCTTTGCAGTTCCCAACTGCTCAAGATACTCCTTGCAGTTGCGCTTCCAATGACCCGGCTTCTTGCAGTAATGGCAAACATCCTTGGATTTTCCATTGTTTGAAGCCTTTGTCTTTTGCTTCTTCTCGGGTTCCACTTTCTTGGGTGGGGCAGAACGTTTCTTGCCCTTCATACTTGGCCCCTTCTTAGCAGAAGATGAGGAGCCCACCAAGAAAGCTGGCTTATCCTTCTTAAGTGTGGATTCATATGTAACGAGCATATTGACCATCTCTTCAAGGGTGGCCTCTATCTTGTTCATATTAAAATTTATCACGAATCCATCAAATGAAGAAGGAAGAGATAGAAGCAGCAAGTCCACATTGAGTTCATGCTCCAACACCAAATCAAGGGTCGCTAACTTCTGTATGAGCCAAATCACTCGTACCCCATGATCACGGACCGAAGTCCCTTCACGCATGCGGCACGTCATCAACTCCTTAACAGTAGAGAACCTTTCAGCCCTCGACTGAGCCCCAAAAAGTTCCTTGAGTTGCGCGTGAATGTCAGCAGCATTCACCGTGTCCTCAAATCGCCTCTGGAGTTCATCAGACATCGAGGCTTGCATATAGCATTTGGTCTTGATGTCATGGTCCCACCATGCATCAAGCTTGGCCAATTCCTCCGGACTAACATCAGCTGGTGCTTCCTTCGGAGGTGCTTTCTCTAACACATAGAGCATTTTCTCCGAAGTTAAGACAATCTTCAACTTCCGGAACCATTCCGTATAGTTGGCGCCAGTCAGCTTGTTTTGTTCGAGGATCGAGAATAAAGGATTTCACGAATTCATTGTATGAAATACTGAAAAGGAAAACAGACATATATCAATGATTGTTTAACAATTTACTAAGACATAAAATAGGCGAATTTAATTTTATGAATCTCACTCCCACTATTTTAACGATTTCACCACCCTCTAGTGAAAACGGGAAACTTTTTCCTTAGTGAGAACATGGAGTCCAATTGACAAACTTATGGTCCCGAATAATATCAGCCAACCATAATTCTCAAAAGGTAGAGCCCAATTGCTTCCAAAGCAACCCCCATGTATTTACCTCATGTCCAATAAGGGCCCAATAATATGACGCCGTTTAAAGTGACATGTCAAGATGACCCATCAATATTAAGTTGTGATGGACGGTCGCCATGTGGATCCCCCAATAATATGAGCCGATCCCATGGGAGTTCCACCCAACTTACAACATTTGTCGATCCAATGTACAGCTTTCCGACGGACGGGCCCCCCCAATAATATGAGCCGGACCATATCCGCGGGTAGCATCACATACATTGACCGTTGATGGAAGGTAGGAACATTTAAACAATATTTAAATTTCCTTTATTTATCTTGATATAAATTTTAAATCATATTTAAAATGAGGGATTTTATTTATAAAAATATTTGTCTCATCATATTTAATTTATTGCATGCATTGCCGGATTCACGCAATTTATGTCTAAACATGCATACAATCATAATATCACATATTATATAGGATGATCGATTCCATTTCTAATTGACCCGTGGTTGCCAATCACGGGTCTTAGTCCAATCCTAGGTAATATGCAGTATGCAAATGCAATCCTATTACATATGCTTCCAATTTACATTTCTTCAGTCTTCATTGTCTGCTGGGCCCACCATCTTCAAATCTTGATCTCCCACTAAATCTAATGTATTTACAATAAATAACAATGACAAGTAGGGGATACATTTTTAGGGGGTGGGAACGGGCTATAAACCAAGCCCACTTTTATTACATATGACATTCATATCGGGCCATAAACCAGGCCCATTAATAAAACCAACAATAATAAAGACAAAATGTAAATTCCTAACATACACCTACAAAATTGGTCATCGCAATCGATCATCCTTATCCAATAACATTTAATTCAAAATTAATTTATTGGATAACATGCTGTGGCAATTCAAATTTAAACAAGATAAAATCATATTTTATATATAAAATCTCATTTCACATATAAAATCATATTTTATCTCTATATCAAATAAAATCATATTTTATCTATAAAATCCAATTTTACAAATAAAATCATATATTTTACTTAATATATCATAAGATCATATCTTATCATCATTGTACCAAAATAATTGATTTCAAAATTCAATTTACGGATAAAATATTAAAATTTTCCAAAAATTCAAATTTATCCAAAATCAATTTTAAAATTTACGGACTCGAACAATTCGATCCGAAATCTCGTGAACCAATCAAAAACAATTTTTGACTGGACCAAAAATAAAATTTTAAATATTAAAATTAATTTTTAAATAAAAATATAATTTTTCCCGCGGGCCGCCCGGGACACTCCCGGGCCGGCCCGCACCCGGGGCGCGGGCCGGGGGCAGCCCGGCTGCCCCCTTAGGGCAGCGCCTGGCGCCGCCCCTGGGCGGCGCCGTGCGCTGCCCTGGGCGGCGCTGAGCGCCGCCCTGCGCAGCGCCCAGCGCTGCGCTGGGCGGCGCCGAGCGCCGCCCCTGGGCAGCGCCGAGCGCTGCCCTGCGCAGCGCCCAGCGCTGCGCTGGGCAGCGCACAGCGCTGCCCTAGGCGGCGCCGTGCGCCGCCCTGGGCGGCGACGGTCGCCGCCTTGGGCGGCGCCGTGCGCCCCCTTTGGGCGGCGCCGTGCGCCGCCCGGGGCAGCAACAATTGCTGCCCCACCGGGCAGCGATCCAATCGCTGCCCGGGTTTTGCCCCGAAAAATTTTTTTTTATTTAAAAAATATTTATTTTGTTTCAAAAAACCGAGACTCAAAAATTTTGTACAATTGATTAATTTAATCGTTTGATCTGAGCAACCTGGCTTTGATACCACTGTTGGAGAACGCGGCTCTCTGATCAATCACGATTGATACCCGGTGCAGCGGAAGTTTAAAATTTTTATCATGGAACAATTCCATGGTGTGGGTATCAACCATTCAACGATTAAATTATTGTATGTGTAAAATTTAAATAACAATTAAATAAATTTTACCTCAAATCTCGCAACGAGATTAATGGACACCAACAGAACAATTCTGCTCTTGTTGTCTCTCCCTGGAACCGATGAATGCCTTCAATCAGGTCCACGAACAGAGGTTTAATCCCTCTGATAGATTGCACTAGAAAATCTATCAGAAGTTTCTGCGAAGAGAATACACGAATTTGATTCGTTATTCCTTACTGCAATTCAAAATCACAGACCGGAATTTCTCGGGCAGAGCAAAAGGGGACGGCCGAAAATTCTTTGAGAGAGAGGGTAGGGTTTTCGAAAATTGCTCTCAAAAATAATGACCTGTTGTGTCTAATTTCTGTACTGAAATAACTTATTTATAATGCAGGCCACTAACACCTTAGGGCCCATTAGTCATAAGCTGGGGCCCGACAAGCAAAGCCCACTCGTTCAGAAATTAATATAAAATTCATCGTGACTCCGATTGATGAAACGATTTCACCAATGTGCACAGAAACCATTTCTGCACGTTTTAAAGTCAAAATAAATTTTCCTGAATCCGAATTCAGTGGTTTCCAAAAATGTCCATCCCTATGTCATTTTAGGAAATCCTACTCCCTTACTCTTATTTAAGAAGTCCAACTCCTTAGTTCATTAAATTTAACTCTTTAAATTTAACTATCTCAACGGGGATTAAAACTCCATTACACTGTGTGACCCTCAATGGTTCAGGGATACAGCTAGCCGTGGGCTCACAACTCCTTGTGACTCGGAACAACACTTTCCGACTTGCCCAACGAATCATGGTAAAGCGCCTAGCAACATCGCCCCATGATTCCCTAGGTATCACTGATAGTGCCTACAAGAACCAGTAGATTTTGGTTAGCGTACAGTACGGTCCCTTCATCCATATATCCCGATCGAATCAACAACCATTGGTATATCGAGAGTCGCTCAAGATTCGATAACTATGCAATGCATCTTGAAGATCAAATTAGTGACATCGCATGTGCTACTAAGAAACCATTTCTTAAATCACATCAAGTACTCTGGCCAGAGATTTGTCACACTAATATCTCCTCAGATCGCATAGGATATCCACACTCGCAAGTATGTGGTGAATCCTTGACAACAATGCATTGACTCCTATATGTGTCGTAACTGTACCCAATCTCGACACCTGATGACCCCCTCAGAGTCAGTAAACGAGTCAAAGCACAGTACTAGCATATAGAGTCTCCATGATGTTTCAAGTCGTAAGGACTAATGGTGTACAACCAAAACCGCGGACTTTATCCACTCGATAAGTGATAACCACTTGGAAAGTCCGGATAGGGTAGTTCGATTATTCATCCTATGAATATCCATTTGCATGCTTCGAACATCTCCATGTTCCCTACCAATGAAACGTGGTACTCCGCATCGCAAATGCTAGTCTCAAACTCGAGCGATCCTTATCCTTATTATCGGACGGCTCAATCGACTAGGAACGGTTTTAGAATATACAGTGACTATAAGATGTATTTCATGATAGACATCTCCATGTTCTACCACATCTTACATACACTATAGTATATTCAAGGTCTTTATCAAAACAACAATAGTATATCACAATATAACAATATGAAGTAATGTAAAGTCATTGCCATAAAAGTGTAAATAATATTAAACAAAAGATTGTTTATACAAAGAGTCAACAAAGCCCATAGCCACACAGTTGGCTCACTGGGCACCCACTCTTACAAGCAGACCACTTCACTTCACAAGTACATAGTTATGAATGCACAATATATCAATGATCTACGAACAAAGAATGTTTTTGAGAAACAATCTATTGTTGAGACAGTCAAAACCGCAGCTGAGGTCACTGCCACTTCTAAGTAGTCCAGATTGACCAAAACTGCTGTCAAGAGGATTTCTAAATCCAAGAGGAAGCTGATCATCAATCAGAGTGAAGAAGAAAACGGTGAATTGGAGGATGTTACTATCAAACCTTTGATCAAGAGGGCAAGGAAATCTAGGTCCAATACCATATCTTCACCATCGAAACTGATAATTCATCCAGTTTCCAAAGCTACAGTCACCATGAAAATTGGTCCAAGTTCGTCTGATGAAGCCTTCCATGAACGATGCATTAAACTCAATTCTGATCCAAGGGGCAAAGTTATAGCATTAGCAGTTCCAATTCAGGAGATTGCAGCTGCTCGTGAGGAGGACTGTGAAGAATTTGAAGCAATTGTCAAAAGAACTCCAGCTCTGTTGTAGATTGTTTTTTCTCCAATTGTGTTGCCTCCAACAAGAACTATTGGAGGTAATTATTCTCGACAGAGAATTGAAGACACTCACTCCATCCTTGATTTAATAAAATTTTGATAAGACATATTCATTGTGGCTTCATCCTCAGAAGTTGACAGACCAACCAACTCCATTCAGACACAAATTGATCTAAAAATGTATGAAGTGTTGGAGTTTGTTGAGAACACTACCAATGCAGTGTTCGATAAATGGTATAATTATAGGACAACCACCCTTGCCAGAAACTTGAAGAAGAAGGGTGAACTAAGGGCGTATATTATATTGGAGGAGACTGTTCTTAAAAAAAGTCAAAATTGTTGATATATCAGTGGCTTTGGATAGGAGGCAATACTTCTTTGACTTGATGCGGATCAAAAGACTGTCAGCTATTCATGCTCAGCTCAAGGAGAACTATGATCCTAATGCAAGACCATCATATTAAGATAGAGTAGTGTTTACTCAGTTGGATTCAGATCTATCTTCCTTGCATCGTCGAGTAAATTTCTTGGAACAAGATCAAGTGCTTTCCATTCCTGAGACCTTTAGGAATCCCAATCTCGATTCCAAGCCAAAACCAGCTTCAAAACTTGCTCAAAAAGACGCTAAATCATCTTAGCACACTATTGATCAAGTTTTTCAAGAAGTGGAGAAGGAAGTAGACCAGGTAGTAGAGGAGACTGAAGTACGCCCAACTGAACCTATTCTCGGTTCAGTTAAAGAACAACAGTTGGATAACGTTTCTTTAACAGATGTCACTAGAGTAAATTTTTATGAGATGTTGAATCTGGTCACAAGCAACATTCAGTTTGATCATGGCTCGTCAAATTTTTAGGAATATAATCAGTCTGAGAGGAGAATGGATGAAAACTTTGCACTTCACAAAGAACAAGTTTTGGATTTGGAGAGCTTAGTGCAGAATACTGAAATGACAGAATCTATTCCTCCAACCAGTTTAGAATTCGTGATCTACACAAGACCACCTACCAAAATTCTTCTTTGATGCAACTGACTCTGCTTTGGAATTTTTAAATCCAGTTGTTGAATACACCATTTCTTCAGAAGATAATCAGTCCGTGGAATCCCTTGTTGATCAAGAGTTTTTTCAATCTGGACCAACTGAGCCAAAAGTCCAAACCAAAAAGAAGACTGAGATTGGTCAACAATCTAACTCTGATGTTAAAGGGAAGAAGCAAATCGTTGAAGCAGAGAGCACTGAGATAAAATAAACTGATATTGAGATTTTTTTTCAATCGAGGTTGAGAAAGATGAAGATTTTCTAACTAAGGCCAAGAAGTCGCTCAAATTCAGTCTAGGTCAAGAAGGTCCCTCCAGTCCTTGTGAAGATGAGTTAAAAGCTGTTGAGCCTACTGTTGAAGACGAATTTGATTATTTGAATAGTACCTTGAATGGCATTGAGAGCACTATGGCTACACTTTCTGAAAATTTTCAAGCCATCAGAATAGATCAATCACAAGTTGGTACTCATATTTCTTTCATTCGTGATTCAATGACCAAAGAAGTTGTTCTGCTTCAAATATAGTTCATTTTACTGTTCAAATCATTAAAAAACTTCAATAAGGCTACATCTTCTCTGCCTCATTTGATCCAATCTCAAGATAAACTTGAACACAAAGTGGATAATCTCTCTTCTCAAGTTCAGATTCTACAAGAGACGATGACTGAAAATTTTCATGTTATGGCTAAGCGGATCAAATCGTTGTCTTCTCTCACGCAACAAATTTTGATTAATCAATCAAATACTTCTCCATCTACTCAATCCCGAGGATGCCATTAGGTCCAGTTTAGCAGACCAACTCCTACTAGTCGCGGACCTGGAACATATCGTCATCCATCCAGCCACCGATAGGAGTTCATCACCATTTATTTTATCTACACTTGTCTGTTGGATCTTTAAGATTTTCTCTCTTTGGAGATATTAATGATTTTTTGTCAATACAAATGCTCTACAACTTATATTTTTTGTTTGTCAAAAAGGGAGAAAGATTTCAGTTAAGACCCCTTGACTAAAAGACAAAAAAAAAATTAAAGTGCTAAGTTTTGTCAAACACCGAAAAGGGTGAAATTGTTGAGAAAATTAAGTTTTGGCCTCTTAAGTCAAATGCATAGACAAACTGCATCTCTAAACTGAACTGGACAAAACTGGTTAAGTAAAATTTTCCCGACCCAAAATGCTACATGGACAAAACAGTTTACCTACCCAGACTGCTTACCCAAATTGAAGATGACCTAAACCGAATCTTAGCCAGACTGAAGCACGACACTCTGAAGTATTTGATGAAGTCATTCTACCAACATTTTCGGAATAATCGGTTGATGTAAGTCTACCTCAATAGATAATGTTTTTCGTGCAACTGACACCTTGTAACCGCATCCGCGCACAATTTTAATATTGAATCAGAGAATGTTGACGTGACAATAGAAACAGTGCAACGGGAAAATCATGAGAAGAACAAATAATATTTAAATATTATGACCGTTGGCATCAAAGCTTATAAATAGGCAACAAGATCAATTTTGGAGACTTTCTCGCACGAACTCTGTGGATCGCATAGATCAGTCTACCAAAAGCTCACAACCTACTTAGCAAAATTGATCGAGAACTCAAAGCACACACTCGAAGATATTATCTGATCATTGAAGGGTCACTTTGTGCTAAGATAATCGAATTGTAAAAACTTCAAATAGATTCAGTCTAGGACTGTTTTATTGTTGAGTTACTAGGAGTTGTGATATAGCTACTAGGGTAAGACCTAGTCTTGGATTTGGATTTTGCAAAGAGCTGTGAAGTTCAAAATCTTCTAGTGAAACCTTTTTGCTAAGGAAGAATGGGTGGCATAGAACATCCAGAAATATTTTTTGGTATTCTTCATTTCAGTTTACCATCTGTTTCAGTCTATCATTTCATTTTGTTACATAGTGTTCAGATCTATTCGTTGGCATTTTTTTCGCACAATTAATTTGTTTGTTAATTAGCATCGACAAACAAGAAGGAGAGAATTCAATTTTCCACTCGATTGATTAATTTTAAATTTTATTGTAGAAAAATGTCACACTGTATAATATTATAGAATCTCTAATAAGAAATATAGTTAAATTAGATACGTTTTGTAGGATATATATAATGTCCTAAGAAATATTGTTATATTAGATACATTAATTCTTAAGATATGTCTAAGGATAGCATCGAAGTTTTCCTCAATATACATTAAAGAAAATTTATATAATGATACCCTGGTAGGTATTCGAGTTCTAACAAACCCCACCTAAGCTCTGGACTTATCGGAATGGTCTGAGCCAAGGAAGGATACTTGGGCTGACATAGACAGTAGCCTAGGCCGAGATAAAATAAATTCATAGATTTATGAATTGATGGGGCCGAGTTGGCTGGAGGGGATGACTACCCCGAACTAGAGTTTGTGGGAACAGGGCAGGCTTTTCTGAGTAATTAGGGTAATGGGAAAGAACTGAGGAGTGATCTGAGCTCACGAAGGGCCGACCTATATCAAGTTGGATTTTAAGTGGAGTCCTCGATATGGGTTCGAGGTGTGTTGTAAGGGGGCGTTTTGGGATATGCAGACATGAAAACAATTCTAAATAAGAAATGATTTTTTTCATAACTTATTCAAAGTTGTTCTACTTTTTATTCATTCTGAGGCAGTGTATTTGAGAACTTCTAGCAAGTATTTATCATCTTTTTTTTCACAAAATTTTGAGTCGAGAATTGTTTTCTAAAAGCTCTCTCAAACACTACCTAAATATTTTTGAATTTTTTTTCATATTTTTAGGAGTGTTATCTGATTTAAATGTTGGAAAACTTACACCGGGAAACTCTTCCGCCCTCCTCTGACACAAATTTTCTTAAAAATAATTTCAAACATTTTAATTATTTTACACGATTTCGGTGAGAACGTATAAAAATAAAAGAGCTTTCTATATTCTTCAGTGGTAGATGATAATGTTGATAATAATCGTACATCACTGTCATACCAACTAGTTCAACTTCAACATATATATATATATATATATATATATATAAAAAGAACTAATTTAACACATAAACTAAGAATATAATACGAGACAGTTGTTCTCAATCACTCACATCATCTTTGCAGCATTGTCCCAGAACTGCTAACTCTGTAGCTCACAAGCTATTCCGGTCATGTTTTTGAAAAATTGTAAACATTGACTTGTTGAATGGTTACATGAATATTATTTTATGTTCAAATAAAAAAAACTATGCTTATAATATGGAAAAGACCTTTTATTTATTTTATTTTTGAAAAAAGAAGATAATACAAAATCTTATGTATATTCCATCACGCTTAGCTGTCTGAAAATTTGATCCACATTCTTTCGAAGTGATCAATTGTGCTCTATTTGATCCTTTTCATATCCTAAAATGTGGTCCCACGATGATCTGAATTTTTATTATCTTTTTTTTTTTTTTCAAGTTGAGCTGGATTAATAATAATAATAATGATAATAATAATAATAATAATAATAATAATAATAATAATAATCCAAATAAAAATATCTTAACAAAATAATTATTATAACCATGATAAAAAAATCTTATAAAAGTTCATCTCTAAAATTTTGATTTAATTCCATATCTAAATTTTTTTTATTTTAATTATTATCACTATTCAATAAGTAATATCTGATGAATTTAGTATCTTCGGAACAAAAACAAAAAAAGAAATATCAAATCATTGGATGATAACTAAGCATTGACCAAATTAAAAAAATTAGAATCTAAAAACAATCCTAACTTATAAAACATAAAATATAATTTTTCATGTTGTTACATATATATATATATATAATTTGGGAATCCACAGCCGCTACCATTTGGTGTGCACTCGGTAAATCTCTGGACTAATACAGTATTTTATAAATCACGCTAGTCAGGTAAACTGCACTAGACAAGCCCTGTGCAACATGCTAGTTCAAGAAATTGTTGATAGAAAGAATCGAACATCTAACTACTGATAATGTACTTACCTACTCTACCAACTTGAACACCTTTGAGAGCGTCTTGTTACATATATTGCTTTCATGTGACCCAGCCCATGAATTCATGTTGATCTATTTAATCCTTTTCAAGTCGTTGAAGATTCAAATTTAAAAATGTGGCCCCTGGTGATCTGGAGTACTGGATTTTTAATATTGTCTTTTATTTATTTCTTTAATAATTATAATAATCATCACCATCATATATTTTTATGAATTTTTATGACTTGTATATACCAAAATAATGGGTTCAAATCCCTCACCTTCATTAATTATATATATACTAGCGACAGAAGCACATGCAACTATTATATATGAATATTTTATGAGTTTTTATTTATGAAATAATGTATTATTTAGTAGTTAAAAATTAATTATTGAGAAGATAATATAAATTTAAAATGCTAATATAATCAAATTGATATTTGAAATATATACGTTTGAAATTATATAATCGTAGAATGAAAAATGATACAAATTGGTTGAAAAAAAGATGAAAGATGTTAGTGAAAAAATAAAATTGAGAAAAAAGTGGACAAAAAAAGGTAGAATTAGAATATGAATTTTGAATTTACCTCGTCCCCGACCACTAAAACCCGGTATCGGGTTTTAGTTTTTTTTTATTTTTCGCATCACTAAAACACGGTATCGGGTTTTAGTGTTCGGGATAGTTTGACATCATTGGTTGGGCAACTGAAAATTTATATATATATATATATATATATATATATATATTAGAGTCACATCGTACGCATGGTATGTTAATTTATATAGTATTTGATATTTGAAAATTTTATTTGTAATTTAAAGTATCAAAATTGATTGAGGGTGTTTCGATAGTTTTAAAATTGATCATTTAAAAAAAGTAACCATGCAAGATCGGTTCAGAGTAGCTCATTTTGTAAGATTGAAAGACTTATCAATTGAAGTTATCAGTAACAGTCGTCTGAACTTATCAAATCACATTACTCTCAGTTAATCGATAGAAAAGATTCTTATAAAATTTATTGATCCTCCTTATCTCATCTCCAATCCAGAAACGTAATTTAATACACATTCTACACTAAAATAATATAATTTAGATACCAAATATAACATCCAACACCGATCCACTCACGTCAAATCTAAAGCAAAGAATATAGTATTGAAATATTTTTTTTATTTTACATATATTATTTTTTTATCCGTTAAATATTCTCTGAATTATATTATTTAATCATTAAGTCAAAGCATTGATTACTTTATTTATAATTATTAAAATAAATACAAACAATTAAATAAATAATTAAAAATCTGTTAGGATCAGTGAAGTGCCTAGAAAGGGGTTGAATAAATATTTCTAAACATTGACTTTCCGACTGTTGAAAAGTTTACTTCTAATTTTTCGAGAAATCAGAAGCCAATCTCGTTTTTTAACAAGTGTAGCAGACTATTCGAAAAAGTGTGAAAATAATCTACAAAACTTAGAATATGAAAAAGCAGTAGAGAGCATAACACAAGAATTATTTTTGAAAGTTCGAAGGATAAAATCTTTCTACGTCTACCTTTTTTTTGTTTTAGAAGGTATCACTAGAAAACTTTGATTGATAGAAACTTTGTACAAATCTACTCTAGCAAGTCTTACCCTTGCCTACTGAAACTCCTAGAAACCAGCATTCTAAACAAATTAATATGATTTTTGGGAAATACTCTTTCCACATATTACAATTTCTCACATTTTACGGATAATAAAATAACGACTGAAAGTGAGAAACGGTAGCAATAGCAATCTTCTGAATTAAATAGGATTTATGTGTGTGCTGAATTCTCGATAATCTTTCGGATGCCTTGAGTATGTCTAAGATGATAGGTATTTTTGAAATTTCAAGAGTTAGAGAGAGGGAGATTGTATTATTTTGATTGTAGTAGCTCGACTCCAAATTAAGTTAGTCTACTGTCTAAACATGATTAAAGAATTCTCATTTGGATTTAAGGAGTTGAAAATCGGATTCAAAATGATCAAAAATAGTTCCGAGGGCTTCAAGTATAGGGACAGTTTGGAAGCTCTGAAGAGTAGCTCGGAAGCTCCGATCTCAGGTCAATTAGACAGGGTATGAGTTTTGATTGGGTGATTAGACTTGAGAGATTTCGAAAGCTCTGAACTAGAGTTCAATAGATCCGAACTGTGCCAGTAAAACAGTGTTGTCCAATCAGATACACGCAATTGGTAGAGGGAGTTCTGATGGACGATCGGTAGTTTCGAAGTGTGTTCGAAAGCTTCAAACTAAGGATCGGACGTTCCGATCATGGTCTATAAATAGAGGTCGAGAGCTTCATTTTCTTTACTCATTCCTACTGATCCTCTCTCGTTTCTAGTCAGATTTAAGGGTTTTTGGGCGACATATTCGAGGGCTAGGCAGTGACAAAGCGCTATCGGGATCGTAGCGAAGTAGTGCCTAGGTTTTGAGGCTATCGTCATCAAAGGGCTGACTACGGACACAAGTATATCGCTAGACTCTAATTAGCTTCAGTTAGTAGTAATTAGTCTAGTTAAGGCTTTTAGTAGACATATAGTGATACAGTGATTGTATACTTATAGGCTTGGACTAGGGAGACAGTATCGCAAGGTTTCTTATTCTTAGGTGACGTACTATCCAAGATACCCTAGTTGAGTATACATGTTCTACGTTTGCATGATTTAAATGACATGACTTATGTGCATTTATTATGTCATTACTATTATTCTGCATGCATTATCAAGTTGAACATATACCTTGATATAACCTATAGAGGGGTTACTCAACCCCGAGGTTTTTGTGGATGGATATCATGAATTTGGGTCCGGATATTCCAATTTTTTTCTTATGGTATGGAATTAAGTAGTAGCCCGTATCCAAATTAATTTAATCAAGTTTATAATTATGAATATTTGTATACAACATGATTAAAGGATTCTCAAACAAGTTTAAGGAGTTGAAAAATTGATTCAGAACACTCGAAAATGGTTAGAAGGGTTCCAAGAAAGCGGAAGGATTAGATGATCCGAACCCTAGGATCGGACCATCCGATGTACATGGAGTTCGGAAGAATAGTTTGAGATCGGAGGCTCCGTGGAGATCGGACAATCCGAAGAGGGATTGGACAATCCGATCGTATCTGGATAAGTGGATATGGATTTGATTTGACAACCCAAGGAGATCGGACGATCCGAATGTTGAGATCGGATGATCCAAACTTATTACGTAAGAAGTGACGTCACAATGAGGGACACGTATTCGGAGAGGTTGAATGGGGAGATCGGACGATCCAATCGCAAGGATCAGACCATCCAATCTATGACCTTAAATAGG
Organism: Henckelia pumila; assembly: GCF_033568475.1. NCBI lineage: Eukaryota > Viridiplantae > Streptophyta > Magnoliopsida > Lamiales > Gesneriaceae > Henckelia > Henckelia pumila. The sequence continues at coordinate 161,364,761 of NC_133121.1, read as the reverse complement.
GGTCGAGAGATCCCATTTTCACTCGCACCATTTCCTTTCCTCTCCATTTCTAGCTAGGTTTTAGGGAATTTTAGGAGTTCTATTGGAAGGCCGGGAGTGGCGGAGTGTTGCGGGGCTAGTAGCGGAGCAATGCTTAAGTTTTGAGGTAGTCGCCATCAGCGGGATGACGACGGACGTAGGTATTACATTGGATCCCTATAGAGATTAGGGAGTATGTAATAGCTTAGTTAAGAATTTAGAGTATTATAAGTGATATGGTGATTTTTACTTATAGTCTTGGGTTTCGAGTACCTAGACTACTAGATTTCTAGGGTGCTTGAGTTGTCTGGATAGAGATACGGACATATTATCCAAAATACCAGGTTGAATATACATGTATTATGTTTGCATGTTTTCTGTTGCATTTGTATATGCATTGATATTATGCTGCATGCATGAACATGTTGTGTAAAGTCCCACTGTATCAAAACGAGTCTTCTCAGCGTGCTTATTTCCTCACTCACACGTACCCTAGAAAACTTCCCAAGGGGTCACCTATCCTAAAATTGTCTCAAGTCAAGCACACTTAACTTTGGAATTCTTATTGATAAGTTCCCGAAAATAAGATGCACCTTCTTGACATATCAAATCTTTTGTAACTCTCATTCCGGTGTGGGATCGGTTCATTCATGTCATCCGTCGCCCATTCTTTTTTGGTGTGATTTCCATCTTTTAGGCATTAACCACACATATTGCGGACCATGTACCACCCTCGAACTTTTTGGCTCCGGGTGTCACATGCCCACCATCTTTCGCCTGGTTCGTCCCCGAACCACACCGTACTAGGAGAGGCCAAAGCTCTGATACCATATTTAACGTCTCACTGTATCAAGACAATTCTTTTCAGCATACTTATGTCCTCACTCACACGTACCGTGAAAAACTTCCCAGGGGGTCACCCATCCTAAAATTGTCCGAATTCAAGCACACTTAACTTTGGAGTTCTTATGTGATGAGCATTCGAAAAGAAGATACACCTTATTGATATGAGTTGTACGTATCAAATATTTTGTACATCTCATTCCGGTGTGGAATCGGTTCAATCATGTCACCCGTCGCCCATTCTTTTTTGGTGGGATTTCCATCTTTCAGGTATTAACCACCCATATCTCTTAACTAATCGTGACCAAATACAGGCATATAAGACATAAACTGGTCAAAATCCTTTACAAGCCAAAATGAAGAGATCAACTGATTTTACCATTGACCTAGCATATTCAAGGCAAGGAGACAAACTGCACACACTTAATGGAGAATCAGTCTCACTCAGCTATCAAAGAAATAAAGCATAGATCAACTGAAAGTATGAAGATAACTGGATTTAGTATACAGAGCTAAACTAAATCAGTTGTCTTAAATTCAACTGATGCCTTGAATTGATCAAGAGTCTAAGCAAGTTAAACTGAATCAATAGAACTCTTGTGGATAAACTCTTTCGTACAAGACAAAGTGTCGAAAGCAGAAGCACAACAATGTACCATCATGTCGGGGAATGTTGCGGATGGGACAAGCTAATGGTATCAATTCAAATTCAAAAGTGTCGTTTTCCGCCGAGTATAAATACCCATATTTGGGACACTTCAAAGCATCCAACTCAATAAGAATTCTCGCACACATACTCAAGTTTCTAGAGCACTCAATCGAGAAATCAAGTATCTTGAAGCCTATAATCTGAGAGTCGAAGTACACAAGCACATATCGGTTTATTGAAGATAAACCAGAGCTAAGTATTGTATAATACCAAGTATTGTATCACTGTGATCAGTTGAGGTAGTATAAACCTCATTGTAACAAGAAACAATCAAGAACTGTGTTTTTGTGTGTTTCTAAGAGTTCTGGGATAGACAGTGTGTGTAAGTTATAGTCTTGGAGTGGGGTTTTGCAAGTTGATTGTAAAATTCAAAGTCTACTAGAGTGAATCCTTCCGAGGAGGAAGGGGGTGAAGTAGGAGTATTGAAATCTCCTAATATCCATAAACAAACTTCGGTGTTCTTAATTTTAGTTTATTACACTCACGCACAGTCCATCTAATTACAAGTTCAATCTGTTTGTAGTCTGGGGATTTTGAAACAGTCACAACAAGGTATGACCTTGGATTGGAGAGATACCAGGTGTGGTATCAGGTTTTAGATATCGTCTGTTTTCATACAGATGTTCTGCTGTCAGAATTATTCTTGAATGAAATTTTCATTGACAAGTAATTGTTCTGAGCAGATAGGTTTCAGTTTTGAATTGGGATTTCGAGGATTTAATCCAAGAGATTAGTTGAATTAGTATTTGAAAGGATTTAATTATCAGATGCTTGCAGACTCGGGATTTGATTTGTGCCTCTACAGAGAGTTTTCCTTGACCAATGATTTTGGTCCAGATCAGAATGTTGCATAGTAATAGAGACTCAGGGATGTGTTATGACAGGATTGCTGATGACTTTGGGTTCCGAGATGGTATAGAAAGTGAGACCTTATGCTGGTGTACTCTGGAAGGATTTTTTTTCTCTAGTTGGGCATTTTAGGAAGACTTACCTCGATTTCGTTGTATGTTTAGTCATAACAATGAGTATAAGGAGAATATCCATGATGTATTTGAGTCTTCTAGAGCTTATTCTTGGTGCTGGGATTAGTACCAAGGAATGTGATTAGATATTGTTTGTCTTCATCAGAGATACATATATTGATTCCGTGGATAGAATAGTCTTCGAAAGGATTCCTTGACAAGGGTATATTCTGGACGGATAGTTTTTACGTGATACTGGGGGAGAACCAGGAGGTTTTACCAGTATTTTTTGATTCTATCAGGGGTATAACTAGTGACCAGGGTCTTGATTACTAGAGGAACATGAAATTCTAAGTTATGAGTTTACTTAGGTATGTTTTCCTGTAAGAATGGAAATTTATTATGAGTTATCAAGCAAATATGAGTTTTATCAGGACACTATGATGACTTATACTGGGAGACGTGAACTGTGATCAAGACTAGACTTTGTGAAGTATATTTCCATTGTTATTCTGGAAGTCTTTTGTACGTCAGAGGGTTATGGAAATTTATTCAGTCTAGAAATCATTGCAACAGTTATGTTAAAGTATAATTTGGTGTTAGTTTGATAACCTTGAAAAGATACTCGATTCTATTGACAGATGTCATGAGCCTGCTAAGTTACAGCATAGATACAACAATATAAGAATTTACTTGGATAGTGGAAAGATGAGCACTTAGGTGTTCATATGTGCTTTTAAATGGTCAGTTAAACTGGTGCAAGTTTGGTGCTCAGTAAATATTTGCAACTATTTGTCTGAGGTAGATACAGATGTTATAACCCTGTGATGGGGGAGCTAAATATTCTTTTGCATAAAGCACGATTGGAATTGTTCATTTTTTGGTAGACTGATAAGATGAGTACAGCACTTAGATATTCAGTTCTCAGGAATGATTTGCAATAATTCTGGGACTTCAGTGTCAGGAATTTATCAAGCAAGCGTTTTAAATTTAATGGATACTAACAGGATAGCATTTTGCGTTTAGACATGAAAAAAGGACAACAACTGAGATTTAAGGTTATCAGATTTAGCGAGATTGTTGTCACCAATTTTCCGGGATGTCTATTGGATGTGTTAGGTCATTGACATGTTAGATTCGATGAGATCGATTCAGGAGAATTGTTAGGTTGTATTGGTTTTAGGACTTTGCCTAATAGGGATGAAACATTTTTGTTCATCTAGTAGTGCAAAGTCAGGATTCAACAAGAAATTATTATCCGTGACAAGATAACCAGTATTTTCATTTTCAGGTATTATCTCAAGTTATGATATAGATGTCATTATAAGTGACACTAATTGACTTTTGAGTCAATAGAATGTTGGAGAACGCGGCTTTCAGATCAAACAAGATTGATACCCGGTGCAGCGGAAGTTTAAAAATTTATTATATGGAACGATTCCATATTGGGTATCAATTCTTTACGATTAAATTGTGTGTGTAAAAATTTAAATAACGATTATAAAATTTTTACCTTTAATCTCGAATCGAGATTTTGGACACCAACAGATTTCTCTGCTCATGTTGTATCTCCCTGGAACCGATGGACGAACTGTTCTTCAATCAGGTCCACGAATAGAGATTTAATCCCTCTGATAGATTGCACTAGAAAATCTATCAGAAGTTTCTACGAAGAGAGTTAACGAATTTGATCCGTTAAACCAGACTGTAATTCAAAATCACAGGCTGGATTTTTCTCGAGTAGACAGGGAGGGGGGGCGGCCACACTTGTTAGAAAATTACTTAGGTTTTCGAAAATTGTGCCTGTTGTTTTTAATTTCTGTACTGCAATAACTTATTTATAATGTAGGCCACCAACAGCTTAGGGCCCATTAGTCATAAGTTCAGGCTCGACAAGCAAAGCCCGCATGTTCAGAAATTAATATAAAATTCATCGTGACTCCGATTGATAAACCGATTTCACCAATGTGCACAGAAACCATTTCTGCACCTTTTAAAGTCAAGATAAATTTTTCTGAATCCGAATTCAGTGTTTTCCAAAAATGCCCATCACTATGTCATTTTAGGAAATCTTACTCCTCTACTCATAATTAAGAAGTCCAACTTCTTTGTTCATTAAATTTAACTCTTTAAATTTAACTATCTCAACGGGGATTAAAAATCCATTACACTGTGTGATCCTCAATGGTTCAGGGATACAGCTAGCCGTGGGCTCACAACTCCTTGTGACTCGAAACAACAATTTCCGACTTGCCCATCGAATCATGGTAAGAGCGTCTAGCAACATCGCCCCATGATTCCCTAGGTATCACTGATAGTGCCTGCAAGAACCATATAGATTTTGGTTAGCGTACAGTACGGTCCCTTCATCCATATATCCCGATCGAATCAACAACCATTGGTATATCGAGAGTCGCTCGAGATTCGATAACTATGCAATACATCTTGAAGATCAAATAGTGACATCGCATGTGCTACTAAGAAACCATTTCTTAAATCACATCATGTACTCTGGCCAGAGATTCGTCACACTAATATCTCCTCAGATCGCATAGGATATCCACACTCGCAAGTATGTGGTGAATCCTTGACAACAAAGCATCGACTCCTATATGTGTTGTAACTGTACCCAATCCCGACACCTGATGACCCCAATAGAGTCGGTAAACGAGTCAAAGCACAGTACTAGCATATAGAGTCTCAATGATGTTTCAAGTAGTAAGGACTAATGGTGTACAACCAAAACCGCGAACTTTATCCACTCGATAAATGATAACCACTTGGAAAGTCCGGATAGGGTAGTTCGATCATTCATCGTATGAATATCCATTTGCATGCTTCGAACATCTCTATATTCCTTACCAATGAAACGTGGTACTCTACATCGCAAATGCTAGTCTCACACTCGAGCGATCCTTATCCTTATCGGAGGGCTCAATCGACTAGGAACAGTTTAGAATATACAGTGACTATAAGATGTGTTTCATGATAGACATCCCTATGTTCTACCACATCTTACATACACTATAGTATATTCAAGGTCTTTATCAAAACAACAATAGTATATCACAATATAACAATATGAAGAAAGATAAAGTCATTGCCATTAATAAAAGTGTAAATAATATTAAACAAAAGATTGTTTATACAAAGAGTCATCAAAGCCCTTAGCCACAAGTTGGCTCACTGGGCACCCACTATTTCAATCTCCCACTTGCCCTATAGCCAACTAGTCATACTACGTAGACCCATTGCTTCGCGATGTTTGTCAAATAATGGTCCTGGCAAGGGCTTAGTAAGTGGATCAGCGATATTGTCTGCAGAGGACACTCTTTCGACAGTGATGTCTCCTCTTTTCACAATCTCTTGGATGATGTGGTATTTCCTCAGTACGTGTTTGGATCTTTGATGAGACCTTGGTTCCTTTGCCTGAGCAACGGCACCCGTGTTGTCACAGTACACCGGGACTGGACCAACAAATTCAGGAATGACGCCCAACTCTTGGACGAAATTCCTCATCCAAACGGCCTCTTTAGCAGCAGCTGATGCTGCAATGTATTCTGCCTCAGTGGTGGAATCCGCTGTGGTGTCCTGCTTGGAACTCTTCCAAAAGACAGCACCGCCATTGAGCATGAACACAAATCCAGAGGTTGACTTCGAGTCATCCACGTCACTTTGGAAGCTAGAGTCGGTATAGCCTTCCAATTTTAGTTCTCTTCCTCCATATACCATGAACATATTCTTAGTCCTTCGTAAGTACTTAAGAATGTCCTTCACGGCTTTCCAATGCATTTGACCGGGATTAGCTTGATATCTGCTCGTGACACTCAGAGCAAATGCTACATCCGGTCTGGTAGATATCATCCCATACATGATACTACCTATGGCTGACGCATATGGTACATGTGTCATTTTTTCTATCTCTTCATCAGTCTTGGGACACATAGACTTGGATAGAGAAACTCCATGACACATGGGTAGATGTCCTCTCTTGGACCCATCCATTGAAAACCGTTTCAATATGGTGTCAATGTAGGTTGATTGAGTGAGTCCTATCATTCTCTTAGATCTATCTCTATAGATCTGTATTCCAAGAATATAGGATGCCTCACCCAAATCCTTCATCGAAAATCTACCTGATAACCATATCTTTGTTGACTGCAACATCCCTACATCATTCCCAATGAGTAGGATGTCATCAACATAAAGTACTAAGAATGTCACAGCATCCTTAACTACTTTCTTGTACACGCATGGTTCCTCCGGGTTCTTGATGAAACCAAAATCATTTATTGTTTCATCAAATTTCTGGTTCCAACTTCTTGATGCTTGTTTTAGACCATAAATTGATCTCTGAAGCTTGCATACCTTATGCTCGCTTCCCATGGATGTGAACCCTTCAGGCTGCTTCATATAGATTTCTTCTTTAATGTCTCCATTAAGAAAAGCAGTCTTCACATCCATTTGCCATATCTCATAGTCATACCATGCAGCTATGGCAATAAGGATTCTTATGGACTTGAACATTGCAACTGGTGAAAAGGTTTCATCATAGTCAACTCCTTGTCTTTGAGTATACCTTTTGCCACCAATCGCGCCTTGTAGGTCAATACCTTACCATCAGGCCCAAGCTTTCTCTTGTAGATCCATTTACACCCTATTGGAATAATTCCATCGGGAGGATCTACTAAAGACCAAACTTGGTTTGTATGCATCGAATCTATTTCCGACTGCATATCTTCAAGCCATAAATTTGAATCCGCATCAGAAATTGCTTCCTTGAAGTTTCTTGGATCACATCCAACATCGGGTTCATCTTGATCCCCTTCAAGAAGAAGACCATATCTAATAGGAGGTCTAGAAGTCCTCTCGGATCTTCTAGGTACAGGCGTGTCTATCAATGGTTCCTGAGGTGTAGGATCATTATTTTGTATTTCGGGTTCTTCTCGAATTTCTTCGAGTTCCATCATCTCGCCTTTCTTATCCAAGAAGGTGGCATTCCTTGAAACAAACACCTTTGTTTCAGCAGGATAATAGAAATAATATCCGATTGAATTCTTCGGAGACCCTACAAAATAACATAAGCTGGATCGACTATCCAACTTATCTCCCACTGTCCGCTTCACGTAAGCTGGACATCCCCAAATCCTCAAGTATGAATACTTAGGAGCTTTGCCATTCCATAACTCGTATGGTGTTTTGTCCACTGCTTTAGTGTGGACGTTGTTCAACAACAATACCACCGTTTCAAGCGCATAGCCCCAAAACGAAGGTGGAAGCTCAGTGAAGCTCATCATGGATCGAACCATGTCCAACAAAGTTCGATTGCGACGCTCCGATACACCATTAAGTTGTGGTGTCATAGGAGGAGTCCACTGAGAGAGAATCTCATTCTCTTTTAGATAGTCCAAAAACTCGGTACTTAAGTATTCTCCACCTCGATCCGATCGAAGTGCTTTAATACTTTTACCTAGCTTGTTTCTACTTCAGCCTTGAATTCTTTGAACTTTTCAAATGCTTCAGACTTATATTTCATTAAATATAAATACCCATACCTTGAATAATCATCAGTAAAGGTAATGAAGTAGGTGTGGCCATATTGAGTCCCAACTCTAAATGGACCACAAACATCTGTATGGATCAAATCCAACAGATTTTGACTACGTTCAGGTTTCCCCTTAAAAGGAGATTTAGTCATTTTTCCTTTTAGGCAGGATTCACAAGTAGGTAGAGAGTTAATATCAGACATATCAAACATGCCCTCTCCCACTAGCTTGTTCATCCTCCTTGAGGAAATATGACCTAGCCTAGCGTGCCAAAGGTTTGCCGGGTTTTGGCTATCGATTTTCCTTTTGTTTGTTGTTGCCGGTTTATCAACATAATTTATTGGAACGTCTTTTAGTTTTAAGTTGTATAGATCGTTTTCAAGTTGTCCATTTCCAATTAAACATTCATTCTTGTAAATATTGCAAATCTCATTCACAAAATTGCAAGAATAACCATCTCTATCAAGCATAGAAACAGAAATAATGTTTTTAATCAAATCCGGAACAAATAAAACATCTCTTAAAAGTAACTTAAAACCATTCTGCAAAATTAAATAAACATCTCCTACGGCTTTAGCTTCAACTCTGAAACCATTTCCGAGCCTCAGCTGGGTCTCACCCATTCTAAGCCTGCGACTTCTTGTCATCACCTGCAAATCATTGCAAATGTGAGATCCACATCCGGTATCCAATACCCAAGAAGTAGTATTAAGTGAAACATTTATTTCAATATAGAACATACCCTTCGCAGTTCGCAACTGCTCTAGATATTCCTTGCAGTTACGCTTCCAATGACCGGGCTTCTTGCAGTAATGGCAAACATCCTTGGATTTTTCCATGTTTGAAGCCTTTGTCTTGTACTTCTTCTCGGGTTCGACTTTCTTGGGTGGGGCAGAACGTTTCTTACCCTTTGTACTTGGCCCTTTCTTAGCAGAAGAAGAGGAGCCCACCAAGAAAGCCGGTTTATCCTTCTTTAATGTGGATTCATATGTCACAAGCATATTGACCATCTCTTCAAGAGAGGCCTCTATCTTGTTCATATTGAAATTTACCACAAATCCGTCAAACAAAGAAGGAAGAGACAGAAGTAGTAAGTCCACGTTGAGTTCATGCTCCAACACCAAATCTAGGATTACCAACTTCTGTATGAGCCAAATCACTCGTACCCCATGATCACGGACCGAAGTCCCTTCACGCATGCGACACGTCATTAGCTCCTTTACAGTAGCGAACCTTTCAGCCCTCGATTGAGCCCCAAAAAGTTCCTTGAGTTGAACGTGAATGTCAGCAGCATTCACGGTGTCCTCAAATCGCCTCTGGAGTTCATCAGACATCGAGGCTTGCATATAGCATTTGGTCTTGATATCATGGTCCCACCATGTATCAAGCTTGGCTAACTCCTCCGGACTTACGTCAGCTGGTGCTTCCTTCGGAGGAGATTTTTCTAACACGTAGAGCATCTTCTCCGAAGTCAAGACAATCTTCAACTTACGGAACCATTCCGTATAGTTTGCGCCAGTCAACTTATTTTGTTCGAGGATCGAGAAAAGTGGATTACGCGAATTCATCGTATGAAATACTGAAAAGAAACAGACAAAAATCAGTGATTATTTAAGCAATTTACTAAGACATAAAATAGGCGATATTTATTTTATGAATCTCACTCCCACTATTTTAACGATTTCACTACCCTCTAGTGAAAACGGGAAACTGTTTTCCTTAGTGAGAACATGGAGTCCAATTGACAAACTTATGATCCCGAATAATATCAGCCAACCATAATTTTCAAAAGGTAGAGCCCAATTGCTTCCAAAGCAACCTCCATGTTTTTACCTCATGTCCAATAAGGGCCCAATAATATGACGCCGTTTATTGTGACATGTCAAGATGACCCATCAATATTAAGTTGTGATGGACGGTCGCCATGTGGATCCCCCAATAATATGAGCCGATCCCATGGGAGTTCCACCCAACTTACAACATGTGTCGATCCAATGTACAGCTTTCCGACGAACGGGCCCCCCCAATAATATGAGCCGGACCGTATCCGCGGGTAGCATCTCATACATTGATCGTTGATGGAAGGTAGGAACATTTAAACAAATTTAAATTTCCTTTATTTATCTTGATATCAATTTTAAATCATATTTAAAATGAGGGATTTTTAATTATGAAAATTTGTCTCATCATTTTTAAAATTTTGTATGCTTGTCGGATTCACACAATTTTGTATAAAACATGCATACAACTATAATATCACATATTATATAGGATGATCGATTCCATTTCTAATCGACCCGTGGTTGCCAATCACGAGTCTTAGTCCAATCCTAGGTAATATGCAGTATGCAATGCAATCCTATTACATTTGCTTCCAATTTACATTTCTTCTGTCTTTATTGTCTGCTGGGCCCACCTCCATCTTCAAATCTTGATCTCCCACTAAATCTAATGTATTTACAATAAATAACAATGACAAGTAGGGGATACATTTTTAAGGGGTGGGAACGGGCCATAAACCAAGCCCACTTTTATTACATATGACATTCATATTGGGCCATAAACCAGGCCCATTAATAAAAACCAACAACAATAAAACAAATGTAAATTCCTAACATACACCTATAAAATTGGTCATGGCAATCGATCATCCTTATCCAATAACATTTAATTCAAAATTAATTTATTGGATAACATGCAATGGAAATTTAAATTTAAAAGGATAAAATCATATTTCATACATAAAATCTTATTTTACATACAAAATCATATTTTATCTTTTTATCAAATAAAATCATATTTTATCTATAAAATCCAATTTTATACATAAAATCATATTTTACTCAATATATCCATAAGATCATATCTTATCATCAATTGTACCAAAAATAATTAATTTCAAAATTCAATTAAAGGATAAAATATTAAAATTTTCCAAAAATTCAAATTTATTCAAAAATCAATTTTAAAATTTTCGGACTCGAACAATTCGATCCGATGCCTCGTGGACCAATCAAAACAATTTTCGATCGGACCAAAAATAGAATTATAACATATTAAAATTTAATTTTAAAAATTAAAAATAATTTTTCCCGCGGGCCGCCCGGGACATTCCCGGGCTGCCCGCGCCCTAACGGGGTCGGGCCGGGCAGCGATCACATCGCTGCCCGGGGCAGCGACGATCGCTGCCCCAGCCCCGGGCAGTGATCCAATCGCTACCCGGGTTTTTGCCCGAAAAAATATTTTTATTTTTAAAATATTTATTTTGTTTCAAAAACCGAGGCCTAAAAAATTTTTGTACAATCGATTAATTTAATCGCTTGACCTGAGCAACCTGGCTCTGATACCACTGTTGGAGAACGCGGCTTTCAGATCAAACAAGATTGATACCCGGTGCAGCGGAAGTTTAAAAATTTATTATATGGAACGATTCCATATTGGATATCAATTCTTTACGATTAAATTGTGTGTGTAAAAATTTAAATAACGATTATAAAATTTTTACCTTTAATCTCGAATCGAGATTTTGGACACCAACAGATTTCTCTGCTCTTGTTGTATCTCCCTGGAACCGATGGACGAACTGTTCTTCAATCAGGTCCACGAATAGAGATTTAATCCCTCTGATAGATTGCACTAGAAAATCTATCAGAAGTTTCTACGAAGAGAGTTAACGAATTTGATCCGTTAAACCAGACTGTAATTCAAAATCACAGGCTGGATTTTTCTCGAGTAGACAGGGAGGGGGGGCGGCCACACTTGTTAGAAAATTACTTAGGTTTTCGAAAATTGTGCCTGTTGTTTTTAATTTCTGTACTGCAATAACTTATTTATAATGTAGGCCACCAACAGCTTAGGGCCCATTAGTCATAAGTTCAGGCCCGACAAGCAAAGCCCGCATGTTCAGAAATTAATATAAAATTCATCGTGACTCCGATTGATAAACTGATTTCACCAATGTGCACAGAAACCATTTCTGCACCTTTTAAAGTCAAGATAAATTTTTCTGAATCCGAATTCAGTGGTTTCCAAAAATGCCCATCACTATGTCATTTTAGGAAATCTTACTCCTCTACTCATAATTAAGAAGTCCAACTTCTTTGTTCATTAAATTTAACTCTTTAAATTTAACTATCTCAACGGGGATTAAAAATCCATTACACTGTGTGACCCTCAATGGTTCAGGGATACAGCTAGCCGTGGGCTCACAACTCCTTGTGACTCGAAACAACAATTTCCGACTTGCCCATCGAATCATGGTAAGAGCGTCTAGCAACATCGCCCCATGATTCCCTAGGTATCACTGATAGTGCCTGCAAGAACCATATAGATTTTGGTTAGCGTACAGTACGGTCCCTTCATCCATATATCCCGATCGAATCAACAACCATTGGTATATCGAGAGTCGCTCGAGATTCGATAACTATGCAATACATCTTGAAGATCAAATAGTGACATCGCATGTGCTACTAAGAAACCATTTCTTAAATCACATCATGTACTCTGGCCAGAGATTCGTCACACTAATATCTCCTCAGATCGCATAGGATATCCACACTCGCAAGTATGTGGTGAATCCTTGACAACAAAGCATCGACTCCTATATGTGTTGTAACTGTACCCAATCCCGACACCTGATGACCCCAATAGAGTCGGTAAATGAGTCAAAGCACAGTATTAGCATATAGAGTCTCAATGATGTTTCAAGTAGTAAGGACTAATGGTGTACAACCAAAACCGCGGACTTTATTCACTCGATAAATGATAACCACTTGGAAAGTCCGGATAGGGTAGTTCGATCATTCATCGTATGAATATCCATTTGCATGCTTCGAACATCTCTATGTTCCTTACCAATGAAACGTGGTACTCTGCATCGCAAATGCTAGTCTCACACTCGAGCGATCCTTATCCTTATTATCGGACGGCTCAATCGACTAGGAACAGTTTAGAATATACAGTGACTATAAGATGTGTTTCATGATAGACATCCCCATGTTCTACCACATCTTACATACACTATAGTATATTCAAGGTCTTTATCAAAACAACAATAGTATATCACAATATAACAATATGAAGAAAGATAAAGTCATTGCCATTAATAAAAGTGTAAATAATATTAAACAAAAAATTGTTTATACAAAGAGTCATCAAAGCCCTTAGCCACAAGTTGGCTCACTGGGCACCCACTCTTTCATAGAATATTTTTATATTAATATTTCCAAGAAAAAACCTAAAGGATTCAGGAAATCAAGAATTGTGGAAAACGACGTTGTCACAGGTGTTATGACAAGTGTTAGTCATAAAGTATGAGAATCCTTTCGGTGTACAAAGATTTGCATACGAGGTTCTTTCTGGTGGAAAGGAATGAATAAAATGTGTATCAATATGTTTCTAGATGTTTGGTGTATCAGTAGGTCAAGGCAGAACACCACCGACCTGGATGATTGCTTTACAATTTATCCATTCCTGAGTGAAAATGGGAGTTGATCATGATGGACTTTGTGACCCATTTACCGGTGAGCTCGAGAAATTGTGATGCTATCTAGGTTGTGGTGGACCAACTCACTAAGTCAGCACATTTCATTCCTTATAATCGAGACTACAGTTTTGATAGGATGGCACAGTTGTACATCCAAAAGATTTTTCGATTGCACGGAGTGCCTGTGAGCACAGTCAGCGATCAAGATCCGAGGTTTACATCTAGGTTTTGGGGGAGTCTTCAACGCGCTATGGGTACTACTCTTAGCTTGAGTAGAACATATCACCCAGAGACTGACGGACAGTCAGAGCGCACGATTCGTACTCTTGAAGACATGTTGCGAGCATGTTCTTTGGACTTTGGTCCAGCTTGGCAAGATCAGTTGCCATTGATTGAGTTTGCGTACAACAACAGTTACCATCGCAGTATTGAGATGGTTCCGTTTGAGGCATTGTACGGGCGACGATGTTGTATTCCATTGTTCTGGGAAGAAGTGGGGGAATTACAGATAGAGGGACCAGAGTTAGTCCAACAGGCTGCTGATATTGTTGGACAAATCAAGAAGAGAATTAAGACTATGCAGGATCGGCAGGCTAGCTATGCGAATGTCAAACGCAGACCTTTGCAATTCTAAGTGGGAGAGAAAATGTTCCTGAAAGTCTCTCCATTTCGCAGAATTTTGAGATTTGGTCTCAAGGGTAAGTTATCTCCTAGGTACATTGGTTCATTCGAGATTCTGGAAAGTATTAGAGATTTTTCTTACAGTTTGGCTTTTCCGCCATATTTGTCTAACATCCAAGACGTGTTCCATGTTTCACTATTGCGACGATATATGGTAGATGAGTCTCATATCTTACAGTCGTCTGAGGTACAATTGGACTCGGATTTGACATACGTCGAGAGACCTTTGCGTATCATAGGTCATAAGGATAAGGTGTTACGCAAAAAGACCATTCCTCTTGTTCTAGTTCAGTGGCAATGCCGAGGCATTGAAGAGGCCACTTGGGAACTTGAGGGCCGTATGCGTACAGATTATCCAGAGCTATTTTGAATTGTTGTATTTTCAGATTTGAACTTGTAAAATGAATCAGTTTGAATAAAAGATGTTTATTCAGTATTTTACTGCATTCAGTACTTAATATTGTTCGAGGACGAAATATCTTAAGTAGGGGGAGAATGTAGTAGCCCGGTTCCATTTTACAATATTAAGTGATTTTAAACATGTTAGAAAATGACATATAATTTTATAAGTGTCAAAACATGTTTAAGGAGTTATTTGGTGAACATAAGTGGAAAATCAGATCTGGAACGTCCAAAAATGGTAGGAAGGGTCCCGGGGGTTTCAGACAGTCCAAAAACAGCCAAACGAGTTAGGAAGACCCGAAGTAGTTCGGAGCATGCGAACCAGTTCGGACCGTCCGAACTCAGCAGAGTCCAGGTGTCGAAAGTGGCTCGTACAAGTGGCAGTTTGGACCATCCGAACATAGTGCGGACCGTCCGAATTCACCGCCAGATTGAGGTGTCAAAATGCACTCTACACATGGAAATCATGCCCGGATCGGAGCCTCCGAACCCAGTTCGGACCTTTCAAACCCAGGCCTATAAAAAGGGTCCGAGGCTCTATTTTAAGGGCTTCGGGACTCTTTTTTTAAGAGTTGGAGTAGAAAATAGTACTTTTATAGCGAACAGTGTCCGCAGTAGCAGCCAGGCGGCAGAGCTCTGGAGACGCATCCAGGGGTCATAGCTAGGCTATGCTCAGGCTCTGGGGCATGCAACATCAGCGGGCTAACGACGAACGAAGGTATGACTTTGGTTTCCTATAGTAAATAGGGAGTAGGCTATAGTTTAATTAAGGCTTTTAAATCCTGTTAGGTGATGTTTGGCATGTTAGATAATGCATGGTATTTATACGTTGTAGTGCTGCATGGTAGGCTTGAACCTAGATGAGAGCTTCTAGGATCTGCCTTAGTAAGGTACGGAAGTATTATTCGAGATATCCAGATTGAGTATGCATGTATTATGTGTTTGCATGGATTATGTGATTGCATGTTTTATATGTCTTTATGTACAATATGTCATGATTGTATGTTGCATACATGAGCATATTGACCCTTTATCTTAGTGGTATTCTGTAGTAGGGTGCTCACCCTACGAGTTTGTGGATGGTTGGATATGCAAGTCTTGTGTCAGGTCAACGTGATGGTTGGACACATGTACTAGTATCAGGTCACCATTATCCATTGGGTATATGAGCCACCTCTTGAGGCGACGGCGCAGCGTGCTATATACCCTGAGCCGAGTACATGAGCTAGTTTCTTGGCCTGAGTGTCTTGGTACCCAATTCATTTGCATTCATGCGCATATAATAGTGTATACTCATACTCTCGTACTGAGCATGTTAAGCTCACTTCCGGTTATTTTTTTTTGTTGGCTGGATGCCCTATTCCATGGGGGCAGTTGCAGGTAGTTCTCCCGGAAATAGGGAGGTTAGGTGGTGGCCAAGGTTGGATAGCAGGGTCGACCACTAGGTTATTTTTACCTGATATTTGATTTACTTTAATTTCGCAGTTACTCTGATTAAGATTATTTTATTGATTAAATGCATGCTTAAGTTCTGTTTAGCAGATGATCACGGTGCGGGTCACTACACCCATGCTTGGTTTGACAATGGAATGGGAATGAGCATTCCCAGTTCATGGGAATAACCACACCATCTATTTTTGGATGGAATGACCATTCTCACATCTCATTTACATATGTAGATTATTTAAACTATTAATTAATAATAAAATTATTTTTAATTATTATTATAAAAATTTAAATTTAAATGAGTAAAACTATATAATGACAATTTTATAATAATTAATAGATCGTCATCAATAATAATAATAATAATAAATAATAATGTATGAACTATTATTTTGAAAGATGTAGTTAAAATATAATTTTTTATTAAAAATAATTTCATTTCATTCCTTTTTCATTTCAATTGGTACCAATCGTTAAAATGAAATATAATAACTATTTCATTTTCAATCTCATTTCATTTCAAAGTTGATTTTATTCATACGTTATTTCTTTCCAATGTACCAATCATGCCCTAAGTTATTTTGCATGCCTAAGCTTTGATTATTTAGAGCAAATCAAGGGGTGTTATTATCTCTAACTCATGCTCGAATCCTAAACTGCAAGCTTCATCCCGAAACTCCACCTCGTCGAACCCTTAATTCACCTTATCGGTCGAGGTCATATATGCTCGGCCGAGGCTTTGCTCATTTAGATTCCAATCACATACTTGATCCGTTTTAAATTTAGTGTTCATATACAAAGCCTCGCTACTGTAGGCTTTATATTTAGGGGAATATGCTATAGAATATAGCACAAGTCCTACTGGAATGATTTTGCATGGGTTGGTTGATGTTCGAACTAATCAGACGAATTGGGATCACCCCCGACCTAAGTGTTCGGCTCTATCATAAGAATATCATCATCATATGCAGAATAAACGCGTAATCTTTTTTAATTCCAGTGAAATCCAAAAAATCCCGTGATATAATCATGGTTCGCAATCGCGGTCGCGGACATCGTCGCGGAGACCACCGTTCCAGTTACAATGAAATTTCGCGGAACGGTCGCGAAACGGATTTTAATTTTTAAATATTATAAATATTTAAAAACTGAAGATTTCATAAAATTATTTATATCTACCAAATTGAAATGAATATCATAAAAATAGATTATTTGAAGTAAATAAGAAATTAAATTAATTTATAAAATTTTATGTAACACAACTTAAATCATTAATACATATAAAATATTCGCAACTCTTCAAAATTTAAATATATTATTTAAAAAATTTAGTATGTAACCCTTTTAATTTTTGAAATTTTTTCAGTTGGAAATTTATATGTTCATCATAATTAAGATCAATTTAACGTGATAGACTAATATTATGCATAAAATCTTAAATAACATGGTGTTACAAACTATTAAACATCAATTTAAATAGAAATACTTTAGAATTAACTTGGTTTATTTTTATCACACTTTCTAATGAAAATTTCTCAATAGAAATAGTTAACTCTTGGTCTCCTCTTTATTAATCTTTTGTCGATGGATGAGCGGAAAGAAGACCGAGATTCACCATCTTACATCGATTGTTGTTCTTTACTTTCCAATGTTCCTAGTCAAATCAATGTTAAACATACTAAATTACACTTATGAAATGAGAATAAAATGACACTGCTAAATGAAATATAAGTCGAAAAAAACTAATATATTTACATATAAATTGTTTTAACAATATTTATATAGAAAAGTACCTGTAATGTCATCGACATTAATACCATGATGAATGGCGTGGAGGAACAAAATCATCAGTGTACTCTCTACCGGGATTAAGTTGAGAAAATTGATCTCCATCATATCTTTGTGGATATAAACTAGTGTTCAATTGTTCACCTGGATATTGACTGAATAGGGGATTTGAAACCGAATTGGTATTGTGTGATGAACGTGGATTTAATAATGTGTCGTCACAACGGTGATAGCCTCCAAATTCTTGATGCCCAAAAGAATTACTAGCACCACTTGAAGATATTGAATTATGATCATCATGTCTAAAACCAGTTGCTGCGAATGATTGATGATCATTATATGTATTTTGTCCACTACTAGAATACTCTTCAAATTGATTATTTTCGGAACTGGTGTATTTAGATGACCCATCAAATCCATAATTTCCGATTCCCCTTGCTTGAGATGATAAATGATCCCGTCTTGTGTTATAACCATGAGAATACCCAAATCCTGGTTCATCATATCCGCTGGCACTATGACCAAAAGATTGAGAGTTCCAATAGTAGTTTCTTGAATCATCTCCAGATTGATATTGATGGTAACCCCCCAAGCCAAGATTTTTTACTTGTTCTTCTACACCCATATATGAATGTGAAGATCCACTCAAATTTTCATCATCTTCGGCACTCGAGAACCCTGTCAAACTTGCTAAAAAGCAACGTTGTGCCTCTATCCCAGGGCGATACCCATGATCAGTGTCTTGTGTGGCATAATAATTCTCTTTCCCTCGTTCCCATGACATGCTAGTATCATATTCATTATCTTGACGTCCTTGATCATCATCTTGATTTTTTTTACCATTTTCTTGATTGTTTCCATCACCACTAGCATCACTGTCATCACTGTCATCATTTTCAGATTCATCCCTGTCACTTAAGACGATTTCTTTGCCTTTTGATAATCTTGAGCTCCTCTCGTTGTTCGTCTTCTTTGAATGACTTTGACCACTAAGTGTGATGTTGTGATGTTGGGAATTTGAAGTTTCATGGTCTTGATCTAACCATTCTAAGTCATCGTCTTGCAATACAGGAGGTTCATTATCTCTTGTCCATTCATTTAAAATATCATCATCTTTGAATATGTGATCAAGATCTATAGGACTGTAGTAATCATCATCTTCATTTTTATGCATCAAATTTCGTACTCTTAATCGCATATTGTAATGGACATATACCAATTTATGCAACTTTGTTATCAAAGACCATGTACTCCAATTTCTCTCACAACCAGAAGATGAACATGTTTGGCTAAGGACTTTAATTGCAATTTTTCTCAGATGAGGAGCTTCTTCACCATACTCATTCCACCATTCAGCTGATAGAAAAACATATGATATATATTGTACATATTTAATATTTATGGAAAATATAAATAAGCTCAAACCTGGAAGACTTTTTTTAACTGCCATTTCTGCAAGTGGGGACCCAAACTCTCCAATTTGTTCCGTGAACAATTTAATCTGTAAAACATGTTTCATAAAACAATAGTGTACTCAATATAAAACATGTTATGTAAAATTTATAACTATCATACCTCATTGATCATTGAAGCCTGTGCATTTAAATCGGGTTCTAATCTCTTGATTACTATCTTCAATCCCCGTCTTACTTCATCGGTATAAACATAAGTTCCAGAATATTGGAGCATTGGATTCAGAAAATACGCTGAAACAATCAATATATTAAAAATATATTATCAACTAAAATAATGAATTTGTTTTATGTAAATATAACCTCATTTACCTGCAGCATGTAGGTGTTGGTGTAATTGATTATACCAACGATCATCAATCACATCCCAATACAATTTCCAGTCCTTGACACTTTCTTTTATAGACAACTTAGCTCTATTCATTGCTTCATATATAATTGACAGAGTTGGCTTGTTGTCTTGGTCAACCAACTTCAGAACTTTTACAAGAGGTTCCATTGTTGCGCAAATGTCACGAGCTGACTTCCAAAATCTCGTGTCCAAAATGATTGCTGAAATTTTTTCGGCAACGTTCCTTCTCTTGCTTGTATTGTTGTACTCAGTCCACTCAACTGAAGTACACAATCTCTTCAAATCTTGACAATACCGAACGAGACTTTCCAAGGAAATGAATTCCATAGCAAAGCGAGTGATTCCAGGTCTCAGTAGTTCACGATCATTTGTGTAGATTTTCATTAAGTTCACGAATTTGTCACTGTTATATATGAAACTTGTTATCTGCTTTGCTTTGTCAATGCACTTCTTTACCTTTGTCATCTTACCAATATCTTCAAGCATAAGATCAATGCAGTGTGCTGCACAAGGTGACCAAAATATGTGAGGTCTTTCAATCATCAATTTCTGACCAGCAGCCTTATTTGCACTTTCACTATCTGTAACCACATGCACAATATTTTCCTCTCCAACCTCGTCAATGACTTTATTCAAAAGAGATAATATAAAATCAGATGTCTTCCTTTTGTTGGTGCAATCCACTGAACTATGAAATATCATGTTGCGGTCACAATATATCATGAAATTGATGATAGGGTGTTTGTTGCGTGTGCTCCAACCATCGCACATTATTGTACATCCATACTTTGGCCATTTGAATTTTAATGTATTTAAATATCCATTAATATCCTCCACCTCCTCTTCCAAGAAAACATCACCTATTTGACGTCCTGAAGGACCTTGTATTCCAGGTCCAACATCTGCGATAGTATTAATCATTGCTTGGTAGTATGGACCACTATCTGCCGCATGAAATGGAATTGCATTGTATATAAACCACTTGGAAATACCCTTTCCAACATCTTTAACCTTTTCAGGAGCAAACTAACTTTTTATATTCTTTCGTTTCGATGGAAACATGTAAGAATCAATTCCTTTCGATGGTAGCTGAGCTCCCTCTCTCACGCTGAAGCTACGAGACATTTGTTTTTTTAATTTAGGATTTGCACCAAGTGATGATGAACTACCACCAAAATTTTCTGAAATTAAATAATAAGTTAATAACAAGCATTGGTATTTTTATCTATAAAAAATATTACTTATATATATATATATATATATATATATATATATATATAACGAGCATTGTCTTAGCCTTTATTTACCTGGACCATATCGTTTATGCATCTCTTCTTCAAATGCTCTTGTTTTACGACTTTCTTTCATCGCTTTTCGCAATGCCCTATTTTCCATATCTTCTAAAGCATCTTCATTGGTATCATCAAACGTATCATTATCTTCACTGTCACTGCCACTATCGAGTCCATGTATGCTCTGTTGAATTGCATTGATTGCAATCTCTCTCTTTTTTTGGATTATATTTCTTTGGGTCTTAGAATCTTGAAGATGTTTTCGTAACATCAATAATATCTCCTTCGGAGCTTTAGTGCACGACTCAACATTTCCAGCAATATGTGCAATATGTTGTTTTAATCTTGTGATTCCACCCGTTACAACTTTTCCACAAAATTTGCATTGTATTGTTTTTCGATTATCTCCGATGGGTTTACCAAACTCCCAACCAATATCGAGTTTTGGAGCCATTGTTCAAAAAGGTTTACTGATTCACACTATATTCTGGTTTGAAATGTAAATACAAAAGATAGAGAAATCAAATGATGATATTATAATTTCGTTGAATTCTTTCAATAGTAATTTATTAATCATATCTAATCTTAGAATTATAATTTTAACGTTTACAAATTTAAATTAAATATAATTTCTATTAAATAGACACCATATTTAATTTTGTTGCCATAAATTCACAACCGTGGCCTTTAATTAAAAGTTATATTAAATCAAAAAAAAAAATTAACTTTACGTGATCTTACAAAATTTCTATTAACCTTACGTATGCAAATATGTATGATTTTCCTACACTATTTTAGCACGTAAAGTTAATGGTGTACGAAAATACATAATCTAAGATTCAATAATTATCTTTAATCTAAGCACAAAATTCGTAAGGAAAATTTTTAATTAAATTAAATTCATTTTCAATATTATATCTCAATAAAATTAACCAAAAATATAATTTACAGGAAAGTAAAATTAAACATAGATGATACTTACCTTTAACATGTACGAAAAAAACACGAGAAGATCAAGAGATGCGTAGCAGAGTTCAACGAAATAATTAAATTACACTGTAATGAGTAATAAAAAAATATTAGATCAAAATCTAACTAAACAAAAATATCATTATAACAAAAAAATTATTATTATAATAATCGAAATTTAAACATTACTTATCTCTTAGGAAATAATGAAGACAAGAATAACACTGAGAATAAGAGCAGAAATCGATCGAATATATATAGAGAGAAATAGAATGCATAGGAAGAGGTTGGTTTTGCCGTGAATTATGATGAGAATGAGAGAAGAAATCGATCCGATATATAGAGCGAAATAAAAAGATGAGGAAGGGTAATTCACGGGCGAACTATTTATTGAATAAAAACATCCGACTTTTTACGAAACAAAACAAAAAAAAAAAAGTTTTCATCATTTAAAAACAATAAGATAGGACATAGTCAGTGAGTCACAAGACTCACAAGTCACAACATGCTAATGTCTCTTTTTCTTCTTAGTTTTATTTTTTTTATTTTCACTAGTCAATAGTCATGTCTCAATAATTTTCCTCTACTAAATGTCTATCTTCTTCTGCCTTCTGGGCCTCGCAGAAAAGGCTGGATTTCCATTTTCCAAATATTAATACATGGAAATGGGCAGAAATTTATCTTCAAAGTTCCCCTTGTTTCGATCCCGATTCGTTCCACCGTTCTATCGCCCGTTCCGCCGTTAAATCGCCGTTCTCATCACGAAAAACGCCGAGCCAAAGCATCTACCTTCAAGCATTGGAACTTCGTCAAGGTTCCTTACGTTCCGGTTACGGAACGGCCGTTCCGGCCGTTCCGATAGCGTTTCTGCGAACCATGGATATAATCAAATACACCAAAATTAGGGGTGTTAAAAACCAACTCAACCCGACACGAGTCAACCCGAAAAATATCAGGTTTGAGTTGTGGGTTTTTGGGTTCGGGTTGACCCGAAAGCTAACCCAAAAAAATTAATCGGGTTCGGGTCAACCCGAGCTGACCCGAGATGACCAAAAAAATTTTATTATTTCTTTTTTTTATATATAAAATTAAAAAAATTTGCTACATTTTTATATGTAATATATTTGAAATATATTTATTGTATATTGATATAATATATTTCGTGATTTAATGTTTATTTTGTATAATTTTGATTTTTTAAAATATTTTTTATTTTTTGTAGAAAGTATATTTTAAATTTTCTACAACTAGACTTTCAAATTTAAATTATATATAAGCTTAGATTTTGTTATCATGTGATTAAATTAAATATTATTATTATTGTTGTGTGTTTTGAATTTTTATTTAATTATTTTGTTAAAAAAATAACAAAATAATAATAAAATCGTATTGGTTCGAGTTGATCGGGTTAGTTGGGTTAGACGTGTTCGGGTTCGGATTGACCATTTTCGGGTTGGTTCAGGTTCGGGTTGAGAACTTTCTAAATAATTTTTTCGTCAACCCGACCCGACACACCCGAATTGACACCCCTAACCAAAATATTGAAGATATCAAAACAAATTTACGTAGATTTGATGATGCATTAATTTTGTAGAGAAACTTACTTAAGCTAGACTTCTTCGTAGAAAGGTAACTAGTTCTCTTCACTCCTACAAAGAGGTGGGTTTGGTTATGGTTTATTTTGTGGATGGATTCACACATTGCTTCACTAAGCACTACTTTATATCGTACTTAATTATCGCCGTCCTTTCCTCTTGAGTCAAGACTTGACTTTAGCGTCGGAGGGATGACCAATATTCCGAAAAAATCTCCAGCGTCCCCTAACCTTTGTTCGTTACCATAGATTAGGACAAATCTATAGCTGCTGACTCGTATATTAAAGGATTGAAGATATTGCTCACCAGACTAGGCCCGGAAAATTTTTTGGTATAAAATGTAGGTCCAATAGAATAGTGGCACATCATTGGTGGGCATGGTAGTGGGCATAATAGGTGGACAACTGAAAAAAACTATATATATATATATATATATATATATATAATTATCAAAATAATGTTTTGTACAAAGACTTGGCTTGGTATAGTGAGGTATTATGCCTTCTATAAAATTATCAAAATAATATTTGGGAAAAAAAATTTGATTGGTATAGTGAGGTATTATGCCTTCTATAAAAATATGTTATGTTGACTTTCATAAGCTGTTTGAATTAGTAGAATAGATGAATATATAATAAAATTTGATTTTTGCTATTAATACTTTCTCAGGATAATTTGTTGCACATTTTTGCACAGTGTAATATGCTTGAGTCTTGACTAGCATGTTTGTAGATTAGTGTATTAATTCAAAGGTTTACTCATTGTGCATTAAAAAATAACGATCACGGATTCTATTGTCATAAAAAAAACAAAAAAAAACAAGAAGAGTATGCTATATCCACCGACACTTACCTCCTGCCAACATATGTTTATTATTGCATATATTCTTCATAAAATTAGAATGAGATCCACCTATATTACAGAATCCAATGCTTTTATTAAACTATAAATCTAAATATTCCATCTTATTTTCTACTCTATTTTCTAATATACTCATTCCGTGAAAAAAATTAAATAAAGTATATAATCAAATTTTAACGACAAGTGAAGTAGAAAATGGCGTTAATAGATTTATCTTGTGTTATATATTCTCGCGTCGCAAAATACCGCTTGAATGTGATGATAAATTTAAAGAGAAAGATTGCACCTAAGGATGGGGAAAAATATCGAATGTCGAAAATACCGTCATATCGTACCGAAAAATTTACCGAATATAACGAAAATTTACCGTACCGAAATTTTCGGTATCGGTATCGGTATATAAATTTTTTTTTTTTCGGTATACCGAATATACCGAAATTATTATTATTTTTTAAATTTTTCACGGTATACCAAATTTTTATACCGGATACCGTATACATGAAATTTTTTCGGTATACCAAAATTTGTCGGTATACCGAATTTTTTTTTATTTTCGGTATGGTATCCGATATAAAAATTTTCCATACCGAAAATTCGGTATATCGAATTTTCGGTATGGTATCGGTATGAATTTCTTCATACCGGTATGGTACGATACGATACACCGTACCGTACCCAGCCCTAATTGCACGTCTATATTTTTTTTAATTCAAAAAATTTTAAAACATATAAAAAATATTGCATATCGCACCAAATGATATAAAATGCTTTCTTGCATATTCATTAAAAAATAAGCATATTGTGAGAAAGTCTCAGGAATTTATTTCAATGAAACGAATTTTTTTTTTTTTTGACAACGTAAGTTAGGTAAAATTGAAAATCCATGTCAATAAAATTAACAGTTGAAATGATCTATACAAAATTTTGACTTTTGTATTCATTAATTAATATTAATATAACCATAAATGACCAAGTTAATTGTCCACCCATATACTTATTTATAAAAGTGAAACGGAGGAAATTAAATTGGTTGATTCTGTTGATTACATTATAAAACCGATGGCTTGACCGCCATAAATTCCTTTCCTCGGGGTATTTGTGTCTTTTAAAATGAAATGACGAAAATAACCCGAGATGTAAGTATAAATCCAGCAATGCCATTATTGAAGATTTTACATTATAGTATTATTTTTCTCCTTCAACACACAATAACAGAGCTTCCAAATTTGCATCAATGGCGGATTCCGATGACCATGGAGCCCTCACCAAAGCTTTCTCAGGTTCTTTTCCCATATACCCTTTTTCTTTCTGCAGCTCATTTTCTGTAAATCTTATCGAGTTTACGGTTATTTTTATCGCAAATAATCGGATTTTAACGTTTATAATTTGTGTGACCGAGGATAAGGCTCAGGCGTTCAAGGGAAATATGTTGCATTATTTTTTTTTCTTGAATTGAATGATTCAATCATACAAAAAGAGTATATATATTTACTGTAAAATTAAAGTTGTAGTTGATGATCACTTGTGTCAATCTCAAGTGAAAATTGTGGGATGTATATTATAAGTTTATTTGAAGAAAAATTGGTCACTAATTTAAATCAAATTTCATTCGGAGCTTCAACGCCTATTTTTGGTGAATTGTAATTTTTAAAAATTTAAAACAAAGTGATTGTTGATATTGGGAAAATGATAGAAGTTTGTGATAAATTGACTGTTGTGATAGCCAGGGCTGGGTGTTGACGAGAAAACATTAATAAAAATACTTGGGAAATGGCATCCGGAGCAGAGAAAAACATTTAGAAAGGGAAGTCGCGATTTCTTCGTTGAAGATGAACGACAGTTCGAGAGATGGAACGATGGACACGTGGCGCAACTACGCAACGAGTTCTTGCGTATTAAGGTACAATTAATATTGATGCAAATTCAATTCAATAAATAAAAAAAAAAAAGAAATTAATAATTTGGTACGTTGGTGCAGGAAGCAATCGTTCTGTGGACAATGCATCCTTGGGAGAGAGATGCACGGTTGTTGAAAGAGTCGTTGAGCAAGGGATCACCTAATAATCATCAATACAACATACTCATCGAAGTTGCCTGCACCAGATCCGCCGATGAATTGCTCGGTGCTCGCAAAGCCTACCACTCCCTCTTCCATCGTTCCATCGAGGAAGATGTCGCGTTTCATGTCCATGGCACCCACCACATGAAGCGAGTACATACTTCATAATTAATAATTACCATTTCATTTGACAAAAACAGCTAGCTAGCTATCCAAACTCATTCTCAATTAATTAATTAATTGAACTACGTACTTCTATAATTTCTCTCTCTTTTTTCTATGGGCAGCTTTTGATTGCTCTGGTTAGCTCATACCGCTACGAAGGTCCCAAAGTGAACCAAGAAGCTGCCAAAACAGACGCAAACACCCTATCCAGCGCCATCAAAGAAGGGGAAAGCGAGCTACTGATTCGGGTCATTTCCACAAGGAGCATACTCCATCTTAACCATCTTTACAAATATTACAAGGAAATTCATGGCAACTACTTGGATGAGGTAGCTACCACTCTTAACACCATTTATCCATCTTTTGTCTACATAATAATTAATTAAATAATTGCAGGTAATCATATAATTAATTGTCCCATCCTTTTGTTTGATAGGATCTTAAGGGTGATTTGCTTAAAGAAACTATTCAATGCCTATGCATACCCACCACATACTTCACCAAGGTGAGACTTAAATTTAATCTAATATATATATATATATATAGACATCTGTGAGTGTATGTTATAATTTATAAATCACCTCATTGATATTATGGTTTTTTTTTAAAAAAAAAATATAGATTTTGGGTGAATCGTTGAAACATGATGCCGACGAAGCAAGAAAGGACGCGGTGACGAGAGTGATCGTGACACGAGCGGATCATGATATGAAGCAGATTAAAGAAGAATACAGTGAGAAATATGGTGGCAATCTTGCAAACAAAATCGAAGACGTAGCCAATGGAAGCTACAAAGATTTTTTGCTTACTTTAATTGCTAGAGGAGATTAATTTGAGTGTTCAATCGAATTTCGGCTTGTTAAAATCAATTTCTGTTTCCTTTTCTATTCTGTGTTTTGTTTATGTGTGCGCCAATAAGTAATAACATCTTATGACAAAATAAAATGTGCGTGTTTTTTTCTTTTTTTTTCATTTCCGTTATCTTGAAGATTTTGAAGCAGAACTGTGCGTGTTTTCTTTTTTTTCCCATAAACTAGAAATGTGTTTTTTTTTGAAAATATTGAAATACGTGATATATTTTTTTATTTTGTTTATGTTATGAGCAGATGTCTTTCAAGTTAATGATTGGTTGAGGATTTTAATTCACTATATGTAATAAACAATCTTTATTTTAATATTGATATTTTTTTATTTGTATACACATGAATGCTGCAGATATAATGACCTTGAATATAATATAATATTATAATATGAAGTTGTACATCTGATGATAATCATGAAACACATATTTCTATTATCGTATATTCTAAACACGTTCATGGTCGATTAAGCATCCTGAAAGAGTGATAAAAGTCGCTTGATCTTGAGACTAGCACCTGTGACGTTATGTACCATGCTTTATTGATAAGGACATTGAGATGTTCAAATATACAAGATGTGTACTCATTTGATGAGTTCACTGAAAACCATCCTTTGGACTTTCCAAGTGTTAATTACTCATCGAGTGGATAAGTCTGTGATTATTATAGTACACTATTTGATATGAATCTAGGAGGCGCTCGAAGATTCATATTGTTCCAAGATTTGCTTCGTAATTTGCCGTCAAGAATTAAAGGATTCGGGATCCATGAAAATTTAGTTGGAGATCATGAAAATAATTTTGGAGACTATTATGATATTTTCCAAGACCAAAAGGATCAAGAAAGTGAAGGAAATATCGTAGAAAAATGCAAAAACACAAAGCTGGGCGAAGGCTCTGCGCGCCCGCGCTACTGAACACGCGCGCCCGCGCCTTCATCTGCGAGAGACCAGCGCGCCCGCGCCGTCCAACTCGCGCGCCCGCGCCACTCAAGGATTTTTACGGATTTATTTACGTGAGTGATGCGCGCCCGCGTGGCTCAATCTGCGCGCCCACGCATGTCGTCAAAACACACACTTCGGTGTGTAGTGTGTGTGCATGGAATTTTGAGTATTTTTTATATATTGTGTTATTTTGAGTCTTATAATTCCATTAAAAACTTCTAGATGATATCTTGATATCTTTTGCAATATTTTTGCATTATCTTTAGGGTTTTAGAATTATAATCCAACTAGGAAATCTTTAGTCTAATTCTATTAGGATTACTAATTTATTTCTTTTATATATATTGTAAACTTCTCATTCATGAGAGACAGTTAATGAATTATTCAGTTTATTGAATTTTATCAATCCTTAAAAATTCTCAATTATGATGAAAGTGGTGGATTCCCAACTAGGATGAGCATGATATGAGACCATGTTTTAAGGAGTTTATGATGAAAGTGGTGGATTCTCAATTAGATGTTGAATCCAATGTTTTAGTGGATGTTGATGCAAAAGTTGAAGTTGAAGAAGTTGACAAAATTGAGGTTGATAATACTTCAACTATTGATGATGTGAGTGTTGATTTATATGCGGTGGAGGGTGAGTCATTGTTTGATGATATTCTTCTATTGTGCATGTTGTGGGTGATAATCTTGTTGGTATCACTTGCGAGTCTATTGATGAGTTGTGTACTCGTTCTAATATTAATTTGCAATTGTATCCAAAAGAATTTCTTGAGGATCAATTGGAATTTGAAATTTTGAGTGATATGACTGAAAAAAAGAGTGATGAAAA
This sequence comes from Henckelia pumila, assembly GCF_033568475.1. Lineage (NCBI taxonomy): Eukaryota > Viridiplantae > Streptophyta > Magnoliopsida > Lamiales > Gesneriaceae > Henckelia > Henckelia pumila. Next base: position 161,335,478 of record NC_133121.1, on the reverse strand, counting down.
AAGTGAGATAGCCATGAAAAAAGAAAAAAAAAGAAAATCTAAAGGCCGAAAGAAAAAGAGTGCAAAAGAGTGAGATGACCTTTGAGAGAAAAAAAGAAAGGAAAGAAAAAAGAGGAAAGAGACCAATAAAACAAGAAAATATTATGGTCCAACATTGTGAGGATGAAAATTTTGTTCAATTGAATAAAATCCCTAAAGTACTTTTGTACAAGGAGGTTTTATCTCATTGTGATGATATAGCCGGTTCAATACCAAGCATTGTTTGTTCTTCTTTGCAGGATTTTGGAAATGTGTTGATAAAGAAGCAAAAGAGATATAATATTAAAAGGCTTAACATGTTGGGTCCATGTGAAGTTGGTCACACTAAAAGTGAGGTTAGAGATTTGAGAGTTGTTTTGTTTGAGAGGTATGATTTAACTTTAAATGTTGAATACCAACTAAATGTATACCTTCAAAGGTATGATCTAAATTCAACGTTGCATGGATTCTATTACTTTGTTGAAGGATTTGAGATGGTGTTAGCTATGAATTATGATTTGATTTCAAATCTTGATATAAAGTCTCTTGAGTTTGTGCATACTAAAAGATTTGATGAGTTGGCTTATGTTGATATGTGCGAGTGTTGCATGAATAGCATAGGTGGGAAGACATATTTGATTGATTGGTTAGTGATGACTTTTGGGCTAGCTAATGTGCGTAGTACTTTCATGAGATTGATGTGTTATATTTTGCATGCGTTTAGAGGTAAATTTATTGTGTTATACTTTGATTATGTCATAGTATATAGCAAAATTTTGAATGAGCATGTTGAGCATTTGATACTTGTGTTATCTACACATAGTGATGGGAATTTTTATGAAAATTTAAAAGTGTGTTTATTGTGCACAAGAGAACTTGTTTTATTTGTTTATGGTATGAGTCTCAAGGAAAGAGAGTTCTTGATTTAAAGGTGATTAAGTGTCAACAAGATAAAGAGTATGTGGTAGTTGCTACACTGCCACAAACATACATATTTTTATCTACCTTGTTTTTAAAGTTGTTATGGATTGAGAATGTTAAGGAGTTGAATGCATTGGATAATGGTTTAAAAGATGCGTTTGAGTTATGTTTGCATGACACTCATGAAAAATTCTATGTGAGCAATAAGTGTTTGTTCAATAATGATAGAATTTTAATTCCATCTTTGTCATTGAATAAATTGCTTGTTGAGGAAAGGGTATGTGTCTTGAGAATGAAGTGTAATTTTGAGAGATCCAAAAGAATGAGTCTATTGGATGAATATTTGTTATGGTTACTCTTGTAAATGGCTCTGACGCTCTTCCATGCTTTGATCCAAACTCCATGCTTATCTGATTTTTTTTGGGTAAATAAGGTAATCAGACGTTTGATCCAATAAGTTTATTTATAGTCGCATTTTTTGATGTTTTGTATCCCCGAGGCGGAATAAAATATTATTTATTTTTCCGCGTGATAGTATAGCCACCTTACGCCGTATTTTTTTTTAAATTTAAAAATTGATTGCATCATTTATCCACGTAATTGGGCAAAATTGTATCATTCATCTGTATCATCTTATTATCTTTTTACACTGAGCCCTAAGAACTTCTCCTCAAAGAACAAATTTACTCCAACTTGTTTTTATCTTTAATTGTAGGAAAAATGTCTCCAATTACCGAGAATGTTCTCCTCATTGATTTTCACACAGTGTATGATCTCCAGGATCAAGGAATGGTGGAAATGTTTTGCACCAAAGAAGCTTCAGGGTTACGTAAATTCTTGGAAGGCCGCAAAGTCATCTACAAACAGGCCATTCCAAAGTTCTTTCAGACGACCAAGTTCGAAGATCAAGTTATCTCCATTTCTTTTGGTGGAGAGTTCGTGAGGATTACATCTGATTTGTTTGCTTCCTCCTTCGATTTTCCCAGACAAGGGATGACTGATTTCTCAGAAATCTCTATAGAACTGAAGAATCAGATGAAACAGATGTACTCTCTGACAGACAAACCAGTCAAAATACCATGCAAAAAGAAGGAATTGAAGATGAAATTCAGATTGTTGCACGGCATTGTGGCCAAGTCTCTTCTGGCCAAAGTAGGTTCTTTCGATACCATTACATCTGAAAATTTTGAGGTTATGGTTGCTATTTCTTCTGGGATTATGGTAAATTGGTCAGCTGTTCTGTTTAATATATATTTGGCTATGATCACTACCCCAACAGTCCAATCCCAGGGGTTTGCAATTCAAATTGGGGAAATCTTGAATGATCTTAATGTTCATCTGGGTCCTTCCTCTAATCTAAACCCTCACAAGACATTGAATGAGAGGGAAATCGAGGTATACCAAGCCAAGCAGTTGATCATATTCAAACATGGTACACCCAATTTAGATAAATTTTACTATTTCGGATGAATCAAAGCCACTCACCATTCAAGCCCCCAAACCATCCACCCACAAGCCTACCCCAGCTAAAAAGCCCCCTGTTCCAAAGAAGAAACTAGTTAAGAGGCAACTGATAGATGAATATACAGAATCAGAAGAGTCCTAGTCAGATCAAGTGACTCTGGCTGAGATTATGACTGCTCCTCCACCAAAGAAGAAGAGGTCCCTTCGACCCCCTCCTAAAGCTCCCTTATCAATCCAACCAGCTCCAATTCCAGCTATACCTCTATCAAGTGTGGAGAATTTCATTCCACCCGTGACTCAGAAGAATATTACAATGCTTCGATCTGGATTTTCTAAAGATACTAGTGATACATCTGATCCAGCTTCACTCTCCAATGCACAGAGACTAATTGACTTCGCTGCTCATCAGATCATCCAGAATGCAGAAGAAAAGATAAAGTTGTTTGATAGATGGGTATATTACCGCACCATGGATCATTTCTCAAACATCAAGTATTGGAAGTTGCTGACAAATATTGCTGCTCTTGAGAATAAGATTCTTGAGTGGGCTGAAACTCAAGACGTTTCTCTGTTCTCCAAAGAAGAGAATTTGTCTTAATCAGATTGAAAGAAATCCTACTTAGAGTCGATCTGAGACATAAGAGATCTAAGTTCAATACATTTTCTTTGGATGTTTTGGATCAAACTGCTGTTATAAGCTAGTTGGAGAATGATGCTTTATTCTTGGCTGCAACTGCTAAAGTGATGAGACAAGACTTCTCTGCTGAAGCCTCATCAACAAAAATAGCTCAAGCTCATTCACCTGAAAGTACTTTTGAAACAGATAGCTTCGATCTGATCCTTGATCTCACTTTCGATGATCATGTCTCACCACCTCTGTCTCTAGTACAACCAAATTCTCCTCCAAAGGTAAGTCAGATTGAAGACCCTATGATTCAAGAACCTTTGCTTGAGATTTAAGAATCTTTGGTTGAGATTGAAGAACCTTTGATTGAGATTCAGATTGAAGAACCATTTATTGATCAATATATGGCTGAATCTTAGATTTATGATCCTATCTCTGAAGACCTTGCCATTAAGGATTTTCTTTTTGAGCCTATAGAACACATTGTGGTTCCACCTTCTTCTACGGTGTTAGATTTTGTTCCGAACACAGCCATCATTCCTTATGTTACAGTTGCAGATCAACTTCAACTTGAGTCTGCAACTCATTTGGCTGAGAAGAAAAATTTGGAATCAAATGATTTGCCCGATCAAGAAATCTTACCAATGCTCAAGGAAATAAAATCTGATCCATTCCATGCTATCCTTCACAACCTTCCAGAACTATTCAAGAAGGAATCAGTGTTTTCTTCAAGAAACTGCGCAAAAGGGAAATTTTATCACCTCCATCTTGAGGATGTTGTTCCACAGAGAAGCCCTTCTCCTCTTCTAGTCTCTTCAGATGAGATAGAAGTTATTGAAATATTTCCTACTCCAATTGTCTCTCCGGTTCTTAAAGGCTGTGAGTTAGTCTCCATTAAAGACACTGCTTCTTCTCCACAACCTTCTATTGTGCTGTAGCCCCAGTTCATATCTGACTCCTTCAATCAATTGTTCAACATTGTGTCTGAATTGCAATTGGATACTGCTCTCAACTCTGCAGATCTGGATGCCTTCAAGACAACTGTTCTGGACAAGATTCAAGAGATGTCTGATTCTATCAGCCACATGCACCGAACACAAATCAGATCATATATTGATGTTCTTCGAAAACTTGAAAGAATTCAGGCCTCCAGTGAAATGAAGATTCAATAACTACATGACACATTTGGTACCCAAATCACGGTCATTCTTGATCTACAACGTGAGGCTGGTGATGTCAAAAAGGGGGAAAAGGCAGCCACATCCAAAGCGTCAAAAGGAAAGGGAAGAAGTAGCAGAGTTTGAAGAGTTTAGCCATGTTTTCTGATCAGTGATTATTATTGTCCAAAGATTATTATTCGACCTATGAAAGGAAGCTTTTGATCTGCATCCTTTATTCAGTCTGAATATTGACAAGAAAGACTTGGTTTTGACATCACCAAAAAGGGAGAATCAAATAAGATATTTTGATCTAAATACTTTCGAAGTTTCTTTCTTAACAGATCAAATATTTATTCCCTAGAAGAACAACCTAGATCGATCAAATTCAAAGCAAATATATTCAACCAGATCAAGTTCTTATGCCTTCTGCTAGATCGAATTCAATCATACTCGGCTAGAATATATTCGACCAAAGATCAAGATCTAATGTCTTCATCCGATCAAGCTCGAACGTCTTCAGCCAGATCAGATCAACAATCAGATGAAACCATTCAAGATCAGCTGCCGCTATTTTTCAAAAGGTTGTTGAGCTAGAGGACAAGGGCATGTAATGAAGATTTAAACGTTGGTTATCATATCCAACAAAGTCAAGATTTGTTAGCCAATTTATGAGATGTGTTGGCGTCTCATTTTCAGAAATTGTTGGCAGCTCACTGGTTAATTTTGAAGGCTATAAATATGTGATGATTCAAGATTCAAAAACATCGAGTGAACAACATACGAAACCAAGAATTCAAGATTGCATATCAAATCATCCGAAAAATAAAAAATCCTTCACTCCAATCTTTAACTCAGAAATTCAGATTACCAGATCTAAGTTTTGAAGCTCTGAGTTAGATAAACTCTCAGATCGATCGAGTTCAAAGCAATTCATACAATATCAGATTGATCCAGATTAAAGCATCTTGTAGCTTACCAGATCAAGTTTACGAAGCACATTTTTATGACTTCGTTCTGTTACTCAAGTAGAGTTTGATATGCTGAGAGAGAGAGTGTGTAGCTAGAAGTTCCTTTCAAGGGTTGATTGAATATAATTTATACAAAGTGTTGTATAAATCAAATTCTTCTAGTGGAATCTTTCTGAAAACAGATGAAGGGGTGACGTAGGAGATTAAGCTCCGAACATCCATAAAAATTCTCTGTCCCTTTACTTGCTGCATTCATTTTATTTGATCTGCCATTAGCTTTTCTAATTCAATTGTGCGAGGAAGATTTTTTCGCCTGATCTATTCAGATCTTTCGAGCAGAACAAAGTTTTTAAGCAAGCGAATCTTCTGTCTGTTTTTTAACAAGCATATCAAAGTTATTTTAAAGTTTTAAAAAATGTATTCACCCTCCCCTCTACACTGTTTTTCGATCCTAACAATATAGTTTAATTTTTTAATAACATTAAATATAAAAAAAAATACAAAAGTCGATTATTAAAAATTGAATGTTATTTTTATTTTGATCTCTTTTTTTTTCAATTTTTATAAACGAACTATATTTCATTTTTAAATTTTTAATTTTTAATTTGTCATATCTTCTTTAATTTTTATTGTAACTTAAATTTTAAATTTTTTAATTTATTATATTATCTTATAAAATATATTTAAAAATGTATTTATTAAAATAATTAATATATTTGTGTATTAGGATTTTTCAAAATAAAAAACAAAATAAACACAAATTAATCTCAATATTTAGTGTTTATATACATAATATTATAAATTGAGTTCGAATCATATATTTATATCATAAAAATTATGTCGTTAATCAATTAAATATATTTTAAAAATTAAAAGTCTAAAATAACATAGAAATCTTAATTTAGTTTTAAATTTAAGATTAATTTATATTTTATACCAGACTTTAATAATTTTTTTATTCAATCAAAATTTGCACACCCAATTTTATTTTATTTTTTTTGAAAAATATTTATTAATATTTTGCATATCATACTAAAATTTGAGATAACGTATAAATAAGATTAAATTTTAATATCAAAATAAAATATTTTATTATTTAATGTTTTATTTATATAAGACTAAATGAAATTTTTTAAAATTATTAAAATTTTAGCAGGTAACAACAAAACCTATTATATTTGAGTTTTTTTAAGGTAAATTAAAATCTATTATATAAAGAATGATATTATAAGGATGTATTTTTATAATATTATATATTAATTAGGTAAGGTGTAGTGTTATTAACATATTTTAGAGTGTGAATAATACTCTCCAAAAAATAAACACAATAAATTAAACTTAAGTACAAATTAACATATAAAATAAATCAAACATAAAGTAATATTAGAAAAATCAATTTAACACAAAATAAACACAATATATTAAAAATAATTACAATAGTCTAAAAAATAAATACAATAAATCAAACACAATGAATTATTGAATTAAATACTTACACAAATCTAGCACACACAATAAAATCAAACACAACTGAAACACCAATTTCAGCAATAAAATAACATAATGGAAATATAGACATTACACAATTCAACTCATCATTTTAAATATAAATATTTGATTTGATTGATTAAATAAAAATATATGATCAAGTATCTTGCGAGACGATCTCACGGATCTTTATCTGTGAGACGGGTCAATCCTGCTCATATTTACAATAAATAATAATACCTTTAGCATCAAAAATAGTACTTTATCATGTGTGATCTAATTAAAAAAGACTTGTCTCACAAAATTTACCCATTAGATCATCTCATTAGAGATTTTGTGTGAATGTATAGTGAGATCTAGAATACTTTGTTGTATAGAATATTATATAATGTTCTAGAGAGTAGAAGGTTCTAGATCGGGTAAGGAAATTGTATTATAAAGGTAGGAGTTCATTTCTGAAGAACTCAATAATTCACTCTTCACTCCATCAAATATTGTACATTGACTTTCTACTAATTATTTAAGTCACTTGTGCTTATTATTCACTTAACCATACTCGTAAGGGAGGAGTCTAGGGGCAAATGTGGCATGTGAATTTAGAAAGAGCTGAGTATGTGACAATATGCTTAAGATTTTAAAATATGAGAGTTAATATATCATTTTGTTTTCATGAGGTTTCATCGATCTATAAATATCGTAAGGATAGTGAATATAATTGACACTAAATAAATTCACTTAATCTGTGTGTATATTCACATTTGTTTAGAGTATGTAAATTGATAGCATTCTAATTTAATTCACTAATTTTCGTTATGAAACACAATTAAAGTATACAATATATATAGCATGAAAGGTCGCATTATTTCATCACATAGGAATGAAATCATCAGCTACATTGAAACATCCGAATCACATTAAAATTCAGGGAAGTAAGCATAACACAATTGCCTATACAACGCTTATGATCCTCAACCGTGAAATAGTCATATAAACAATTTGATTCTAACAAACCCGAGGCTCGTAGTGAAAAATTCTCGAACATTCACTTCAAAATATGGAGTTTCTATGCACAATTTTATCAAGTAAACAAACATGATACCATTAATGGATACCTCTATATAATGGTTCCTGAAAAAGTTACAAATGTTTACAATTTTGTATCTATATATTTTTTGCATGCTATTGTGTAAGAGGCACGCATTCAAGCTCAATTTCTAACACTCCCCGCTCAACATTTTGTAACTTAATCGAGATATCTTGTTTTACCCTACCATCTTCCAAGGTGATTACACCATCTTTTACAAGTGTGTTCTCTTTGCTAGCTTTCCACTTTCCGAGCTGCATTGATTCATTGATCAAGGAGCATTCTGATGCTTTCGCAGCAGCAAGAAGCGGTTGGATGTCAATCTCAGCGTCACCCATGAAATCGTCTGTCGTGAATGTATCCTTGTCATATACTAGCTGGCATACATTAACATTATTCATTAGAACAACTCTTCATGGCAGTAAGAAGTTATTGCTATACTGAGAAATATACTGCTCTAGAATCGAATAATTGATAAGAAGATCTCACAATATTTAGATGTAGAGCAAGTGAAGACCGAATCTTGTTATTGCGGACAAAAACATGAAGGAAAATGAAATATATTCAAATGAAAGACCATTGCATGACATTTACTAATGTTGTAATATATGTTCTATTGGTGGGCAATAACTTTTTCGATTGGAAAAACAATTAAATCATGGGCTAGATATTATACAGTTTTAAAAATTTTAACTATAACATTACAATTAAGAAAGAATGTATATTTGGTCATGTAATTTTGTCGTTTTCAGATTTTGGTCCTATATGTTATCAAATTTCAGTTTTAGTCATACATCTTTTGAATTTTAGTAGTTTTGGTCATTTTCATCCAGACTGCTGATGTGACATTACACATGTCATCAACACATTAGCACTGCATTGTTGCCACATTAGCGTCACATAGAAAAATATTAAATGGAAAAAAAAAAAAGATAACATATACAAAAATGAAATTTGATACATATAAGAACAAAATTTCAAATAATCGAACATGCATGAACAAAAAGTAATTTTCCCGTCCTATAACTAAAATATTGGGTAATGATAGAAAATTGATCCTAGAATTGATATTAGAGTTAAACATCACATATTTGATTTTATAGATTAAAATAAATACAATTATTCAGACGTGTATTTTTGGGGAAAGTAATCGTTGCAAAATGAACCATAAAAAAACATGGTGTTTTGAGCTATTGGATTGTTTAAAAATTTTGAGTTGTACTGTTAATGTATTTTATAACTTTTAGTACGTCGATATAGGGTTGATCCGACAAGTCTACTTAATGGCGTCCCGTTCTTTGAAAGCATAGGCCTTTGAAGATTCACTATAACATGAAAACCCACTGCGACTGCTTCTTTTTTCTTTTTTCTTTTTTCCCTTTTTGTGTGTGTATATATGCATGTGGTGCACTATGGCATAAAGAACTTACCAACTTTAGAGGAGGAATATTTTCTGGGATTGACAACATTAGTTTTTCATTCCAAACTGGGTTGAGGTTATTCTTTATTACTCGTGTCTTCATTGACTGTCGAAAAAAATAGAAAGATGTCATACTAGAAATAGTACATAGTCTTAGATATCAATAACATTTGTACATACATATAATCAAATGTGGGTGGTAACAAACAAGAAAAATTACTTGATTTCCCAGTGAGAGGATGACATATGGATCACTAGTCACCATATCTCGGATAGCTAAATTGGTGCCTCTCACTACGTTAACCTTGATCAATCCTACAAACTCAACCATCCCTGCCTATAAAAAATAAATGAAATCAGTAATAATCTCCATCCATGCTTCGCAAATTTAAGCACCAACCTAAATAGAAAAGGCCTTTAATTACTTGATTATTTATAAATTGGTGTTCTATCCTGGCTGAGAATAAATGCATTTTTTCTGTATAAGCTAATTTGCGTACAATAGCACGAGTATTTACCATTGAGTTATTTTTCTTTGGTGCCTTGTGCTCAGATTTTCTCCAGCTATTACGAAATGCTGCTCCTAGACCTTGGATACGATTTCCAGTTGTTTGCTTTTCGTATTGCCTCTTCTCACTGGCAGATTGAGAATGACAGCTTGAATTTCGGCAATGGGAGGACGAAGAAAATGGAAATGGGCAAGACAATTGTGCTGTATCACGGTTCACAAACTGATGTTGCTCGTATTTCCTCCTGAATTTCCAAAATGGATATTCTAACACATAACTATGCATAAAGGATAAAAATCCTAAATTGTTGTAATAGTACTACCTTATAAAATCAGCACGCTCCTCTGGCGAGGATTCAGGTTTTGGTCTTTTATAATTATCGGGGATATTAGCTTCATATTTCAAGTTCACTGCCATGTTTCCACCTATTTCATTTAAAGCATCAACCTGCTCAATGGTCCATTCATCAAGTTTGACAGATAAGACCTGCAAAATATATGACTTGACGATAAATTGTTGGTTTGATCATATCAGTCAAACTGATAATGCTCATCTCAAACACTGATTCTACAACACCAAAAAAGTGAGAATGAAAAATCTTTAATTAGCTGATTCTAGAAGGAATTCTTCAAGGTAAGCTTTCAAGAAAATATATATTATGAATATTATTTAAGTATTTGGAGAAACTATTTTGAGCATTTAAAAGCCAAAAGGAAAGAAGGGTAAAAAAAATAAGGTAAAGTCAAAAGTCAAGACATGCACTAGAAGCCAAATTCAAAGTTCAAAATCAATATATTTACATTGTTGCTTCTTCTTTCAAAACTTCCATCTAAGCCACTCCCACTTCTATAACACAGGTACAAATAAACACAATTTTTTTAACACACTCCACCACTATCACAATCAAGCTAGGACTACAATAATTTAAACTATCATCCCAATCCACAATTTTATTCAGTTAAAAATGAACGGTTAGAATTATCTTACTGACAAGGTAATTTTTTCTTGTTTGATCAAAGTTAAAAAAACTCATAAGCTGCATTACAGACCTTTGATATATGCACTCCAAGACTTCTATGTGCTCCAGAGCACTTGATGCATATGAATGCTCCAATGTTCAAAGATCTGATCATCAACAATGAAATATAATTGAAGTCGTCCAAAAATACGAAAACTTAAAACATTGCGGCAAGAAAGCTGATATCATTTAGATTTTGAAAGTAAAGGACCGATATGATTAGTTAACAACAAAAATTGCACATAAGACATGCCAGGTTTTCAAGTCTAAGTTCATCAGAGGCACATACTAACAAGATTCATTTACCTAGTTGGACTCGATAAAGGCACATATATAAAATCAATAATTGAAGAATGCCTTACGGAGCTACAGTTACCTTTAGCCATATTAGAATTATGCTCACACAAAAAGGAAACTTTCAATAACAAGACTCCATGATAGTTTGGCCCTGCAGACTTCATAGTTTTTTAAATAAACAGACAAGGCGAAGTTTTAAGTACAATACTTACACCCATTTTGGATCTGGGGCTCCGCAATCAGCACATACCTGATTCCCAGGTTCAGATAACATACTCTCCAGCCTACGTTGCGTACCTGATAGACATAAAGCATAAAAAATATAAAAAATAGAAGTGGCACACCAGTAACATCAGTTTCATATTAACCATCTACTGGAAACACATTTGACACAAAGCCCAATACTGACCGTGCTAGTAGGTGCGTGTTAACGAAGAGAAAATTAATTATGCATCTACTTAGTGAAAAAGGATGCAGTGTTGGGTTAGGAACGACGATGGAATTATCGACATCGCAAGTATGGAATTGTTGGTTTGGAAATTTTGAAGACATAGTTAGTTGTTGCTGCTAGTGCAGGACATTAGACAAGAATTTGAAGGAGGGAAGCTTTCATGGGAATCTTCAAACCAGATGCTCATAGTACTACATTCTCCCGCCAATTAACCACAAGAAAAGGGACAGTCAAAGATTATCACAAATTAATATTGGCAAGTTCTATAGATACGAATACAATCCGACACAGAAAATCATGATGGCTAAAGTTTCACTTACTTGGAGTCTTTAGCCATTCCTTTGGGCAGTGACCCCTTATTGTCGAAGTCTCCATTCGTAAGAGATCATGAAGACAGGAACCTGATCCATTTGATGCAATAATAAATGTTAAATACAACAATTTCAGCTCTATCGCAGTTCTGTATGAATTTCCCTAAAGCAAATACTGCGCACTAATTTTCCGACTCAAACTGGACCAAATTTGAATTTTGAACCAATTCTCAGTAAAATAATCGGCGTATTTGATTAGATCAAAAGGAGACCAATTAACCATCAAAGTCCAACTTTTCAAACCCCTTCCCAGACTCATTTTCCCATAGAAGAAAGATCAATCAATCAAATGAAACCTCCTAAAAGCATCAAATAAAAATATATACGTATATATAGCACAGTCTTCTGACTTTTTCGTTGCCAATATTTAGCCTTCATTCCTACCGACAATTTCCATGAAGTGAAAATGTTCCTATACTTGCAATAATTTAATCTCAATAAATGCAACATGTAATTATTTCACTAATCAACTAAACAGAAACCCGCAGAAGAAGGTAAAATTACCAGAAAATTTACAGGTAGCATCGTCTGTTTCCAGTTTTCCTTCTTCCATAGACATTTCAGCCGTAAAAAAAATCAAACCCACGTCCGAAAAAATTGTGGAATTACCTTAAAGATATCATTTTATTGCTTCGATTCTGCATTGATCAAAAGGGTCTTAAAAAAACATCAAGAATTATCCCATTATCATCATAGATTAAAACGAAGCACGAAAATGCATGGTGATGCAAAAACCAAGAAGAAAGATGATAATAATTAAATAATAATAATAATAAATTATAAAGAATGGAATAAATATACAAACAAATCTAACATAATCGATGCAGGTTGATAAACTGAGATGGTTTCATTGGAACATTGCAATCACGTTCACCGGAAGTAGTTGCACGGATTGAATATATGTCCACTTTCAAAGCGCCAATCAATTTCAGCTATACATTGCAATAAACAATTGCAGGTGAAGATTTTGGATCCAAATGTAAACCAAATAAATTATTCGATTCGCGAATAGATGTTTGAAATTCCTTTTCTTTCTTTATTTTCCCCTGATTTTGTTTGGTTCCTGCAGGAATTTTTATTTTTAAATTATTATTGTTGTTATTATTTTATTTTTTGAAAGTGCAGGCCAAAAGCCAATGGAGGGTGGATAATAACCTAAAAGATTGATATGAAAAATCCACTTAAACTAAAAGCGCACTTTGGAGCCCTTGTCATATAATTATTTGGGAAAATTGTTTTTTATGTCTATGTTGGTCACTTTGCGATTTCAGACTTTTATATTTTCAGATTTCAGTTTTAGTCCGCTATTTTTATTTTTTTTGGCAATTTTAGTCCTTTTTCCGATGTGGCGCTGACGTGGCACCAATTCAGTGCGGATGTGGAGCTGACGTGTATTTTCGAATAAATAAGACCGAAATTGTCAAAAATCGGAACATGCAGGACTAAAACTGAAATATGAAAATATAGAGGACCAAAATCGCAAAGTGACAAACATACATGACCAAATTTGCCGTTTTCCCTAATTATTTGATGTTACATTTTTATTTTTTCGTCACAAAAAGGCTGTTTCACGTAAGAAAGTAGAGAGGAAAAAGAAAAAAATGGATTATGAAAGTTTGAATATTTTTCTTCGAGTATATATTTTTTAGATGGTCTCACGGATCAACTTGATTTATATATAAAATGAAAAGTGATAATTTTTGCGCCAAAAATGTAAGAGTGGGTGCCCAGTGAGCCAACTGTGTGGCTATGGGCTTTGATGACTCTTTGTATAAACAATCTTTTGTTTAATATTATTTACACTTTTATGGCAATGACTTTATATTACTTCATATTGTTATATTGTGATATACTATTGTTGTTTTGATAAAGACCTTGAATATACTATAGTGTATGTAAGATGTGGTAGAACATGGAGATGTCTATCATGAAATACATCTTATAGTCACTGTATATTCTAAAAACCGTTCCTAGTCGATTGAGCCGTCCGATAATAAGGATAAGGATCGCTCGAGTTTGAGACTAGCATTTGCGATGCGGAGTACCACGTTTCATTGGTAGGGAACATGGAGATGTTCGAAGCATGCAAATGGATATTCATATGATGAATAATCGAACTACCCTATCCGGACTTTCCAAGTGGTTATCACTTATCGAGTGGATAAAGTCCGCGGTTTTGGTTGTACACCATTAGTCCTTACGACTTGAAACATCATGGAGACTCTATATGCTAGTGCTGTGCTTTGACTCGTTTACCGACTCTATGGGGGTCATCAGGTGTCGAGATTGGGTACAGTTACGACACATATAGGAGTCAATGCATTGTTGTCAAGGATTCACCACATACTTGCGAGTGTGGATATCCTATGCGATCTGAGGAGATATTAGTGTGACAAATATCTGGCCAGAGTACTTGATGTGATTTAAGAAATGGTTTCTCAGTAGCACATGCGATGTCACTAATTTGATCTTCAAGATGCATTGCATAGTTATCGAATCTTGAGCGACTCTCGATATACCAATGGTTGTTGATTCGATCGGGATATATGGATGAAGGGACCGTACTGTACGCTAACCAAAATCTACTGGTTCTTGTAGGCACTATCAGTGATACCTAGGGAATCATGGGGCGATGTTGCTAGGCGCTTTACCATGATTCGTTGGGCAAGTCGGAAAGTGTTGTTCCGAGTCACAAGGAGTTGTGAGCCCACGGCTAGCTGTATCCCTGAACCATTGAGGGTCACACAGTGTAATGGAGTTTTAATTCCCGTTGAGATAGTTAAATTTAAAGAGTTAAATTTAATGAACTAAGGAGTTGGACTTTTTAAATAAGAGTAAGGGAGTAGGATTTCCTAAAATGACATAGGGATGGACATTTTAGGAAACCACTGAATTCGGATTCAGGAAAATTTATTTTGACTTTAAAATGTGCAGAAATGGTTTCTGTGCACATTGGTAAAATCGGTTTATCAATCGGAGTCACGATGAATTTTATATTAATTTCTGAACGAGCGGGCTTTGCTTGTCGGGCCTCAACTTATGACTAATGGGCCCTAAGGTGTTAGTGGCCTGCATTATAAATAAGTTATTGCAGTACAGAAATTAGACACAACAGCTCATAATTTTTGAGACAGAAAATCGAAACCCTCCTCTCTCTCAAAAGTTTTCGGCCGTCCCCTCCCTGTTCTCTGCCCGAGAAATTTCGGTCTGTGATTTTGAATCGCAGTCAGGAATAACGAATCAGATTCGTTTAATCTCTTCGCAGAAAAACTTCTGATAGATTTTCTAGTGCAATCTATCAGAGGGATTTAAACCCCATTCGTGGACCTGATTGAAGGAGTTCATCAGTTCCTGGGAGATACAAGAAGCGCAGAGAAATCTGTGTGGTGTCCATTAATCTCGATTCGAGATTGAAGGTAAAATTTAATTAATTGTTATTTGAATTTTACACACACAATAATTTAATCGTTGAATGGTTGATACCCACACCATGGAATTGTTCCATGATAAAATTTTTAAACTTCCGCTGCATCGGGTATCAATCGTGATTGATCTGACCGCCAGTTTTTTCCAACAGTGGTATCAGAGCCAGGTTGCTCAGATCAAACGATTAAATTAATCGATTGTACAAAATTTTTGAATCTCGGTTTTTGGAAAACAAAATAAATATTTTTAAATAAAAAATTTTTTTTTTCCGGGGCAAAACCCGAGCAGCGATTGGATCGCTGCCCGGTGGGGCAGCAATTGTTGCTGCCCCGGGCGGCGCACGGCGCCGCCCAGGGCAGCGCTGTGCGCTGCCCAGCGCAGCGCTGGGCGCTGCGCAGGGCAGCGCTCGGCGCTGCCCAGGGCGGCGCACGGCGCTGCCCAGGGCGGCGCTCGGCGTCGCCCAGCGGCGGCACCAGGCGCCGCCAGGGCAGCGATAGTCGCTGCCCTAAGGGGGCAGCCGGGCTGCCCCCGGCCCGCGCCCCGGGTGCGGGCCGGCCCGGGAGTGTCCCGGGCGGCCCGCGGGAAAAATTATTATTTTTATTAAAAATTAATTTTAATATGTTAAAATTTTATTTTTGGTCCGGTCAAAAATTATTTTTGATTGGTTCACGAGATTTCGGATCGAATTGTTCGAGTCCGTAAATTTTAAAATTGATTTTGGATAAATTTGAATTTTTGGAAAATTTTAATGTTTTATCCGTAAATTGAATTTTGAAATCAATTATTTTGGTACAATTGATGATAAGATATGATCTTATGATATATTGAGTAAAATATGATTTTATTTGTAAAATTGGATTTTATAGATAAAATATGATTTTATTTGATATAGAGATAAAATATGATTTTATATGTGAAATGAGATTTTATATATAAAATATGATTTTATCTTGTTTAAATTTGAATTGCCACTGCATGTTATCCAATAAATTAATTTTGAATTAAATGTTATTGGATAAGGATGATCGATTGCCATGACCAATTTTGTAGGTGTATGTTAGGAATTTACATTTTGTTTTTATTGTTGGTTTTATTAATGGGCCTGGTTTATGGCCCGATATGAATGTCATATGTAATAAAAGTGGGCTTGGTTTATAGCCCGTTCCCACCCCTAAAAATGTATCCCTACTTGTCATTGTTATTTATTGTAAATACATTAGATTTAGTGGGAGATCAAGATTTGAAGACGGTGGGCCCAGCAGACAATAAAGACTGAAGAAATGTAAATTGGAAGCACATGTAATAGGATTGCATTGCATACTGCATATTACCTAGGATTGGACTAAGACCCGTGATTGGCAACCACGGGTCAATTAGAAATGGAATCGATCATCCTATATAATATTTGATATTATGATTGTATGCATGTTTAGACATAAATTGCGTGAATCCGGCAAGCATGCAATAAAATGAATATGATGAGACAAATATTTTTATAATTAAAAATCCCTCATTTTAAATATGATTTAAAATTTATATCAAGATAAATAAAGGAAATTTAAATTTGTTTAAATGTTCCCACCTTCCATCAACGGTCAATGTATGTGATGCTACCCGCGGATACGGTCCGGCTCATATTATTGGGGGGGCCCGTCCGTCGGAAAGCTGTACATTGGATCGACAAATGTTGTAAGTTGGGTGGAACTCCCATGGGATCGGCTCATATTATTGGGGGATCCACATGGCGACCGTCCATCACAACTTAATATTGATGGGTCATCTTGACATGTCACTTTAAACGGCGTCATATTATTGGGCCCTTATTGGACATGAGGTAAACACATGGGGGTTGCTTTGGAAGCAATTGGGCTCTACCTTTTGAGAATTATGGTTGGCTGATATTATTCGGGACCATAAGTTTGTCAATTGGACTCCATGTTCTCACTAAGGAAAAAGTTTCCCGTTTTCACTAGAGGGTGGTGAAATCGTTAAAATAGTGGGAGTGAGATTCATAAAATTAAATTCGCCTATTTTATGTCTTAGTAAATTGTTAAACAATCATTGATATATGTCTGTTTTTTTCTTTTCAGTATTTCATACAATGAATTCGCGAAATCCATTATTCTCGATCCTCGAACAAAACAAGTTGACTGGCGCCAACTATACGGAATGGTTCCGGAAGTTGAAGATTGTCTTAACTTCGGAGAAAATGCTCTACGTGTTAGAGAAAGCACCTCCGAAGGAAGCACCAGCTGACATAAGTCCGGAGGAATTGGCCAAACTTGATGCATGGTGTGACCATGACATCAAGACCAAATGCTATATGCAAGCCTCGATGTCTGATGAACTCCAGAGGCGATTTGAGGACACGGTGAATGCTGCTGACATTCACACGCAACTCAAGGAACTTTTTGGGGCTCAGTCGAGGGCTGAAAGGTTCGCTACTGTTAAGGAGTTGATGACGTGCCGCATGCGTGAAGGGACTTCGGTCCGTGATCATGGGGTACGAGTGATTTGGCTCATACAGAAGTTGGCGACCCTAGATTTGGTGTTGGAGCATGAACTCAATGTGGATTTATTGCTTTTGTCTCTTCCTTCTTCATTTGATGGATTTGTGATAAATTTTAATATGAACAAGATAGAGGCCACCCTTGAAGAGATGGTCAATATGCTCGTTACATATGAATCCACACTTAAGAAGGATAAGCCAGCTTTCTTGGTGGGCTCCTCATCTTCTGCGAAGAAGGGGCCAAGTATGAAGGGCAAGAAACATTCTACCCCACCCAAGAAAGTCGAGCCCGAGAAGAAGCAAAAGACAAAGGCTTCAAACAATGGAAAATCCAAGGATGTTTGCCATTACTGCAAGAAGCCGGGTCATTGGAAGCGCAACTGCAAGGAATATCTTGAGCAGTTGGGAACTGCAAAGGGTATGTTCTATATTGAAATAAACATGTCACTTAATACAACTTCTTGGGTATTGGATACCGGATGTGGATCTCACATTTGCAATTATTTGCAGGTGATGATAAGAAGTCGCAGGCTTAGAATGGGTGAGACCCAGCTGAGGCTCGGGAATGGTTCCAGAGTTGAAGCTACGGCCATTGGAGATGTTTGTTTGACTTTGCAGAACGGTTTTAAATTATTGTTAAGAGATGTTTTATTTGTGCCAGATTTAATTAAAAACATTATTTCTATTTCTATGCTTGATAGAGATGGTTATTCTTGCAATTTTGTGAATGGGATTTGCAATATTTACAAGAATGAATGTTTAATTGGAAATGGACAACTTGAAAACGATCTATACAACTTAAAACTAAAAGACGTTCCAGTGAATTATGTTGATAAACCGGCGACAACAAACAAAAGGAAAATCGATAGTCAAAACCCGGCAAACCTTTGGCATGCTAGGCTAGGTCATATTTCCTCAAGGAGGATGAACAAGCTAGTGGGAGAGGGCATGTTTGATATGTCTGATATTAATTCTCTACCTACTTGTGAATCCTGCCTAAAAGGAAAAATGACTAAATATCCTTTTAAGGGGAAACCTGAGCGTAGTCAGAATCTGTTGGATTTGATCCATACAGATGTTTGTGTTCCATTTAGAGTAGGGACTCAACATGGCCACACCTACTTCATTACCTTTACTGATGATTATTCAAGGTATGGGTATTTATATTTAATGAAATATAAGTCTGAAGCATTTGAAAAGTTCAAAGAATTCAGGGCTGAAGTAGAAAACAAGCTAGGTAAAAGTATTAAAGCACTTCGATCGGATCGAGGTGGAGAATACTTGAGTACCGAGTTTTTGGACTATCTGAAAGAGAATGGGATTCTCTCTCAGTGGACTCCTCCTATGACACCACAGCTTAATGGTGTATCGGAGCGTCGTAATCGAACTTTGTTGGACATGGTTCGATCTATGATGAGCTTCACTGAGCTTCCACCTTCGTTTTGGGGCTATGCGCTTGAAACGGCGGTATTGTTGTTGAACAACGTCCACACTAAAGCAGTGGACAAAACACCATACGAGTTATGGAATGGCAAAGCTCCTAAGTATTCGTACTTGAGGATTTGGGGATGTCCTGCTTACGTGAAGCGGACAGTGGGAGATAAGTTGGATAGTCGATCCAGCTTATGTTATTTTGTAGGGTATCCGAAGAATTCAATCGGATATTATTTCTATTATCCTGCTGAAACAAAGGTGTTTGTTTCTAGGAATGCCACCTTCTTGGAGAAGGAGTTCTTATTGGATAAGAAAGGCGAGATGATGGAACTCGAAGAAGTTCGAGAAGAACCCGAAATACAAAATAACGATCCTACACCTCAGGAACCATTGCTGGACACGCTTGCACCTAGAAGATCCGAAAGGACTTCTAGACCTCCAGTTCGATATGGTCTTCTTCTTGAAGGGGATCAAGATGAACCCGACATTGGATGTGATCCAAGAAACTTCAAGGAAGCAATTTCTGATGCGGATTCGAATTTATGGCTTGAAGCTATGCAGTCAGAATTGGATTCGATGCATACAAACCAAGTTTGGTCTTTAGTAGATCCTCCGATGGAATTGTTCCAATAGGGTGTAAATGGATCTACAAGAGAAAGCTTGGGCCTGATGGTAAGGTATTGACCTACAAGGCGCGATTGGTGGCGAAAGGTTATACTCAAAGGCAAGGAGTTGACTATGATGAAACCTTTTCACCAGTTGCAATGTTCAAGTCCATAAGAATCCTGATTGCCATAGCTGCATGGTATGACTATGAGATATGGCAAATGGATGTGAAGACTGCTTTTCTTAATGGAGACATTAAGGAAGAAATCTATATGAAGCAGCCTGAGGGGTACACATCCATGGGAAGCGAGCATAAGGTATGCAAGCTTCAGAGATCAATTTATGGTCTAAAACAAGCATCAAGAAGTTGGAACCAGAAATTTGATGAAACAATAAAAGATTTTGGTTTCATCAAGAACCCGGAGGAACCTTGCGTGTACAAGAAAGTAGTTAAGGATGCGGTGACATTCTTAGTACTTTATGTTGATGACATCCTACTCATTGGGAATGATGTAGGGATGTTGCAGTCAACAAAGATATGGTTATCAGGTAGATTTTCGATGAAGGATTTGGGAGAGGCATCCTACATTCTTGGGATACAGATCTATAGAGATAGGTCTAAGAGAATGATAGGACTCACTCAATCAACCTACATCGATACCATATTGAAACGGTTTTCAATGGATGGGTCCAAAAGAGGACATCTACCCATGTGTCATGGAGTTTCTCTATCCAAGTCTATGTGTCCCAAGACTGATGCAGAGATAGAGAATATGACACATGTACCATATGCGTCAGCTATAGGTAGTATCATGTATGGGATGATATCTACCAGACCGGATGTAGCATTTGCTCTGAGTGTCACGAGCAGATATCAGTCTAATCCTGGTCAAATGCATTGGAAAGCCGTGAAGGACATTCTTAAGTACTTGCGAAGGACTAAGAATATGTTCATGGTGTATGGAGGACGAGATCTCAAATTGGAAGGCTATACCGACTCTAGCTTCCAAAGTGATGTGGATGACTCGAAGTCAACCTCTGGATTTGTGTTCATGCTCAATGGCGGTGCTGTCTCTTGGAAGAGTTCCAAGCAGGACACCACAGCGGATTCCACCACTGAGGCTGAATACATTGCAGCATCAGCTGCTGCTAAAGAGGCCGTTTGGATGAGGAAGTTCGTCCAAGAGTTGGGCGTTATTCCTGAATTTGTTGGTCCAGTCCCGGTGTACTGTGACAACACGGGTGCCGTTGCTCAAGCAAAGGAACCAAGGTCTCATCAAAGATCCAAACACGTACTGAGGAAATACCACATAATCCGGGAGATTGTGGAAAGAGGAGACATCATTGTCGAACGAGTGGCCTCTGCAGACAATATCGCTGATCCGCTTACTAAGCCCTTGCCAGGACCATTGTTTGACAAACATCGCGAAGCAATGGGTCTACGTAGTATGACTAGTTGGCTATAGGGCAAGTGGGAGATTGTAAGAGTGGGTGCCCAGTGAGCCAACTGTGTGGCTATGGGCTTTGATGACTCTTTGTATAAACAATCTTTTGTTTAATATTATTTACACTTTTATGGCAATGACTTTATATTACTTCATATTGTTATATTGTGATATACTATTGTTGTTTTGATAAAGACCTTGAATATACTATAGTGTATGTAAGATGTGGTAGAACATGGAGATGTCTATCATGAAATACATCTTATAGTCACTGTATATTCTAAAAACCGTTCCTAGTCGATTGAGCCGTCCGATAATAAGGATAAGGATCGCTCGAGTTTGAGACTAGCATTTGCGATGCGGAGTACCACGTTTCATTGGTAGGGAACATGGAGATGTTCGAAGCATGCAAATGGATATTCATATGATGAATAATCGAACTACCCTATCCGGACTTTCCAAGTGGTTATCACTTATCGAGTGGATAAAGTCCGCGGTTTTGGTTGTACACCATTAGTCCTTACGACTTGAAACATCATGGAGACTCTATATGCTAGTGCTGTGCTTTGACTCGTTTACCGACTCTATGGGGGTCATCAGGTGTCGAGATTGGGTACAGTTACGACACATATAGGAGTCAATGCATTGTTGTCAAGGATTCACCACATACTTGCGAGTGTGGATATCCTATGTGATCTGAGGAGATATTAGTGTGACAAATATCTGGCCAGAGTACTTGATGTGATTTAAGAAATGGTTTCTTAGTAGCACATGCGATGTCACTAATTTGATCTTCAAGATGCATTGCATAGTTATCGAATCTTGAGCGACTCTCGATATACCAATGGTTGTTGATTCGATCGGGATATATGGATGAAGGGACCGTACTGTACGCTAACCAAAATCTACTGGTTCTTGTAGGCACTATCAGTGATACCTAGGGAATCATGGGGCGATGTTGCTAGGCGCTTTACCATGATTCTTTGG
This sequence comes from Henckelia pumila, assembly GCF_033568475.1. Taxonomy (NCBI): domain Eukaryota; kingdom Viridiplantae; phylum Streptophyta; class Magnoliopsida; order Lamiales; family Gesneriaceae; genus Henckelia; species Henckelia pumila. The sequence continues at coordinate 161,313,277 of NC_133121.1, read as the reverse complement.
GTAAGTCGGAAAGTGTTGTTCCGAGTCACAAGGAGTTGTGAGCCCACGGCTAGCTGTATCCCTGAACCATTGAGGGTCACACAGTGTAATGGAGTTTTAATCCCCGTTGAGATAGTTAAATTTAAAGAGTTAAATTTAATGAACTAAGGAGTTGGACTTCTTAAATAAGAGTAAGGGAGTAGGATTTCCTAAAATGACATAGGGATGGACATTTTAGGAAACCACTGAATTCGGATTCAGGAAAATTTATTTTGACTTTAAAATGTGCAGAAATGGTTTCTGTGCACATTGGTAAAATCGGTTTATCAATCGGAGTCACGATGAATTTTATATTAATTTCTGAACGAGCGGGCTTTGCTTGTCGGGCCTCAACTTATGACTAATGGGCCCTAAGGTGTTAGTGGCCTGCATTATAAATAAGTTATTGCAGTACAGAAATTAGACACAACAGCTCATAATTTTTGAGACAGAAAATCGAAACCCTCCTCTCTCTCAAAAGTTTTCGGCCGTCCCCTCCCTGTTCTCTGCCCGAGAAATTTCGGTCTGTGATTTTGAATCGCAGTCAGGAATAACGAATCAGATTCGTTTAATCTCTTCGCAGAAAAACTTCTGATAGATTTTCTAGTGCAATCTATCAGAGGGATTTAAACCCCATTCGTGGACCTGATTGAAGGAGTTCATCAGTTCCTGGGAGATACAAGAAGCGCAGAATAATCTGTGTGGTGTCCATTAATCCCGATTCGAGATTGAAGGTAAAATTTAATTAATTGTTATTTGAATTTTACACACACAATAATTTAATCGTTGAATGGTTGATACCCACACCATGGAATTGTTCCATGATAAAATTTTTAAACTTCCGCTGCACCGGGTATCAATCGTGATTGATCTGACCGCCAGTTTTTTCCAACAAAAAAAATATATTTTTCATGTTTCAGGTCGGAGATCCGTTTTCCAAAATTGAACTGTGAGATGATCTTTCAAGAATTTTTGCATTATTTTTTTCACAAGTAAATTTTTGAAAAATACCAAATCTAAAAGTCGTTTAAAATTGAAACATCAAGTGTCCAAGGTATATTGATATGACCTGAGAAAATTGGGTAGTTGGAGAGGACAATTTCCAGAGTAGAGTAGAGGTTGTCTCTGTCTGACCAGCTAAACGGATGAGTGGTACCTTACTTTTCCAGGGTCTGCACACAAGCAAACAATAAAGGTCAATGGGATCAAAAAAGTTTCCGACGTAACCACTCCGATGCACTTGAAAAATTAAAGAACACGAGACTGAACAGAGAATGATTGAAAACTGAAAATGAGAAATTCTATACGACAGTTGACACTGAAAAAGTGATTAGTGAAGAACGTGTATTACCAGTACTTTAAGGAGCAACTGAGGAGGATCATCTTGCTTATTCTAAACCTTTAATCTGTGAGACAACCGTTGCTCCTCAAACTTCTGCTCCTGAGATAAAAAAGTAACTAAGATCACAACATCTGACCAAGAAAAGATAACTTATGAAACATAAAATGCCAGGGGCCAAACATATCTGAAGTTAAGTCCTTATCAATTGAATTAAATGTTGATGAAATAACTCTACATAAGGGAAAGTAGATAAGAACTGAAAGTTGGACCTTTGGGACAACTGAACATCTGTCTGAACAAAGAGCTACCTAAGGATGTTTATGCTCCAAATTTAGATACAATCTTAGAGAGCATAGAAGTGACTTTGTCAAAACTTACAACAAATATTTCAATCATGCCGGCTGAGGAATATGAGAACAATCATCACGCTGGTAATTTGAGAGATTTTTTTACTGTTGAAATGGGAAATTTTCAAATCCTGATGCGAAAATTTCTCAAGTTCATGGACACTTTAATCAAAACACCTCCGCCATTCCAAAACTGACAAAAGCTCAACAACAAACTGATAGAAAATTTGATACTCTCACAGCTGACATCGATCTCTTAAAGACACAATGGATGATAACTACATTCAGTTGACATCATAGATTGCATCAGTCTCCCGTTTAGTTCAAAAAGTTATGTTTAATCAAACTGAAATTAATCATTGTAGACCAGGTCCTTACGACAATCAAGTCAGAGGATCTACAAGTTCTGGCCATCGGGGCTACAGTTCTCAACGCAGCTACTATCAACGATAGGCGACTGATCTTGTTATTTTAGCTACACCATTCAGTTGCTATCTTTGTAATTTTATTCAGGATGCTTATTTTATGATTATCTCTTATTTTATCTACGTGTAACCATTTTGTTTGAAAAAAAAAGGGGAAGAAGACAAATAACAAACAACTCAGATAATTAGTTGATCAATCTATAAGTTTATTAAAAATTTTCCTAAAGAGTCACTTAAAGCTAAGTTTTGTCAAACACCAAAAATGAGATAATTGTTGGAAATAAAATTAAGTTTTTGTGCTTAATAATTAAAGGCAAAAATAGACGACTGATAAGAATAACTCAACTAGATGCAGATGGAAAACTTATCGGAGTTACTCAATTGGATAGATCAATCGTGATCAGGAACCAGTCCTAAGCTAACTGGATATTTTATACGACTGAACTAAGGCAAATTAATTTATAAAAAGAACATTCAAACTGAACTTTAGCAAAATATTTTGACGACTGAACGACTGAACTGGGTACCTTGTGTAAGGTCCAGTAGTACAATAATTTACTCATGAAAGCTTTTAAAGATTTTTATTGTTTTATGTATTTTATTTATGATATTTAAAAATTATGATATGAATGTGCGTGATGTTTTGATGTTGTAAGTTATTTTTATTGTTTTCAGGTTTGAGATTAATTTTGGACTTATGAAAACGAAGCTAGCCTAAAAATGGGTTTAAGCTAAATTTTATGTTTCTCTTAAGTTTATTGTTGGTGCAGTTTTATTTTAAAAGTCGAGAGGATAAAATTTTAAAAATCAGGTTTTATGACTAATGGGTCGACTTTCAAGACAATTAATCATATAGGTAATTGGCGTTCAATCCTTTAATTTTCTTTTTCACGCCGCTAACTCCCTTCCCTCTCTTTCAAAATTTGTACCATGGTGGAAGAACGACACTCAATCTAGTTCGTGCAAGGCTAGATCACTACTGAGGTACAGATTATACCCAATACACGATGATCAGGTAAATTTTAATCGCTTTTGAAACCACCATTCAAGAATATATATAATTTGATATGAAAACCTGCATGTTTGATGTGTATGTAAGGTATATTGCATTGTTTTGAACAGATTTTGAAAAGTATGATATAGATACATGAAGCATGAATAGTTCTTGAAGTTTTGTATAACGATTTTTGAGTATCAAAGCATAGGATATTAAATCTCATATTTGAATCAAATCATTTGAAGTTGGACGTTTTTGGGCAAATCCTTTCGAGTTTTAAAGTTTTTTTAATGTCTAAGAACAATGTTTTTCAATTAATGAGTGTTTTATGTGAATGAGGATCGAAAACGGCCAAAAAGGACGAGAAACAAATGCAGCACCGCATGCGGCGCTACTTGTATCTCCAGGCAGCGACCTGCGCGCCCCTGCACGTATTTTTGTGCGCTCGAGCGCATAACATCGTGTTGGGGCATGTAAAAATACGCGTCCCAGCGGGCAAACTTATGCTCACAAAATTTTAAAATGGATTTGTAAGTCCTAAATTCGCTTTTATGATCTTTTATTGTATTTTGAACATTTTTAAGATGTTTTATTGAAAACGTTTCGGGTTTTAACATCTAGAATGGAAAGAATGACTGACGTGTATAAGTTTATCTATGTATATGTTATTATTCCTTCATGAAAGTTATGTTCTAATGAAAGACATTCAAAATTTATGAAATGATTAGAGGCTTGCTTATCTTTGTTTCATTTAGCATGCATGTTTTGAGCAGTTTTAAGAGTATGGCACGAAAGATAATTTTGCAATGAAAAATTTTATGAATGTCTTTATTCTTTCGAGAATCTTTTGATTCTTGCGAGCAAGTTATGAACGATGAGGATGATGATTTTATGATAATACATGATAAAATATTTTGATATTGTATGTGTCCTTGTGTTAGTATGAGATTGGAATTCCGAGATGAGCTTCGGGAGGGCCATTCCAATAAATGAAAGTTTAATGTGCATATCGACGACGGTCGGTATGGGACAATATGTATATTGGCTTCGGATGGTATGATTTGTACCAAATGTAATATGTTTGTTGTACAACGATTGTGATCACGAGAACCCAATGACTCATAAATGGTAGTTACCACAATTGCATGTATTTCATCTAAAAAATGGAGAAGTTTTTATGCCATTATTTTTATTTTGATGCATGATGTTTTGTTTTTAGTCACTCCAATGCATTATGTTTTTATTATATACAGATATGTACATTTTTTTTTAGTTTTTAGACTCACTATACTTGAATGATACAGGTGATGATGATATAAATGACGTTATATATTGATGACTATGTTGAGGGACACGAAGCAGAGTAGCCGGTCTGGCGACGGAAGATGTACAAGAACGATGTTAGAGGAACTTTTGTTTATGGTGCATCGTTAAAGTTTTTTAGAAGAGAAAATATTTTAATTTTTACACATGTTGTCCAAACTCTGATGAAAGATTTTGTTACAGTTGTTTGGTGCACAACTCTTTTGAAATGAAAGTTTTTAGTTTCCGCACTTTTCATTATGTTTTAAAAATGTATATGTAGTAGTGTCCCTGGGTTTTGGGGACGTTACACCTTGACTGAATCAATAATGTATGTCTCTCTCAAATCAGTAAAGGGTACTCAACTAAAGACTAGGCGACTGAAAGTCCTTAAAGAATAATCAATAAAATCAATTGCGGTCAATCCGACATTACCTAAACTATTAGAGTCTGTAATATTTGAATTGATACCATTTGAGGAAAAATAAAAAATACCATAAAAGACACTGCAACAGTGTCAGTGTGCAGGGTTACACTATTTTCATAATTTATCTCCAAGACTTACAACACAAGCAACAAGAAATTAATATGAGGAACGAATAAATTTGTATATAATTCTGAACGTTTCATATCTATGGTTATAAATATGAATAAAAATCATTTATGGAAGCTCTCCGGAATTTTTGAATTATTAAGAATTCTATGTTATCTGTGATCATGTTTGTCGAGATATAAAAATCTCAGAATATCACAACTGTAAAAGCACCCTATTTTAAGTTATTTTTTCAATATTCATCAAGGATCATTTTTGTTCTAAACACTTTATTCATACTTTGTAATATCAGTCGTCTTAAGATCAATTTCTTGCTTGAAATAGGCTTCTTTACTCAAAGAATAAGAGCAGTTCAATGTCAAAAATATCTTCGATCAAGTAAATGAATGCCTAATTCTTCGAGAATGAGTTCAGTCATTATCAACAACTGGTCTTTAGTCTTTCTCGTGTGTCAATGTTAATTAGCAAACAAATATATGTGCGGAAATAGGTCAACTAATAGATAAAACATATATGTAGAATGACTTGACTTGAATGTAAACACAGACATATGCTTATAAATGTTCGGAGACTTAATTGCTCCTAATGACCCCTTCTTCCTCATAGGGAATGTTATACTACAAGACTTTGGTATACAACGTCTTTAAGAAACTATTCAGAATGTTGTTGCTGGTCGTTCGAGCGGGGGGCTTGCTTTGCCTTCTATTATTACTGATTTATGTGAAGCCGTTGGAGTTGACTGGAACCCTACTGAAGAACTGCTGAAGCCCACGACTCTCATACCTTGTGGTCCTTCCTCTCGACTACCATCTGAAAGTGAATTGAGAGAACGCGAGGCCAGACGAGCTTTCAATGCTAGAGCAGCAGCCCGACGTGTCTCTGGCCCACAGCTTGTACTACCTCCTTCTTTGGATGCATGTTTTTCATCCCTTGAGGTGGATCTGCGCCAGCACCGACAGGAATTCCAGCATTTTCAGCACATGAATGACATGTTTATGGACTATATGATGTGTTTCACTGATGTCTTGAACCACCAGTTTCCTCACGCTGCAAGCTCGGCTCATTTGTTTCCTCCCTATCCTCAGTGGCCACCTAATTTTGGTGGTTCGGACCCTAACCATGGTGTTGATGGTGATGAAGGTGGCGACCACTGACGGTCGTCGTCTGAAGTACATGTACTTATTATTTCTTGATAATTCATTGAGGACAATGAATGTACCTAGTTTGGGGGGGTTGATTAAATCATGTTGGAATTGTTGCTGATTTTTTCTTGTTTTTGTTTGTTTTCTTTTAGTGTTTTTGTTTTTTAGGATTTTCTGTGTTGTGTCGGTGGTTGGATGGCTTTCTTTTAATCCAATAATGTGTTGTGTTGGGAAATGGAGAATTGTTTGTGGATTTGAGATGGTTTTGGGTTAAGTTCAAGAAACCATGAAAGAAATTAAAAAATGGCCAACAATGAAATTTTTTTGCTTGGTATCTGAAATCCATGATCGTTAACGTATCTAAAAGAATTTTTGTATTGATGAACCAATTAGATGAATGAATTCCTATATATTCTGTGATGTGTGCTTAAGTCTGAGTTAAAACATACAAACATAGAAATGAATGAGATATTTTTGGATCCTTGGGCCTAATTTTCGTTGGAACTTATCCTTAGTTGCCCTTTGAGCTTTCACGATATATATGAATACTTTAGGTACTTGTTCTGAATACTTGTTGAAGATCATCGTTTACTGCTGATGATTATTTCTTTTCTGCACTGGTGAAAATTCTTGTGATTTACTTGTGAATTGAGATTGTCTAGAACTAGTTCGGACACCCTTTGAGGCGCAATACGGGCATAACTGTGACTTAGGAATGATTTAGGCAATTTTTCTGAAAATCGTTTGTGCCTTCCAAGCTACCTACTGATTTAATTATCCCTAGTACCTTGTTTGAGCTTAATTGAAAAACGAATGACATGCGTGCAAACGTGTGATAAAACCACCATTTGGCATCTTTTCAAGGTCCCACATTCACTACCTGATGAATACTCATACACTAATTCCTACCTTGAGAGAGTAAGTAGTGCATGAAAGTTTTTGTATGCTCCTAATTTTAATTTGAACGATGGAATGGTATGATGGAAAAGAAATGAAACAGATGAAGGTGTAGTGAAAAGAAACAAAGAAAAAAGTGATGAAAAAGAGATTGAAAAGTTGAGAAAAGAAAAGAAACGAATGAAAAGTCAATGGGTGAAAAAATGTGAAATTTTAATGAAAAGGAGTGGAAATTAGAGATTGAATATCATTTACTCCCTATTTTGAATTCTTAATCCTTCGGTTATATCCATGAGCTAGGCCTTACGTTACAAACCAATTAAGTCCTATTGACCGAGTCACAGTCGCCCAATATACTAGTAGAGAAGGGTTGCGAGAATCTAGCCTATGGATGGTTAATTGACACTTTTAATGAATATGAATTTTTTGCCGAAACACGCACACACTATTCTTTTGTGAAATAACTTGATTGTGAGTGTTTTCAATTGAAGTTTATCCTACTAATCCTTTATACCCTATAAAGTCCTCATGATCTATGAATGTATGAAATGACTTGGATGAGAGTATCTTGAACGTGAGTTGCGGGATTTATAAGTTTTTGAGGTTCACTAGTTTTTGTTTGTTTGAAGATAAAGATTGATAGGTTCGATATAATTGGATGAAAATGTTTTTCTGAATGCATTGTTGAGCCATTGATTCATTGTATTTATTGGTTGGTCTTGATTTGTTTGGGTGAGTGTTTTGTGTTTTGATTTTTGAGTTTTAATTGGTTTTGCTCGGGACTAGCAAACATGTAAGTTTGGGGGAGTTCGTTAAGTGCATTTTGTGCACTTAATTTGTATTGATATTATTGGATAAATGTTTGATTTCGAGCGGAATTATGCGGGATTTGTTGTTATTTGTGTTGGATGTTAGGAAATAAAGTAAATACTGAATTTATGATGGATGGAGTCAAAGGAGTCAAGAAATAGGCAAAACGAGCGAAGACGGTCCAAGATTTTGAAGGAAAAATGAAGATGAGGCCGAGCAGCATGATCGTCCGCGCAGCCATCCCACGCGCCCGCGCCGTCTGAAGAGATTTTAGAGTGATGAGACCGAGGCTTGTGCGCGCCCGCGCCAGAAATCATGGGCACCCACGCGTGTTCGAGATTTTTGAATTGAGGAGTCAAAGCTTTATGTGCACCCGCGCGACTTATTAGGCGCGCCCGCGCGACGTCGTTTTCCAGCCGAAGTGTTTTTGAAATTATGGAAACTTTGGGATATCTTTGGGCTTATTTTGGACGATTCTTAGGGAGTATAAAAGGGAGTTTTCAGACCTAATTGAGATCATCAACCGTCGGACACTACAACACTTTTGAGAGAAAACTTTGTGAGAATTTTAAGAGCTCGAGATTTGAAGATTGCTTGGAACGAAGACGGAACCTTTTCAATCCGACATGGAAGAAAGATTACGGCTTTGTTATTTCTTGTAGCGCCCCGTTTTTATCTTAAATGAGTTTATTTGAGGTAATCGGAGATTATAGAGTTCATGAGCCGACTTGATTTTGATCAGGGTCCTTTTTGTAAATTTTGGAAATTTCAGGGACCAAAACGCAATTTTGGAGTTTGATATATTATCTACAACTTGTTTGACTTGGGAGTAGTCTCCTTCACCTTCTCCATTCCTCCTCCACGCCTTCAACCTCCATTAGAGATTAAAACGTGAAGTTCAAGCTTTCCAATCTCGGTTTTCGGTTGATCCGTCCGTTAGAAATCATTTCTGAAGGCAGATTATCGATCACGGCTGCGAGAGCTTCGTTCTATCGTAAGTCTTTCTTCGATCAGATACATTATAGTTTTTGGATGTTGTTAGAATCGTTCGAGATTCGAATATGTTGTTCTAGACAGAGTTCTGATCGTTTATTATCTGTCGGTTTTGAATTAGAGCGACGTTCGGATTTGTTATGATTTTTGGAAGCCATTTTCGAAAATGTGGATTTTGAGATTGATGGGTTTGCTTTGTTATTGTTGTTTTGGGCATTGATATGAGGTTATATCGGTATTGAACTACTGTCTGCGTTTTCGGTTTGTTCAGTTTATAGCCGTTATGCCGTCGATTTGAGTTTTGGAGATTTCGAACCATTTTTATATTGATTGAAGCTTTGGCTTGTGAGTGATCATGGTTGTTGATCAACTCTTGTATTTGTACAGATTCGTTGGAGTTTGTCGAGCCCTGTGTTAGCAGCATTGTTCGTCGAGAGTTGGACGAAGAACGGTAAAGAGATTTCCTTGAACCGTTGTTTGTTGTTTAGGTTGTATAGTTGTTGATACAATCTTTTGTTGTAGCTTTTCCGGAGTTGGATCTACGACATTGAAAGGTAAAAGCAGTCATCGTAGCGGGATAGCATACTCGGGACAGTTGGTTCTCGAGTTTCCCTTTTCAAATCACATATTGCATCTACACTTGTTCTAGCATGAGGAACTTGTGTCTTGTTGATTGATTTTTCTTTTGACTATGTGGCTTATGTTTTATGTTTCTGTTATGCATTCATCTTGAGCCTACGTTGATTCAGCGGGCAGAACCGCCCTTTTTGTTTGGACGTTTGGGAACTATGATTGAGTGGCCTAGGTCGTAGTCATATCGCCTAGTGCTAGCATACTCATTATGGTTGCTCAAAGTCTAGAGGAGTGAGATATGTGGCACCACCTCGATTGGGAGAGTCGGTGAGTCGTCACATGATCTCATCCTCGGGATCCCAAAAGCACAGCAGCAATCCTTCGTTTATCAGATTTGATATCCCGGTTTAAAGACATGCATTTCATTAAGTTGTTATTGATTGTGTTGTTGTCTTGAAATCATGGTTATTGTTGTATTACTTGATATGTTGCTTTTACTGGGATTATCATTCTCACCGGTTTATCCGGCTGTTGCTTTGTTTTGTATGTGTACTTGGAAACAGGAAGGGCAGGATCAAGTCAGCATAGACCTGGTTAGCGTCAAGAGCAAGGGATAGAAGTGAGATTCGTTTAGAAGTCGAATCAGCATGTCAACCTAGTTATGTTTTGCAAACATGTTTAGTCATTCGAACTTTTCGTATTTGTTTTGTAAGCAAGAAACGATGTAGGTACTACCGAATTGAATGTTTCTCTTCCCTAAACCTTACTTGTATTGTTATTGGCATGTCAAATACTTTTAATGCAAGTGTTTAGGTTTTGATTGAGTTTATTTCGGTGCCTTAGCTTTTCTGGGCGAGAGGACGGCGCGGGCGCGCGGCCTTTTTGCGAGGTAAGGGCGCGGGCGCTCTTACTTAGAGAGCGGGCGCGCTGGTTTTTGCGCAGCATTGGCGCGGGCGCGCTGGTTTTAGCGAAGCTTAGGCGCGGGCGCACGAGCCTTCTTTAAAAAAAAATATATAATTGGTTGCTTCTAATCTTGGTTTCTTGTTTACTTATCGATTGTTGTCCGATATTAGTTGATTAGAAACGAGGTCTCACATTAAGTGGTATCAGAGCGATAAGATTCTTGGTTGAACTAGAGTGAGCGGGGTAGATCGAGTCTGTGTGTATTGGCTTCTCGCATGTGTTTGAATTATTTTAGCTGTATAATTAATTCCATGCGAGCATGCTTTATTGTTGAGAATTATTTGAATTAAATGGTTATGTGATTTACTTTTATAAAGCATGATCTACTTGAGATATAACTGCTTATGTTATCGACTGGTATCCGATTTTTTTTGAGCGGTTGTAAAGTGGCACCGGTTGTAGCGATTGAGATATCTTGTGCCCTAACCTTTGTTATTTAGATGGGTCCTCGTCGAGTGATAAACAGAAACACACCGCCAGTTATATCTGCGACTGAGCAAGCTATCACTGAAGTTGATCAGTTGGATGCTTCAGCAACGCCTATGGAAACCTTGCTGAAGAGGTTTCTGTCGTTCAATCCGCCGTTATTGATGGGTTCAGAAAATCCAGTTGACTGTGAGAGTTGGTTGGATGATATCGATCAGCTGTTCGATTCCATTGATTACACAGATGACCGCAGAATCAGGTTAGTCATTCATCAGCTACGTGGGGTTGCTAAGAGCTGATGGATCATGACAAAGAAAGCAATGGAGAGTAGAGGTACGGAAGTTATTTGGTCTCTTTTTAAATCTGAGTTTTATAAGCGGTTTTTCCCTATCTCGTATCGCAAAGATAAGGGAGCAGAGTTTGCCAATCTGAGGCAAGGGAATCTGAACATTGAAGAGTACGTGGCTAAGTTTGATAGTCTATTGCATTTTGCACCGCTAATTGCCGGAGATGAAGAAGCTAAGGCAGATCAGTTCATCAATGGTTTGAACCCCAACGTCTTCACATTGGTAAACACCAACAGGCCTAACAACTTTGTGGATGCCATGAATCACGCAAAGGGAGCAGAAGCAGGCTTGTGGAGGTAAAGAAGTAACCAGGTAGCACCTCAGCAACAGAGGCAGTATCAGAACCCACCATCTCAGTATCAGAATCAGCCATCTCAGCATCAGAACCAGCAGCAAAGGTATGAAGGTGGAAATAGTGGGGGAAATAGAAAGGATCAGTACAAAGCAAGAGGTAAACAGTTCAAGAGGCAGGGGAACAGTTCTTCTAGTTCCAGTGGTTCCAAGCAATTCGGTTCAAGACAGAGTTCTGGATCTCCAGCCATGTACTGCAGCAAGTGTGGGGGAATACACTCACCAGATCAGTGTGTGGGAGTCTTTGGTAATTGTAACACCTGTCAGCAACCGGGACACTTCTCTAAGGTGTGCCCTCAGCGTAACAGAGATAGAGCTCATAGCAGAAGTTCATCTCGACCTGTAGCTCAACCCGAGAGGCAGTCTTCTGCAGTGCACTCTTTCCAGCCTCAGCAGCAGAACAGACAGGGAGGTAACTCTAGTGCGAACCAGCCTCCGAGATAGCAGGCCCGAGTCTTTGCTTTGACAGAGGATCAGGCTCAGGCAGCACCTGACGATGTTATAGCAGGTAACTGTTCGATTTTTGGTTATTCTGCTTATGTTTTGATAGATACAGGTGCTTCCCATTCCTTTATCTCTGAGAAATTTGTGTTATTGCATGCCTTGCCTACTGAGTTGTTGCCTACTATAGTAGCTGTTACTTCACCGTTGGGTGGAGGAATTATTTGTGTCAGACTAGTCAAGAACTGTGAACTTTGTTTTGAGGGAAAAATTTGTTAGAATTCGACTGTATTGTGCTTGGACTGTCAGATTTTGATTGTATTGTCGGTATAGATGCTTTGACCAAGTACAGGGCAACAGTTGATTGTTTTCTGAAGGTTGTCAGGTTCAGACCTGAAATGGCAGACGAGTGGAAATTCTTTGGTAAGAGTTCTCGATCTAGAATTCCTTTGATTTTAGTGTTATCTATGACTCGTTTGTTACAGAGAGGTGCAGAAGGATTTTTGGTTTATGCGGTTGATGTACTGAAATCTAGCCCAGCTTTGGTAGATTTACCAGTGGTTAGAGATTTTACTGATGTGTTTCCGAAAGATGTTCCTGGATTGCCACCTATTCGAGAGATTGAATTCAGCATCGATTTGGTGCCAGGTACTCAACCTATTTCCAAAGCTCCTTATCGTATGACACCTATTGAACTGAGAGAGTTGAAGAAACAACTTGAAGATTTGATTGCCAAGGGATACATCAGACCTAGTGTATCGCCTTGGGGTGCTCCTGTTCTGTTTGTTCGGAAGACTGATGGTTCTATGCGGCTTTGTATCGACTACCGTCAGTTGAATCAGGCTACAGTTAAGAACAGGTATCCTTTACCCTGAATAGATGACCTTTTTGATCAGCTGCAGGGTTCTTCTGTCTATTCGAAGATTGATCTGAGGTGAGGCTATCACCAGCTGAGAGTGCAAGAGGAAGATGTTCCTAAGACCGCATTCAGAATGAGGTATGGTCACTTTGAGTTTATAGTCATGCCGTTCGGTTTGACTAATGCTCCCACGGTTTTTATGGGTTTGATGAACCGTATCTTTCAGCGTTATTTAGATGTGTTTGTCATTATCTTTATCGATGATATTCTTATCTACTCGAAGAACCGTACTGACCATGCAGAGCACTTGAGGACCGTACTGCAGATTTTGCAAGTTGAGCAGTTGTTTGCCAAGTTGTCTAAGTGTGAATTCTGGTTGGATCGAGTTGTCTTTCTCGGTCATATCATTTCTGGAGATGGGATTTCTGTCGATCCCAGCAAGATTGATGCGGTTATGAATTGGCCTAGACCGACATCAGTACCTGAGATCCGAAGCTTCATGGGTTTAGCTGGTTATTATCGCCGATTCATCGAGGGTTTCTCGTCTATTGCCAAGCCAATTACCCAGCTAACTCAGAAGAATGCGCCTTTTATCTGGACTGCAGATTGTGAGGCTAGCTTTGTTGATCTGAAGAGGAGACTGACCAGTGCTCCGATTCTTTCTATTCCAAAGGGTACTGGAGGGTTCACAGTCTATTGTGATGCTTCTAACCGAGGCTTGGGTTGTGTTCTTATGCAGCATAAGCATGTGGTGGCGTATGCATCGAGGCAGCTGAAACCGCACGAGACTCGTTATCCGGTTCATGATCTTGAACTAGCTGCGATCGTCTTTGCTCTGAAGATCTGGCGTCACTATCTGTATGGTGAGTCTTTCGAGATCTTTTCTGACCATAAGAGCCTTAAGTACTTGTTTTCACAGGCAGAGCTGAATATGAGACAGAGAAGATGGTTAGATCTGTTGAAGGATTTCGACTATGAAATCAAGTATTATCCGGGAAAGTCGAATGCAGTTGCAGAAGCCTTGAGCCGAAAGCTTTGTTCTTTATCTCTTTCTACTATTGGTGTTTCTCAGTTGATCGATGATTGTTGCACTTCTGGTTTAGAGTTTGAAACAGATAGGGAGACTATCAGAGTGTTTGTTATTCAAGCCGAACCGGAGTTGTTTGTTGCAATCAGAGAAGCATAGAAGTCTGAGCCGAGCGTTCAGGTTTCAGTAGAGAAAGTCAGATCTGGGCATCAGTCTGAATTCCAGGTTAGAGATGACGTTTTGTTTGTGAATAACCATATTGTTGTGCCTGATATTTCAGAGTTAAGGCAGCGTATTCTTCGAGAGGCTCACTGCAGTCGGTTTAGTATTCATCCTGGAGGTCGTAAGATGTACAACGACCTGAAGAACCAGTTCTGGTGGAAGAGAATGAAGAGCGATGTTGCGAGGTTCGTATCTCGGTGTTTGAACTGTCAGCAAGTTAAAGCAGAACGGAAGCGACCAGGAGGTCTGTTGCACAGTCTATCTGTTTCTGAATGGAAGTGGGATCATATTTCCATGGATTTCGTCACGAAGCTACCACGATCCGTTCGAGGATGCGATGCCATTTGGATAGTGATCGACCGATTGACGAAGTCTGCTTGTTTTATTCCGTACAGGATGACGTATCGTCATGATCAGATGGCTGAGTTGTATGTTAGCAATGTTGTGAGATTGCATGGTGTGCCGAAGTCGATCGTTTCAGACAGAGATCCTAGATTCACTTCTCACTTTTGGCACAGTCTTCAGGGGCACTTGGTACTCGATTGCATCTGAGTACAGCTTATCATCCTCAGACCGATGGATAGTCAAAGCGGACTATCCAGACGTTAGAGGATATGCTGCGAGCGGTAGTGCTAGACTTTGGCACTAGTTGGCAGGATTATTTGCCTCTTGTCGAGTTTTCTTACAACAACAGCTTCCAAGCGAGTATCGGTATGGCGCCTTTTGAGGCTTTGTATGGTAGAAAGTGCCGATCTCCGTTGTTTTGGAATGATTTGTCCGAGTCACCAGATTTGGAACCGAAGATGCTTAGAGATATGGTAGAGCAGGTTAAGATCATTCAGACCAGAATGAAGTCAGCTCAAGATAGACAGGCGAAGTATGCGAATGTCAGGCGTAGACCTCTGAATTTTGATCAGGGAGACCGAGTCTTTCTGAAGATTTCTCCGTTCAGAGGCACTGTCAGATTCGGTAAGAGACGGAAGTTATCTCCGAGATTCATCGGGCCGTACGAGATTCTCGAGAAGATAGGCGATCTTGCCTACAGACTTGCACTCCCTCCGTCTTTATCTGGTATTCACGACGTTTTTCACGTCTCTATGCTGCGAAAGTATCATCCAGATCCTTCTCAAATTCTTCAGCCTGACGAAGCCGAGTTAGACGAGACTCTGAGCTACTTTGAGCGACCGATTCAGATCCTTGATCGGGAAGAGAAGCAACTCAGAACCAAGTTGATTCAGTTGGTGAAAGTGCAGTGGAGCTGTCACGGAGTCGAGGAAGCGACTTGGGAGACAGAATCTAACATGAGACAGCGATTTTTGGATTTATTCGGATGACGTGAGTTCTTCTTACTGTCTTTAGTTCTTTATTCTATCTTATGAGTTGTGGTTCTCGTTGATTTCGAGGACGAAATCTCTTCTTAGTGGGGGAGAATTGTAACGCCCCGTTTTTATCTTAAATGAGTTTATTTGAGTTAATCGGAGATTACAGAGTTCACGAGCCGACTTTATTTTGATCAGGGTCCTTTTTGCAAATTTTGGAAATTTTAGGGACCAAAACGCAATTTTGGAGTTTGATATATTATCTACAACTTGTTTGACTTGGGAGTAGTCTCCTTCACCTTCTCCATTCCTCCTCCACGCCTTCAACCTCCATTAGAGAGCAAAACATGAAGTTCAAGCTTTCCAATCTCGGTTTCCGGTTGATCCGTCCGTTAGAAATCATTTCTGAAGGCAGATTATCGATCACGGCTGTGAGAGCTTCGTTCTATCGTAAGTCTTTCTTCGATCAGATACATTCTAGTTTTTGGATGTTGTTAGAATCGTTCGAGATTCGAGTATGTTGTTCTAGACAGAGTTCTAATCGTTTATTATCTGTCGGTTTTGAATTAGAGCGACGTTCGGATTTGTTATGATTTTTGGAAGCCATTTTCGAAAATGTGGATTTTGAGATTGATGGGTTTGCTTTGTTATTGTTGTTTTGGGCATTGATATGAGGTTATATCGGTATTGAACTGCTGTCTGCATTTCTGATTTGTTCAGTTTATAGCCGTTATGCCGTCGGTTTGAGTTTTGGAGATTTCGAACCATTTTTATATTGATTGAAGCTTTGGCTTGTGAGTGATCATGGTTGTTGATCAACTCTTATATTCTTACAGATTCGTTGGAGTTTTTCGAGCCCTGTGTTAGTAGCATTGTTCGTCGAGAGTTGGATGAAGAACGGTAAAGAGATTTCCTTGAACCGTTGTTTGTTGTTTAGGTTGTATAGTTGTTGATACAATATTATGTTGTAGCTTGTCCGGAGTTGGATCTACGACATTGAAAGGTAAAAGCAGTCATCGTAGCGGGATAGCATACTCGGGACAGTTGGTTCTCGAGTTTCCCTTTTCAAATCACATATTGCATCTACACTTATTCTAGCATGAGGAACTTGTGTCTTGTTGATTGATTTTGCTTTTGACTATGTGGCTTATGTTTTATATTTCTGTTATGCATTCATCTTGAGCCTACGTTGATTCAGCGGGCAGAACCGCCTTTTTTGTTTGGACGTTTGGGAACTATGATTGAGTGGCCTAGGTCGTAGTCGTATCGCCTAGTGCTAGCATACTCATTATGGTTGCTCAAAGTCTAGAGGAGTGAGATATGTGGCACCACCTCGATTGGGAGAGTCGGTGAGTCGTCACATGATCTCATCCTTGGGATCCCAAAAGCACACCAGCAATCCTTCGTTTATCAGATTTGATATCCCGGTTTAAAGACATGCATTTCATTAAGTTGTTATTGATTGTGTTGTTGTCTTGAAATCATGGTTATTGTTGTATTACTTGATATGTTGCTTTTACTGGGATTATCATTCTCACCGGTTTATCCGGCTGTTGCTTTGTTTTGTATGTGTACTTGGAAACAGGAAGGGCAGGATCAAGTCAGCATAGACCTGGTTAGCGTCAAGAGCAAGGGATAGAAGTGAGATTCGTTTAGAAGTCGAATCAGCATGTCAACCTAGTTATGTTTTGCAAACATGTTTAGTCATTCGAACTTTTCGTATTTGTTTTGTAAGCAAGAAACGATGTAGGTACTACCGAATTGAATGTTTCTCTTCCCTAAACCTTACTTGTATTGTTATTGGCATGTCAAATACTTTTAATGCAAGTGTTTAGGTTTTGATTGAGTTTATTTCGGTGCCTTAGCTTTTTTGGGTGAGAGGACGGCGCGGGCGCGCGGCCTCTTTGCGAGGTAAGGGCGCGGGCGCTCTTACTTAGAGAGCGGGCACGCTGGTTTTTGCGCAGCATCGGCGCGGGCGCGCTGGTTTTAGCGAAGCTTAGGCGCGGGCGCGCTGATATCAGAGCGGGCGCGCGAGCCTTCTTTAAAAATATATATATATATATATATATATATATATATATATATATATATATATATATATATATATATATATAATTGGTTACTTCTAATCTTGGTTTCTTGTTTACTTATCGATTGTTGTCCGATATTAGTTGATTAGAAACGAGGTCTCACATTTCTTCTTTATTGTTTTCTTTTAGTTATTGAATTATGTTTGAGACATTAAACATGATTTGGTTTGCTTTGAATTGTGCTATGAACTAAATTTTTTAAGTCTAGAGGATGATTTAGCCGGGTCAAGACATGTTTATGAATATTTGATTTTATTAAATTGATTTTCGAGTAGATTAATTGTGTTTCTATTTTTGCAAGTTTTTTCAATTTACTGGCCATAAATTGATTTTCATATTTATTTATAATCCGGCACTCGGGAGAGGGATTTCGAATAGGATCAATAGATTTCACACTATTAATTATTTATTTATCTCGGGAGAGTTTATAACTTTAATAGAGCCCTTGTAAGAACATTGTTTTACACATATCACTACAAGTAGATTCTCAATAGGGATATTAGAATTAATCTGTGGTTGATACACTCTGTTTGGCACTCGGGAGAGGGAAATAGAATCATCTATGTGTTCTTGGTTATTAATTGAAAGAAACTCATGAAAATAGATTAATTAGGAATGAACATTGTCGAGACCATGTGAAATCAAAACCTCTAGACTATTTCTCTTTGCTTGATAATCTCTTAAGAATTGTGTGTGCGCACGTTTTACAAACTTCATTATTTATTTAATTTTTCAGCAAATCTCTAAAGTTTAATTTTTATAAATAAAATTAAGACTATATTAATTACAAGTATTGAATATTTTCAATTCACTCCTTGTGGGAACGATACTTGATTCATCACTTTATTAAAATTTGACACTCGTACGCTTGCGAGAATTTTTTACAACAATTGCTTTCCTCTGTAGTCTGCTCCTAAGAAAGAGCAAATACATGCCCTTGAGTACGTGGGCGATGAATGGAAGAACTAGGTGGTGTTGACGGCTGACGTGGATAAGTAGAAGCTTGAGATCCAGCCTGTGATCCCAATCCACTAGAAGCTCCCATACGAGTAGGACAATCCCTCCGCATATGTCATTGCTCACCACAAATAAAGCAAGCACTAGATGCCTTTCGACGGGCTGCAATAGGATGCTTTCCACCACAATGATTACATCGGTCATTCTTCTTCTTCCCAAATCGGAACATGCCTCAAGAACCAGAAGAAGTAGTAGTAGAAGAAGACGTAGTACCTGATTGCACAACAGATTGAGCCCTAGGCCCAAGAGATCCACTAGGTTGTCCTGACATCATCAGTTGTGCCCTGTCTGTTGTTGTTCTCCACTTGACGACATCGATTAACCAGAGTTTCATATGATGTCGGATCATCACAAACAACAAACTGTGAATAAATATCCTGATTGAGGCCTTGCAGAAAGATATCATACTTGGACACATCACTCTCATTGATATGGGGACTGTAAGGTAGCAGATCAATGAATCGCTGCAGATACTCATCAATAGTCATGGATCCCTGTCTCGGCATAAGCAACTCAATAGATCATGTCTGACGGACAGCTGAAGGAAAATAAATTCTCTGGAACTGCTGACGGAAATCCTCCCAAGTCACCCGTCCTCTCTCAGTACGTGCCTGAGCAGCCTTGGAGTCCCACCATAAGCGTTCTCGTCCATCAAGAACAAAATCAAGAACTTCCAGCTTCTGCTCCTCATTACAATCGGAAGCTCAAAAAGCACTTTCGATCTTGGCCATCCAGTTCCTTGCCTCCTCAGGATTCTCGCCTCCCATCAAGGGTTTCGGTCCTACTTGCAAAAATTTATTTATAGAATAGCGACTTCTACCCTTGGTGATGGCGATGATGATCATGACCTGCTGCCTGGCCAAAACTGCCATGGCTCTCGTCACCTCTTTCAGCCATATCTGAAAAAGATTTGCACATTTAAATCCCAAATGCTCAATAATTACTCAAGACTAAACTAAATCCCAATTACTAATCCCAAAATCAATGCATGCTCTGATACCACAAATGTAGAGACCCTGCATTGAATCACCTACTAACTGGAAACTATAACATGCATTAATCTTAATTAAAACATAATCCCTTAACATAGTAAAACATGCAGAAACATAACCCATAATTTACATAAAAAACTTAGTACAATAGTTCAAAGCTTATTCTCAGTAGTGATACAACCATATCCAAAATACTTAAAATAAAAATGTCTAAAACATTATACAGCTATAACGAATCCTGCTGTATAAAATGCCACTGAAAGCTCCTGCTCCTAGTCCTGCCTCGAACTACCATCTTCGTCTATCCTGCGACCTGCCCCGTGAAATGGGGTGTCCAAGATAATAATTAGGACGTGAGCGATTAACGCCCAGTACATAAACATGAGTAAACATATGTATATGATGCATGCAACACTACAACAAAAACTGCTTTCCGCAGCACGCAAATTAGCTTTTTGCAGCGCGCAGTACATGCTGCACAATTCAAAGTTGTTGATATAAGAAGTTATTGACAGCGTGCATTGCGCGCTGCGGAAAGTAACATCCGCAGCGCATAATGCATGCTGCGGAAAGTAACATCCGCAGCGTATGATGTACGCTGCGAAAATTAACATATCAACAACACGCATTGTCTGCCGTGGAAAGAGGTATCAACAGCTTGCAATGTATGCCGCGAAAAACTATCGACAACATGGGAATGCACGCTGCGAAATGAATTATTGTCAGCACTGAAAAGTTTATTAACAGCACAAGTTCGCACGCGGCAAAAAAAAATGTCGATAGATAGCCTCATATGATGTGAATGTAACAAAAATTTCAATAAATAAACGAAGAAATGAAATCGAATAACTAAACAAAAACTTTCAATTTCATTAAAGAAAACGAAAGAATCAAGTCTTTACAACAACCTAAGCACAATTTCAAGTCTAATCCACTCGCAGAGTTAATAAACGAGTTTCTTCATCATACTACCTAAACACGATACAAAATATTTTAACAAACTAGCTAAACATCACAACACAGACAAAATACTACAAATTTAGATAATCATGCACTTTTTTGTTCATCATACCAACATAGAAGTCGCAACACCATAAACAAAATACAAATCCCTGACAAACTAGCTACACATGACCATTATTAGACTATCAATCCACACAATTCCAAAGCCCATTCCGTAGACTCTAGCTCGAGATTTTTAACAAATTTAGGTTGTCCAGTTTTTTTGTAGCCTTCTGCAAATAAAAAAGAAGAAACAGAGCGACTATAAACTGGTGCGGATAATAAGCAAACAGAAAAGTTAATAAATAAATGTTGGTCAATTAGAACACTGACAACCAATAAGGATAATAGTGCAAAAATAACAACATAAAAAAACCTCACGTGTCATGTAATCTTTACAAAGAATATATATTCCATCATTCGCGATCTTTATATCTGAAATCAAAGCAATTATCTCAATGAAAAACGATCTTTTGAACCATTTGCCTCCTGTTCCTCGAATCTGTTCATGAATGAACATTGATATCTCATCCAAAAAAAGCACAATAAATTATAGCACAAAAATCACTGTAAAGAATATGTCCTCCCACAATTCATGAAATTTGTAGAGTGGTTGAAATGTAATAGTGGCGGAAATTTAGTACCTGCTCAATGAATTAAGTACCTGAGCGTGAATCAATATCTGTCTTGCTGTTGGCATAAGGTTGTTGGAAAGAAAACTTGAAAATGAAAATGTCAGAATGAATCTCAAAGTTGATCGACAATATTAGCTTTTAGTTTCAAATAACTTCTAGAATATTGAGGAAATAGTGATAACTAGCTTACCCTTGAATTGATCTTCACTGGTTGATCAGCTTGTTCCTCGATGGTTATTCTTCCATTAACACTACTACTTTGTCCTGGTGTCGAAAAAAAATAAAAAATAATTAGTTACCCATGTATGACGGAAAAATCAAATTTTGTTAAGACAACACCAAAAAATAAAAAGCTTCTAACAACCATTTTCCTGCCTTAGAATATTAAAATAGCATGAGATGAGATCAAACAAACCAAGATTATTATAGGATGTACCATTGTAACGTTCCGTTTTTATCTTAAATGAGTTTATTTGAGTTAATCGAAGGTTTCAGAGTTCACGAGCCGACTTGATTTTGATCAGGGTCTATTTTGCAAATTTTGGAAATTTCAGGGACTAAAACGCAAATATTGAGTTTTATATATTATCTACACTTGTATTGACTATTCCAAGCACTCTCCTTCCTCCTCCAAACCGAGAACCTCCATTGTAGGCGCCCAATTGAGTTTCCAAGCTTTGTGATTTCATTCCAAGCTCGATCCGGCCGTTGGAATTTATTTCTGAAGGCAGATTAGAGATCACTGCAGCGAGAGCTCCGTTATATCGTAAGTTTTTCTACGATCGGATACATTCTAGTTTTTGGATGTTGTTAGAATCGTTCGAGATTCGAGTATGTTGTTCTTGACAGAGTTTTAATCGTTTATTATCTGTCGGTTTTGAATTAAAACGACGTTTGGATTTGTTATAATTTTTGGAAGTCATTTTCGAAAATGTTAGTGTTTAAGTATGGTTGGATTTCTTTTCGGTGCCTTGGATTTCTGGGCGAGAGGACGGCGCGGGCTCTTGGCGAGGTTAGGGCGCGGGCGCGCTGGTTTTGGCGAGGTGCCGGTGCGGGCGCGCGAACATCTTTTTAAAAAATAAAAATAAAAAAAATTTATGTATGTGGTTGTTTTGTCCGATATTAGTAGTTTTGAAACAAGGTCTCACAACCATGGTATCATCTTCTACATTTATCATCAAGTGTACTTCAATATTAAACAACAAATAACAACCAGAGGATAGAAAAAAACATAAGAGTGAAAATTAATAAAACATAAGATTGAAAACAAGGAGGGCCTTACCAAGTTCTAACTTCTGTATGACTGTACTCATAGATTTCATCTTTTGTACTTCTACATTTAACAAATTGATAAGCGCTTCAAAGCATTTGTTCTCTGAAATAAGCATAAGCAATGCCAATCATGAAGCTTACGATTTAAAATCCATTTCAATAAACAAATATAGAGTAGACAAGATCACATTCACAAGAAGTCATATCCGCAAAGAAATTCATACACCGATACCTTCTCCTTTTGATACCATTATCCCTTGGCTAGCACGGGCTGCATCAGTAGCTTCTGCAGCGGCAGCTTTGACAGCAGCTACTGCTTCTTGGGAAACACTTGGTTTTGTATCAATTTTCTTTATCTGACTCCCCTCTCCTTCCAGTACAACCTTGCAAATCCAAAACTTCAATCTGGGAACTAATGCCTTCTGACTCATGCAAGCACACAAAAAATTGGATGTTACTTAATAAAATTAAATCACTATTATTGTGAAATTGCGAAATGAAGCCATCACAATATTTTCATTTTAGGCACACGCAATCACCATCCGGGCAGCTTGTCTAAGGACAAGGTATTTTTCATCGAGAACATTACCTTGAATAATACAATTGTCCCAAAACCTAAAGCAACTAGAAAGCTTACGACAAAGAGAGCATATGACCAGTGGAATCGAGATGGTGCTACGGTTGCTGAGATACTGCCCACAGGTAGAATCTGTTTAGGCTGTGTAATTTGTGTTGGAGCCTGCTGGTGAACATTTGACGAAGAGTTTATCCGGCATTCCGACCATCTATTTCCCGTCAGTCAGAAAAGAATGGATAAAATTAGCATTATCAGCAAGCAAAAATCTCAAGCATTAGCCTTATGACATGAAGAAAATTTAAAGCAAACAAGATTAGAAATACCTTGAGTAGTGTTAACGGGCTGAAATGTCACAACAGTTGAGGTTGGATCCTATGATTTTTCATTCAAATTATAGTGAGATTACAAACCTTCACTTCAATACATGTTTAAGACTCTGAATAATATTAGATTCTTTCAAATAAGAGGCAAAATATCTTGTCCCCAAATTGGAAGGGGAAGGGGGCGACTTACAAGAACACGCCGAAAGGTTTCATCTATTTTCTCCTTTGTGAGTCCCTTACTCTCAAGAAATGACCTTTTGTACATGATTGGAGATCCCATAACCTTGTGATGTGAAAGAAATTTCACAGCATTTTCCACTTGATCCTCTCAAATTGGTTCCGAGTTCACAAAAACTGAAGGAGGGCTCTCTTTTATAGCTGCTATCTTGGCATCTTGATGATCAACAGTTGGTTGTACCACCTGTGAAATTGCACCTCGAGAAGAAAAATTAATACAATATAAATCCATATTTTGTTAACATGGAAACCATGAAAGAAAAATTCATTGTTAATTCTCACTCCGTGTATGTGTTCATTGCCTCGAGGCTAATAGTTAAAAAGAAAAAAAGAAAATGTTTACAGATAGAAATTATAAAAGTTTAGAGTTGAGATATTATACTAGACTTGGCGCTTGTAACGCATATGGACTTGTTCATTAACGGAAACATTTTTTTAAAGCATTGATAGAAACTTATAAGAGAAAGATGCAAGTACTAAGGACTGATAGAACAGAAGCACCGTTCTATCCACTTTAAGGGCTCTGCTAAAGATCAAACTGTAATCACTATTTTATATTGTGCATAAATTAATCAAAATAAAAGCAACATATAATAATTGAGCAGATGGTTAATTTTGGAACAAATGAAGTTACTAATCAGATTTTAAATTAAATAACTAAAAAAAGAAACATATTTTTGACAACCAGGACAGATGTATCCTGTGTATGAGCCATGAGAAGCATCACTTTTTTACCATGAAAAACCTCATTCCACTGATTTGAAAAACCATTTTTACACAATTAACACAAGAATATTCTGATCCCGTAAATTTTAGTTACAGATCATTTCAAGTTTAAAATACATGTTTCTTGAATGAGTATAAAGAAACCATTACAAACATAATCTATTTGAATATTGAGTCTCTTGACCACACAAAGTACTCATCATCTAAGATCAGTTCAGTAACCGAGACACAGATCGTTCTTGCCACCACATCCAGACGACAACAAGGAAAATGCAGGACTCATCCGAAATTCCATGGCTTCAAATTAATGATTCACATTGCAGCAATCCAACAATCTCTAATAAACTGGTGACATGATAATAGACAGTAAACCGTGCTCTTGACAACTTAAACATACCGAGTTGACCCTAAAAGGCTAAAACCGCAGTCCTTAACTACAAAATTCATCCAGTTCACCTGACCACCACAAGATAAAGTTTCACATCATTAAAATCATACTACAATTTCATTCTCATTGGCACATCAGGCAAGCTAAACTGGAATAATTTTAACATCATTCAATCTCGAAAAATTATTCAATTGTATCGAACAAGCACCGCAAGGCATTCTTAATAAAAATGCATTCCTCAAAACATACCCAAGAAAAAACAAGAAGAAATATTTAATCAAAAATCAAAGAATCTAAGGTTCATTCTTAATAAATTCGAAGGATTAACCAAAAGCCCCAAATTTCAAAAGCCTAAAATTCGAGTTATACCTTTTAGGCTACGAGATAGAGCTCCAAACAACTTGAAAAATTGTCTCCTAACTTGGATGGAGGTCGGAGACGGTAACGGGCGGCGAAACGGGCGACTGTCGAAAATCAGGCCACTAGGCTGTGCTTAAAACTTAGAAAAGTGGGTATCACTAGATAGCTATCATCAAGAGGATTCCAAATCTACTTTTTCTTTTGAAAACCGGACACACACGAAGAAGATATGAGCGATTCAAGTTGCGAAAATGGTGTTGAGAAGGAAGAAGGAAGAAAAATCGAGGAGCAGAGCAAGAAATCGAACGAGAGAGAAATGATTTCATACACATCAGTATACTGGGGGTATATCTTATTTTGTTTTATGTAAAAACATCAGTAGCGAAAAAATTGTATGCCGCCAAAAAGCAAATTGTAAGTGTTTTTTAACGCACGCTATAATTTATAAAATATTACTAACAACGTGCGTTTAAATGCACGATGTGGAAATTAATATCCACGGCATGCTCCTGATGCACGCTGTAGTTTTTTTAAGATTAGCCAATATTAATAGCGCACATATTGGTGCACGCCGTAAAAACTATTATCTGCGACGTGCTTTTAATGTACGCTGTTGATACCACGCTGCAAAAAGTTGATTTTCTTGTAGTGCAATCGTGATGACGAGTAATAAGTCATCTGAAAGTCATGCTAATAATCGGCGCCAATGAGTGCCGTGATCGCTCGGATCAAACCTCTGGGTACAACCACACTCGCTTAGAACCCCCCACTATAACGGTACATCCGGTTCTAGAATATCTCCTAGAACACCCCGCTATAGCGGTACATCCGGCTCTAGACTAAATATAGTTATAACAAAAGAATAGACTCAACGTGCATGTGCACATGACATATGAATATGAAAAGTAGTAAACCATACATCATGCCACATAATAATGCCACAGAAATGCAACATATAAACATGTATATTCGCTGGCAATCTCAGTCAATGTGTACGTACCTCTAAGCTAGTTCGAGTCTAGTAGGACCCAGGTTCCAAGCCTATAATCAAAAGTTTACTGTATCACAACATAAGTTCTATAAGCCTTAAATTAACTAATAGATACTCCCAAAACTTAATAAGATTCTCGGACCATACCTTCGTCCGTAGTAAACCCTTTGGAGTCGCTCGTTCTGGAGGACTATAACAACACCTTTGTTATTTCAGAACCTCTCTATTAACCGAGGCCCTCAAGTGTATACCTCACACTATATATAACTGAAGAAGGAAACTCGAAATTCGTATTCTAAAATGAAATCCGAAGACCCTTATTTATAGGCCAAGGTTTGACCACGTTCGGAGCCTCCGTTCCGGGATCGGAGCGTCCGAGCTCTGTATGCATGACACGTGATGATCGGAGCATCCGAACTCGGGATCAAACCGTCCGATCTGCTGACTCTTGGACACATGTCAAAACTCATGGCTTAGTCATCGTGCATTGTTGGCTGAGGGAGTTCGGACCGTCCGAACAGGGTTCGGAGCGTCCGATCCTGCCTTCCCTCCGAAGTTAAATACTATACTTCGTTGCCTCCAAAGTGCTGGGTTCGGAGCCTCCGAAATGGCCCTTGCACAAAAGTCCAACTTTTGCTTATGAAGTCCAATTAAGCCCTTGAGTTGGTTAAATACTAACCCTTAATCATGTTTATCATATTATTATCTTAAAATAGGTTTTGGGTTACTACAATATATCATGTTGAGCATGTATCTTCTTTGAGATAGCCTTTCCAGTAGGGTCGCTCAGCCCTGTTTATGGACGAATAGATACTGAGAGTCACAATGGCCGAAGGGTCGAGCGGACTCTAGTGTTCTTGGACATTTTTTATCCACGTTCGGTTTGGAGCGAGGAAGTTTACTAAGTGGTTTGAGTCTCCGATGGTACTACTTACTCATTAGCATAAATCTGAACAGGATTTATCATGTATACCAGATAACAGTAATTTATTCTGCATGCATGATGTTCATCTGTATACTCGTGTTTTACGTTCTAAGAGAAGGTCGTTCACGTCTGTGTTATTTTATGGACACCCCATTCGACGAGACAGTTACAGGTAGCTCAACAGATGAACCTGTGCGTAGTAGGTGACCTAGACAATGATGCAAATGTTGCTGTTAGTTTACTTAAGTTGTTAAATTTGATTGGGTTGTATTTTAACTCTGGTTTGAGTTTTGTTTATTGGTTATATTCTGTCGGGTCAACAATATTTATCGACATTAATTTTGATTATGGTTATCTGTTTAAGTTTTATTGTATGCTTAGTGTTTAGCTAGTAGGTGATCCGAGTTGGGTTATTGCATTGATTTTGTTTGCAAATTGCATATGTTTTTTTTCCTTCAAATTAATCTTCAATTTTTCATTCTTATATTTTTAATTATATATATATTTATTTATATTTACAGTGTTTTTGGATGCCTAAAAAATGGAATTTGGAATCGAATTTGGAATTGGAATTGAAATTCAAATCCATGGAATTGGAATTCCATTTTGGTGTTTGGTAAAAATTTAAAATATAACAACGTGAATTGATAATATAAATTTTTTAATAAATGGTATTTTGTAAAATTCGTAAAGAAAACTTGGAATCTAAGAGTAAGTAATATAATATAATTTTTTGAAAAAAATATTATTTTATAAATAAATTCCTATGAAATTCCACGAAATCCGACCAATTTCATAAAAATTTCATCAAATACGAATCCCATTTCAAAATCTCATTTTACCAAACACCAAAAAAATATTTATAATTCCAAATCCCATCAAATCCCAAAAAAAAAAAAAAAAAATTAACCTAACTCAATGGAACTAGGGAGGGGCTGGGCTGTCATTTGTGTTGTGCAACTGTATAGAATGACTGTGGTGCTTATTCCGAAAACTTTTGGAGAAGAAAAATAGTCGCCTCGCCCCGCCCCGCCCGGCCTCGCCTTTTCTTCATTTTTCACTTAACACCACACTACACATTTGTACACAACACGCCCTAAAACCCTCTTCTACCAAGAAAGAAAACCCCTCTTTGTTCGCGTTGCTTTTCTTTTGTCTGTGAAGTGGGAAATTTGAGCTAATTTCGAGTTTATTCTTTGTCTAAACGTAACCAGCACAGGTTTTTCTTTACATTTTTCTGTCGGATGCGGATGATCTGCGTTTTTGTCTCTCTGAGTACAGTGCTTGTATTTATGCCATTTCTCACTGATGGGTTTTTGAGTTTTGAATTTTTTGTTGGAGTTTGATATTCATCTTTCAAGGCCTTCGAGTTTCTTTTATAGCTTGGGTGTTTGGCTTTTATTTTCGTTTTACTGAAGATTCTGGAGTAAGGATGCTTATTCTGTATTTGCATGTGGTTTTGAGCTAGCTGCGTGGTGTTAATAATGTCGTGGGTTGGACTTGTGTGTTGACTGTTGACCCATTTTTTGGTGCAATGTGAAGGGAAATATCTGAGAAATTTTGTCTTCCGTCCGCTCTGTAGATATATGGCTGCAATATACCGCATTTTATGGCCTTCCCTTTTTCTATCTAAATTTTTTGATTTGTCTTTCTCTAGGGAACTCGTCTTGGATGCAGAAATTGAAGCATCTCAAGGATTATAATTTGCTCTTCTATACCAGGGTATTTAATCTATTCATGGCTTGTGCTTCATTTGTGTTTTAGTTTACTATTTCTATTATCCTATACCGCATTTTGCGTGTTATACCATGTTTGAGTGCACAACCACTGCATGAAAGTTAAGCATGCCTTTTGGTTTCACATTCACTCATTCAACTCTTGTTGCACAGCAATGTAGGTTTACTGTGATGTGATCTTAATTTTATATTTTGTTCAAGCTATGTATGAGGTAACATACCTTTGATTACTTAATGAATTTTTGGGGAACAGTTGGTTGATGTAGTCAATTTGTTTTGCAACAAGTTAATTATGATAATTTCTGTCTATGGCCGTAATCTTATGATTTCTGGGTTAAGCATCACGGAATTCCAAAATTGACAATGGCCAGAAATCAAATCTTATATGTTGGAAACTGTTTCATACTTATCAATGCACTGATAAAATCTCGATTGATTTTGTTGTGATGTTGTTGGAGTGGTTTGCCCTATGGGTAATATACTCATGTTAAATTTCTTATCCATATCTGCTTCTTGTATGTTATCACCTATATAAAAGGTGATGGTCGTATACTCGTATTAGGAGTTTTTGATAAAAGTTTCAACTGAGAAAATTTTGAGTTTTTTCATATTGGCATGATTTGTCCAAGGATGCCGTACCTTGTCCCAAACACGGGTTTTTAATTTTATGTTGTCTCGTTTCCTTACAGCGGGTAGATCCAACCCGCACTATGGTGCATAGGACATGTCTTGTAGTCTTTGCTAATAATATTGCAGACTGGCCTTCTAATATTTGAAGTGCAAGATATTTATATCGTAATGATATAAATTTTTTGTCATTTTGTTGTTGTAAATATCAAATTTGCTTGATAAAATTTGAGTATGAAGTCATTAAAATTAAAATTATGATAAATGAGATGTTTGATTTAACTACTATGAGTTATGTATGTTATCCTATACAAAACATTGTATATGTCATTATGTATATATCAAGAATGGATGAGTAATATATGCTACCTCCAAGATCTATACCTTCCACACGGTGTAACAGACTAACACTTCTAAGGAGAGGAAACTATACACAGTATGCGGCCATATGGATTTATTTTTTATTTTTTTTCAATTTTCATTCTCCTTCTCATTTTTCTCCACAGGTGCATTTTCTTTTTGCATGGTTTTCCTTGCTTATGGTGAATTTTCTTTCTCAAAATCATTTATTAATTTATGTCGTTCTAGCATTAAAATGTTGTTCGGACATGATTCTCTTTTTGTCATAGGTGTTTAAAGTTTGATGGTGAAGGAAACTTTCTGCGTTTGACACTGAAGGTGATATTTCCTACAAATTTTTTCTTATTTGATAGTTATACTTATATTATCTTTCATGTGTTTGTCTCCCATGTTGATAGACTTTTGTCCAATTACAATTATATTGATTATGAGTTGCATATGGTTCATATAAGATTATAGTGTAATGCCTACAATTTATGGATATTTTAAAAATAACCACATATTGTGTCTGATACTATCATGGCCACTGGTTGGCCTCGGCTACGGCCTACATGAAATATCGAGGAAATAAAAAAATACGGTAATGGCATTTTACATGGTCAGAGGACTATCCCAATCATGTTGGATCCAACCGGGATTATTTTGCAATTTTATTTTTTAATTTTTAAGAATAACAAATAGGATTTACAAGTTAAAGTTATTGACAAAGGCAAACTGCACTTTTTACAATAGATTGTTTAATATTATTTGGGATTACTAGATTGCTTTTTATGATAGAATCATATTCATTTGTGTGTCATGGCTTGATGTGGGTTTGCAATCAAAACTTTACATTATTGATGCTATGTCATCGATCAATTTGTGGATCTTTGCTGAGAAATACATGTGAAGGAGATATGAATAAAAACTTTGATTGGATGAATAATGGCTTAAACTAAGAACAATAATATCTATTTAACTACACATTATCACTCTATAAACCCTGCATTGAATTTAATGCTTCTAATTGCTGTGTGTTAATTTCTCATCTTGTGAATGCAATCTCATTAGTTTTTGTTTAAGCATGTAAAATAACTAATGGCAGGTTGTAATGCATTGTTGAATACAATATATTTTTGTTTTGTATTTAAAAAGCGTTTGCACCCCAAATCACTTCTCTTCCTTATGGGAGAAGTGATATTATGCACTCACCTCTGCGTTTCTGATTATGTTTGATGCAATGGTTGGCGTCAAAGACAGCCATCCGTTGCTGTCGGAAATCTTTTATTCTAGTTGACCACCGTTTACTAGGACCAGAAAAATTTTTTGGTAGCTCTGTCTTACATTCTTACGAATTTACATTTTCTCATTGTTGAGTCCTTCCATCATATTCATGTTTGTGGATGCTTGTAAAGGTATTTATTTAGTTTGCCCTTGAAGTTGGTATTGTATTATCATGCATAATCATAATTAAGAACTTGTTACTGATAGTAAATTATTTTCAATTTGTTGAATTTATGAACAGGTTTCTCTATAAGAATAAAAAAAATCATAATTAGCGCCACGAGAAACATCGAGAGCATAATGCCATAACTTAGTTCTTTTTTGCTAATTTTCAGTTCTTTCAAACTTGATTTAGGAGGTATTTTACCAAGGTAATTTAATTTTCCGTAGTGTTGAATGCTAGCTGATATTGGATGTACTTATCTGATATCAAGGTGTTAAAGGAAATGGCAGAAAGCTCATCATTCCAAGCTATTGATGGGAAGATTAAAGGAATAAGATTTGGTTTGGCTACTCGGCAAGAAATAGTAAGTGAACAGTTTCCCCCCTTGTTCTATATTTGTTCTTCATTTGACATCAGTTTGATCATGGGAAGTTCTTCAAATACCATGTTCTTGATTTCTTTTCCTATTATACATTTTCAATTCAAACATTATTCTTTCCAGCCATGATTAACTATTTATGTTACTATTGTCCACACTTTTATGAATATCCTGTTGGACTTAAGGACCAAAGGAAAAATTATATTCTAGTGAGCATTTGTCTAGTTTATTGTAATCTCTTTTCTATATTATCTGGGGGAAGCATTGACTCTTCTCATTTCTCGGGTAGTGTAAAGCATCAATCAGTGACTGCCCCATCAGCCATGCTAGCCAACTTTCAAATCCATTCCTTGGCTTGCCTCTTGAAGCTGGCAAATGTGAGTCCTGTGGCACTGGTGAGCCTGGGCAATGTGAAGGTATGCAAATGTATCCACCAACTTCGTAGTTTGAAGAATATACATGAATGTTTTGAGTAGCAAAATTTACACAACATGGCAACATGATTCTTATCGACAACTGCAATTTCATTTTGTCATCAGTTTTCCTGCTTATGTTTCAGGCCACTTTGGGTACGTTGAATTACCAACTCCCATATATCATCCTGACCATGTTACTGAACTTAAGAAAATGCTGAGCTTGTTGTGCCTGAAGTGTTTGAAGTTGAAAAATAGGAAGGTATTGTATCGCAACTTTCAGCTTGTTCCTTTTCTTTTTGAATAATAAAGTAAAGAGTTCAGTAGAAGAGTGTTGGGAAAAGATCAAGATTAGGACTACTACGTGGAGTAGATCTCTTAAGGGGCTTAAGAATGTTTAAATCTCAGATTTATTAAGAGATTGGACTTTTGCTTACTGTTGATTTGATTAGGGAGTCGGTATTTTCTTTTGACATTCGCGGATCTCTCGTCCGCCTTTTGTAATCTTATATTTCACGTATATAATATATTATCGTTTTTCATAAAAAGAAAAAGAAAAGAAAATAGCATCCGTCGTTACAATTTTGTTTCTATTTACAATTTTGTTCTCCTCTGTGGCAGTAAATATCACTGGGATATGCATTGTATTACTCGATGTTTGTTTCTTTGTGCTTAATCTTGTTCTATCCAATTCTTCAATTTCAGGTCAAGAATATTGGTGTTCTGGATAAATTGCTAACTTCATGTTGTGAGGTAGCTATTTAACTGTTCGTATATTTCCAAGCTTTAATTTTCCGTACACTCCTATGCTTTAGTCTTTACTCTTTACCATAATGTTTGGTAGCTATTTAACTGTCTGTAGATTTCCAAGCTTGTATTTTTTTGTACTCTCCAATGCATAACCATTAAGTTTGGAAATAGTACCTGCATTTAC
Organism: Henckelia pumila; assembly: GCF_033568475.1. Classification (NCBI taxonomy): domain Eukaryota; kingdom Viridiplantae; phylum Streptophyta; class Magnoliopsida; order Lamiales; family Gesneriaceae; genus Henckelia; species Henckelia pumila. The sequence goes on along the minus strand of NC_133121.1, from coordinate 161,280,513 downwards.
TTGGTTTTTCATGTTCAGGAGGTTTAGCTTTACTCTCAAATTGAGTTCAAGATGTTGTCGTGTTTATGATTTCAAGAATTGAAAGAATAGCGACGTGTCATCCGAAAACTGTGACTTGAATTTTCTCATAAATTAAGAATACATGTAAACTGATCTTTTTGGGGCTATGCAGGGCCAATATGGTTGCCTGATTTTTTTTGTGCAGTTATCATCAGTTATTTAGCCATGATTAATTTTAAATTATTATAATCAGCGAATATCAGGCATCACACAAAATGCAAAACTTCCTTTGGCTTCCTATGGTCCGGCAAGAATTTTCTGAATAGGATTTAGGTGCAATTATCCATCTTGTCTGTTCAACTCCTGAAATACTGGGAAAATTTATTGCCGGTAAATCTTGTTTGCCATCAGAATTCTGTGTAAATGTCAGGTTATTTACGTATCATTGGGATTTCTATGTTAGTATTCATCCATTACTAGCATTTTATTGGTTGATATTAAAAAATCAACTTTCTATGTTTCATAATCCCAAGCTTTCGGGGAGGTTTTTGTGAACCACTGTTTGTCGATATCCAAATACTTGTCTAGATGTATTACACTATTTTCTGATATTACTCATAGAAGGAGAGTGTAAACGTGTCTTTGTTTAATGGTCAATCGTGAGCATTCTTGATTCTACGAGTATTCCCAACTCCCAAGTTTCAAGAAAAAAATATTAATAAAAAGAGTTTGTGACCATTTCGGAACAGAAATAATTTGGGACAGAGACTTCATTGATTTCTGGTGTAAGCAAGGCAGTGGCAATTGGTCCATCAATTTTAAATGATAATACTTGATTTGTCTTGTCAATGTTCGAATTCTCTACACATGGGGTTAATGTACCGTCTTGTTAAAATATTCTGCACCCAATTAAAAACAATAAATTGAAATTTTGAAGGAAAATTTTCCTTTGTCTTCACTGTTCACTGTTTTACAGGAGACTTCACAAATTTCAATAAATGAGGTCAAGACTACTGATGGGGCTTACAAATTGGAGTTGAAAGTGCCATCAAAGTTTGCACTTCCAGAAGGGTTCTGGACTTTCTTGGAAAAATATGGATTTCGTTATGGGCATGCCTATTCTCGACCATTGCTGCCATCAGAGGTTCAGCTCTTTCACCCTTTATTCTAATTGATGCTTGGATTTTTCCGAGAGCTAAAGGACTTTTGTCCTGAGATCTTGAGGCATCTCCAAAAAATTGGAATTTGTTTTGAACGTTTTTATAATTATCATAAATATGAAGTCATTGTTTGCTTATTTTTCAATACTTATAGTAAAAATTTCCTGAAAATGTAAATTCAGAAGTTAGAATTGAGAATGCTATGAATGCTTAGTCATGTTTTTTACAAGAAATATTTTCTGGTATAGATGAATATCATGTCAGAACGTTTTGCATTATTTATTTATTTATTTTACTAATAATAATAATTAGGTGCTTAGAAATTGAAAATATAGTGTTTGGATTAAAATATAAGATAATCATGGAAATATTGAATTGTTTTTGAAAGTGATGAAAACTTGAATTAGAAGAATGCATGTGTGGGAGAATGCAAAGGTGTGATAAAAATGTATTTTTGTAAAAGAATTTGTACGTTTGTAAATCTGGAAGTCATTTTTTTTTGTTGAATATAAGTTTTGGAATGCGGAAACATCTCTATATTTCTGTTTTCAAATAATTTCCATTATGTTCATTCTCAGCAGGGATAATGCGGGTGGTCACCTACCCGCAAGCCAAAAAATTGAAATTTGATGTGCATTACTTTTCTCAAAATCGTTTCCTTCTACCTCACTCACTGTTGCTCTATTCCCATGAGTTCCTAGGCTTACTCATGATTCTCATTCCACTTTCAAAATCTTTATTATAATCCTTATCAACTTCCTACCAATCAAATGATGGTCATGTAATTATAAAATTCTAACACAGATGTTTATGTTTCATGTTTTATGGTATACTACTAAACATATGCACACTATGTGCACACATAAATTAAATTTTTATCTAAAATATAGTTTTATATTTGTGCATAACAAACTTTTATATGAAATATAATAAGATTTGATTAATTTATATTTAATGTTATCTTTTTTGATTTTTAATTTATTATTATTTATTTTATTTAAAAAGAATTATGGTAGTTATGTGATAAGGGTATTTTGGAGACAAATATTGGTATTGCATAACGTATCAAAAGTTTTTTTTTTTTATAAGAATCTAGAATATTATTAATAATGTGAAATGATTTTGAATACAAACAGTGAACCAGTGGTCCACAAAAGCGTGCTAGTGCCCAACGTCAACAAAGTAAGCTATCATTCTAAATCAGAGCTAAACTCCAATCCCTATACAAATCTAGTGTTGGCAGAGATTGAAAAACTAAACACTTATGTGCCCAAGTGGATACTCTAAGCTTACTTGTCCCAAAGTTCTTCCACAGGTTCTTCAATATCTTCAAATGTTCTTCTGTTTCTCTCCAGCCATAAAGACCAACACACGCAATGCACCACTACTGTCCAAAAAACTCTCCCTTTTTTTCCAAGATGAGCTCCTAAATCTGCAGCATATAAATCTTTTGTGGAGTTCGGAATCACCCAAGATAGCCCCAATTCCTTGAGAACGAGGTTCCACAAGGAACTAGAAAACGTATCAAAAGTAGTTACTATCTATACCTTAAACGTAATAATATAGAGGAGATATAGAAGGGATATCAACAAACATATATAATCCAATAAACCTCACGAAATCTACATAAAAAAGGCCTTTGCTGGATACTCGATTAGAAATACATGACTTTCTCCAATTTAACTTCCATGTAAGTACATTTTGGAAATATATAATTGGACATTCTGTTCATCCGACCAGAGCAGACCAAAGAAGTGACCTGCTTGTATGCCTGTTTCCGGTTGCGGGTAAAAGGACATAGGAAAGGGAATAGGTTAGAGACAGAGGTTACGAGTGCCTGTTCTGGTTCTTATGAGTAGGAGAACCCTGTATGAAGCTCGGGTGCTTCATGTAGAGAGAGACCGAAGCCAATCTAGTTCACTTCATGATGCCAGGCAATGTTCCAGTAAATTCCATAAACACATCCCAAAATTACAAAAGCAAGCTGGAATCACCTCTTTGCTCACATTTCTATGACTGCATTCTCTACTGTGTTCTTTGTTTGGTTCCTGCAGCCAGTTGAAATACAGTTCAGAATTATTACTGATATGCTTTTGAACATTCTTTGTGCTGGGTTTGCACTTTATCGGTATTTGAAGAATCAGGTTCTCTTCCATTTTTCTGTCCCTCACCCTTCTGGTTTGAGTCATAATATTTGGCAAACCAACGAGGTGGATGAAAACGATTCTTGAAATCTATATGGTTTGTTTTTTGTAGTTTCATTGATGCAAATGTGAAACTCTAATAGGTGCCATATTTTTGGACTGATAAAATATGCACTATCCTTCAACCAACTGAGCTAGGTGATGCAATCATCTCATGTCTTAAACTATCAGGTGATGGTCATGTTGAAAAAAATTCCTCAAGAGACCAGAAAAAAGCTTGAAGCTAAAGGTTACTTCCCACAAGACGGATATATCCTCCAGCATTTGCCAGTCCCTCCTAACTGTTTGTCTGTGCCTGATATTTCTGATGGAATCAGTGTTACATCCACGGTCAGACATTTAAACCCCCTTTTCATTATTCTTATCTTGATTCATTTTCTGGCTGATTGTCGTAATCTTGTGGCCGTCCAGGATTATTCAACAACATTGCTTAAAAAGGTTCTGAAACAAGTAGAAGTCATAAAAAATTCAAGGTCTGGAATGCCAAATTTTGAATCTCAGGAAATTGAAGCAAATGATTTACAAGCAGCTGTAGCACAGTATCTTGAGTTTAGAGGCACGGGCAAGGTACTTGTTACCTTTTTGATTATTTTGTTTATGCGAAACGGTCAGGAGATTTTTATATTTGACTATTTTTATTGTTGGCTAGGTAGTTGCATATACCTTAACTCTTCTTATTTTAGGACCTTTTGATTTGGTGAACTAAAAGATAGTTATGTAAAGAGTGATGGTTGAGTTGGTGGATGCTTTAGGCCGTTAAATCAGAAACATTTTTTTTTCTTTTTTATTTAATAGAAAATTTAAAGCATTGTGGTTCTGATTACAGGACACAAAGTATGAAACAATTTTATGGAAGAATTTTCTTCATGCTACAAATAATACACACTAGGTTAGCTATATATAATAATAATAGCAATAGCAAAAGGAAACTAACTAGGCTTGTAAGAGATCCCTTAATTTATGGCCATATGAGATCCCATCATTTATGGGATATATTTGAAATAAACTGGAAATTAACCAAATTAGCTGAATTCTAAGGATAGAGGTTGTTATAAGATCTCCTAAACAACTACTATACATGAGTGCAATACAAGCTATTGATCATGGTTTTCCAACATAAAAGAAAAAAGAGAGACAGATGACTAATTGAAAAGGTGACACTAAAAGTTTGGGTCCAAATTTAAATGTTTTTAAGCCTTGGGGGCAGTAGATATAATTATCATTCCTATCGGGAGGTTGGTTTGTGAGGGTGGACAATCCTCGTGGAGGTAGATGAATTTATCCTAATATTTTGTGTTGCTTTCCAACTCTGATTTCCTTTATCAGGCATCTCGCGATGTAGATACACGCTTCGGAGTGAATAAAGAAGAACACACGTCATCCACCAAAGCCTGGCTTGCGAAGATGAAAACTTTATTTATTAGGAAAGGTTCTGGATTTTCATCTCGTAGTGTAATAACAGGTGATCCATTCAAAGGAGTGGCTGAGATTGGCTTGCCATTTGAAATAGCCCAAAAGATTACATTTGAGGAGAGGGTAAGTCAGCACAATATGACATACTTACAAAAGTTGGTGGATGAAAAGCTTTGCTTAACCTACAGGGATGGCCTTTCTACATATTCGTTGAGGGAAGGGTCAAAGGATCATACCTTTTTGAGACCTGGTCAAGTCGTGCATAGGAGGATAATGGATGGAGACATCGTGTTCATCAATAGGCCACCTACTACGCACAAGCATTCCCTGCAAGCTCTATCCGTATATGTTCATGACGATCACACTGTCAAGATTAATCCCCTTATTTGCGGTCCGCTGAGTGCTGATTTTGATGGGGATTGCATCCATCTGTTTTATCCTCAATCACTTGAAGCAAAAGCAGAGGTGGTGGAGCTTTTCTCAGTTGAGAAGCAGCTACTTAGCTCCCACACTGGGAACTTTAACTTGCAGCTGGCAACTGATTCACTTCTGTCTCTCAAAGTCATTTTCGGAAAATATTACTGGAGCAGAGCAACAACGCAGCAGTTGGGGATGTTTGTACCGAATTTGCTTCCTAATCCGGCAGTTGTGAAGTCTAAGTCTGGCCCTCTTTGGACTGGTCACCAGATTTTGCAGACAACTTTACCTCTTTCCTTTGATTGTGTTGGAGATAGATATTTGATTGCAAAAAGTGAGATGGTAAGAATCGATTATAGTAGGGATGCGATGTCTTCTATTGTGAATGACATAGTCACATCAATTTTCTTCTTGAAGGGACCTAAGGAGGTTTTGAAATTCTTCAATTCTCTACAGCCTTTGTTGATGGAAAATCTTTACAAGGAAGGATTCAGTGTTAGTTTAAGAGATCTTTTCATACCTGCAGGGGTTCTAGAAAACTTGCAATTAGAAATTCAGAAGATATTACCCCTGTTGTATCATTTGCGCGCATTTTATAGTGAATCAATTGCATTGCAGTTGGACAATTATCTGCGCAGTTTGAAAACACCAATCACCGACTTCATAGTCAAATATTCTGCCATCAGCCACCTAGTAGAATGCAAAAGTGAGTCAGCCCTTACCAAGGTGGTCCAACAAGTTGGATTTTTGGGCCTGCAGATAGCAGACAGGGGAAAATTTTATTCTGCTACATTGGTAAAGGACATGTCATCTTTGTTCAAAAAGAAGTATCCTTATTGTGTTGATCATGCCACCGAAGAATTTGGGTTGGTCAGTAGACCTCTCTTTCGAGGATTGGATCCATTTCAGGAAATGGTTCATTCAATCTCAAGTAGAGAAGTGACTGTACGGTCCACTAGAGGATTAACTGAACCAGGGACACTTTTTAAGAATTTGATGGCCATCCTTAGAGACGTGGTGATTTGCTATGATAACACTGTTAGAAATAAGTGCAGCAATTCAGTCATTCAATTCGAATATGGAGTTAACGGTGCTAATATTTCAAGTGAATTTTGTCCTGGTGATCCTGTTGGAGTTTTAGCTGCAACTGCTATATCGAATCCAGCTTATAAAGCTGTTCTTGATTCTTCTCCAAATAGCAACTCCTCCTGGGAGATGATGAAGGTAATTGACAAATAAGTGGGTAGAATGTATGTATGGACATGCTTATTATATTTTCTTTCTTGTGAACAAACTTGGCTCATACTTTCCTTTCTGTTTGATCTCAGGAGATATTACTTTGTGCAGCCAACTTCAAAAATGATATTTCTGATCGACGAGTAATTTTGTTTTTGAATGATTGTGAATGTGGACGAAAACATTGCCAGGAAAATGTGGCATTGATTGTTAAGAATCAATTGGAGAGAGTCAGTCTCAAGGAAACAGCCATCGAGTTCCTGATAGAGTAAATCTTACACCTCCTTGTTTATGTTCTCTTATCGTGTATTAACTAGATTTGACATTCAATCAAGATGTGCTTTGTGATTCATTTCGTTTACTTGTGTGAAAATTCTCCGAATGCCTATTAGTGTTGACTCAATCTTTTTTGTGAGGCTCTAGTCCATTTTATCTATTTCTACTTGTTTATTACTCCATTGTTGGCCGCATAAACCATAGCAAGGTAATCTTCTCTTTCCTCTGCCATAAAAAGCATGGGTGGGGGTAAAGGAGGATGTGTCTGGGCGAAGCCACTTGCTCAATTTTGTGTTGGGAGCAATCAGTAGAGGATGCTGTTTCCAAATCTCCAAAATGATTGCGTTTATTTGATATTTATATTTATTGGCATTGTTTACCCGTTTTGAACCATCTGCCCTTATCGTATATTAAAATCCTTTGTCCTTTTATTGCTAAAGCAATATCGGGTTTAATTGAATCTCCAAGGTCGCTTACCAGGCCTAAATAGGTACAAGACCCATGATTTTATGAAAATATGAACATAGTATTCAAGTACATGCTCTCTGTCCTTGTGTAAGCTCCAATGACTTGGCCTATGTAGAGTTGAATTTTCTAAGTAACTCTGAGTCTGGTCATTGGAAAGCGGAAAATGTGGAAAATTATCAAATGACGATGTAATAATGGTTAAATGTCATTATAACCACACCATGTCCTGGTACCAAAACCTTTAGGTAATGATTGGAAAGGCATGTTTAATGCTTTTGTCTGATTATGGAAAACCTATTGGGTTAGTTGTCTCAGCAGGCTGTGTTGCTATTTTGCAAAATTCGTTAACTGCCACATACTGCTGCAGATTTGTATTAGGTCAGCAATCATGCTTGATATTTTATGTCATACTAAAGGCATTTCACACACTTCTGAATTTTGCCTATTTTTGTTTGTCCCATGGCTTTTTTAAGCCTGGATGGTGATAAAGGAGACATTGATATCTATCTAGAAAATGACATCGTGCTTTGACATCAGATTTGATATTCAGCATCATATTAAACCTGTCAATATGTTTCATGCTACTTGCTATCTCTTGTATGGGTGGTGGGTGACTCCATAAATACGGTAATATTTGAGACAAATGATAATGTATCAGTATTTGCTGTGATTAATTTATCATACTTCCTCCTTTCAGATATAGAAGACCGGCAATGGCACAAGAGAGCCATGAGACTAGTTCTGGCCTTATTGGACACATCCATCTGAACAAGGTTTTGCATAGTCTTGTAAAAGTTTGAGGTGTTTTGGTTGGATTTAACTTTTTGGCCCTCGAAACTTTTGAGAATTTTGAAATGGGTTTGTTTAGATATTTTAAATGGTGTTTGACTACTATGTTTGAAGTTGATAAGAAAGGTATTGAGTTTGGACCTTGGATGCGTGATGATTGATTGAAAGAAGCAAGACAAAAGAGTCATGTTTTGTGTTTCTCACGTAACTTGTGGCCTAGCACTGATACTGATGTTTTTCTTTCTCATGACTGATTGATATAACAGGCACAACTGAGACAATCAAATCTTACTGTTCTTGATATTCTTGAAAAATGTAAAGACAGCGTCAATCTACATCGGAAGAAGAAAAAGGTTGGGAACCTGTTCAAGATGATAGATTTATCTTGCAGGTTGGTTTTGTTCACCATTTTCACTTTTGACCACGTTTATTGGTTAATTTTCATGGTAGATCATGTGTTGCAATTCGACCTCGCTAAAATGAAGCCCAAAAAAGAAAAAGACAGCATGTGAGTGAGAGAGAGAGAGAGAGTGCGTTTGGCTATCTACCGAATTTTTTGTAGGTAGAGCATTATGTTTTAAAAAGATTGTCTGAGCAATGATCATTAAAAGGATAATGTTGATACATTCGTGACCATAAAATCTAGTAGATATATGTTATTTTCGTGATTTCATCAGTCTTTTAATTTATGGTTCGTTGATAATATTTTATAGTTCTCTTTTAATTTATAGGAGAAACCCCCTCATTAGAATACATTATTTTTTGGTTCACTTTAGAAGTAAAGAAGGCACATCTATCCTAGTGCACAAATTAATGATGAGAATAAGATTATAGTTCTGGAAGTTTGGAACGTTTACAAGTGTCCGAAACATTGGCCTCAACTGTAGAAGATCGCTGGATATCTTTGCTTGATAATGGGAGCACCAGTAAGAAGAACGCTCTCATTGTGAGCCAATTTGAAGAAAGTGAAATAGATGATGCATTGCCAAGCCAATTTAATTTAAACCTTCCTATCTACCCCGTCACAGGCCGACAGTCTTGAACCAATAACTACTGCTATACCCTAGTAAAGATAGTTTAAATGAAGATATAAGATGTTTAGTTACCTAACGTGAGAAACATGATTTTTATGCAATTATCTGATGAACAGGCTTAAACAACAGCTACTGCCGCGCGCTGTTAAATTATTCTACTGAAACAAGATATACGATCTTTAGTCAACCCCAAGTCACAAACATCCGTGTTTTTAGCAAGTATGCATACTTCACAAGGATGAAGGATCTTAATGCCATTACCTTTTGACTATATTTTGTTTATTTGTTTGTTGCATTTAAATAGTTTTGACTGTATTCATCTGGCTCAAACACAAACATATTATGTTAGTAAGTGTTTACTTCTTTGCTTTGCAGTGAATGTTGTACTTTCTGCTTGTCTTCAAAAAACAAATGGACTGATGTTCCTTGCATCCAGTTTTGTTGGCAAGGAACAAATGATGATCTCTTAGAGAGGGCCTCTCATTCTCTTGCTGATACAGTTTGTCCAGTTCTTTTGCAAACAATTATAAAAGGTGATATGAATGCACTGCTTTTCCACAGTTTTAGCATGCTTTCGATTTTTCTTCTCTTAGTGTTCCTTATTATAGTTCTGGGCACATTTGTCCAATGAAAATAATATTTTTCAGGGGAGATGTCTAATTTATTGGTAGGATTTCTTGTGGCTTATTGTTGACCAAAATTATAGAGAAAAGAAAAACAGAGAAAATATTTTCTAAATATTGATAGACAGACGGATACATCACTATGTAGCGTATGCCTCCTTTTCTAAACAAGCTCGAGACAGAAGAAGAATGTTTAATCCAATAATCTAGCAGTTATCCTAGTAAGGAGACATTTTGCCAGCTAATTTTCATACGATCAAAGATCCTATTTCCACTCCCTCGAATTTGTGATATGTATCTAGCATTTCCAATTTTTGTGAAATATTGATTTGATGTGGTCTGGAGACACTGGGAAAAGCCTTGGTGAGAATAACTGCTTCTTGTTCCTTTGCTCGGACACCGGAGAGTAAGATGACACCCCAGTTGAATTCATGCTTGACGAAATTTCTCGGCCCAAACATGATTTATTTGATCGCATTATACTAGATTGGGAGCAAGGAGAAGATTATGAGGGATTTTTTGTAGGATGGGGCCGACGGAGAGTATTATTGTCAACAAGTGGCTTGGGGCCAAGTTTGTAGACCTAAGAAGCGTGGGCGTTTAGGCATCAGTTTTATTTGTTTGAGGAATAGAGCCTTATTAGGAAAGTGTTGGAGGTTTTCTGGGGAACGAGATACATTATGGTGCAAGATTATTCTTAGCACATGGATTGCAAGATAACGGCTGGGATGCGGGCTTAGCCAAGAATGCCACTTTCAGGAGCCTTTGGGAAATTTGTCTCTAGGATCCATCCGGCTTTTCTTCAGTTTGTCAGGTACGAGGTCAAAGGGGGTGATAGGATTAGATTTTGGGAGGATCGTTGGTGGGGGGACTCCTCTTTTCAGGACCTTTTCCCTTCTTTGTCTCAGATTTCGATGGCTTGAAATCAGCCTATATCCTTCTTTGGTTCTTCAGCTTTGTCTTCCGTTATCTTTTCTTGGGATTTGCATTTCCGCAAGAATCTTAGGGATGGGGAGACAAACGCATTGACTGTGTTGATAGGTGTCTTGGAGAAAGTTTCTCTAGTTCAAGGGGTTGCGGATTTTAGCTTGGGCTCTGGAATCTAATTTTCTGTTAAATCTTTTTGCGAATCTTTTTGCTTGGTCTCTTCTTTTCCTCTTTTTCATGTCATCTGGAAAATGCCGACTCATTCCAAGGTCAAAGTTTTCTCGTGGACTGCTGTTGGAGAACTTCTGACTTCGGAGGAGATGCAGAGCAGCAGAGGAGGATTCCCTCGTACAGTCTTGGCCTTGGTGTGTTTTATGTAGGCAGGCTTTGGAAACTCAGTATATCTGCTTTTACATTGTCCTTTTGTTTCCTTGCTGTGGAGCAAAGCCTTGGTGGAGTTTTATCTAGTCTGGGTTGTACCTAAATCTAGTTGGGATCTTTTTGAACTTGATTTAGGTCGAGATTTGGGAAGGAAGGGCAGGTTTTTTTGGAGTATGGTGGTTCAGTGCATTTGCAAGTCTATTTGGCTGGAAAGAAATAAGAGTGTTTTTGAAGACCTAGAAGACTCGGTAGAACGGTGTTGAGACAAGATTAAGTTTCGGACTCCCTGTTGGCTTTAGTCGATTGTGGAATTTAAATATATTTTTTGGTGTCTGATTTTTATAGGGATTGGAGTATTATTTAGGGTTAGCTTGACTGCTTGAGTTATATTTTTGGGTCGTTTCTGTCGTGTTGACCTCTGGTCCACCCTTGTAATGATCCTTTTGTGGATTAAATATTAATATGAGTTTCTTATAAAATAAATAAATAAATTGAGAGCAATGTTTATTTCGAATATCGTGTTACACTGTTACTGCAAAGTTTCATGGGTTCCGACTTCCGAGTGAACAATTTTTATTGCGGATTTACCGTCATTGTAAACTTTCATGGGTTTTTAATGCATAAACTTTATGCCCTTTCCGGTAAGTACTCAGATTTCATAAGCAACGACGTGATATTTTTCTTCGGCTACTTTTTGTTTTTCCATGTGACAAGATTCCCCAACTTTAGGGAAAGCTAGTGCCTAACGTGAAGTTGTCTTCAACTGCTGTAGTCCAGTCTGTATCAATAAATACTTCAATGTTCTAGTATTATTGTTCTTGCCATATGGTTCCATTTCCTGAGGTAGCACCTGGTTTCATAGAATTTGGTTTGCCCTAAATGCTCCTTGGTAGTTTAGTGGCTAAATTGACTAATAGACCATATACTGAATGCAAGATCTGGTTTGATACATATATATATATGTATATTTTATATTTTATTTTTTTGCATAAGAAACGATATTATATTAATTACGTGAAGGCTATTCATTACCGTAGGTGGACAAGTGATCCGCTAACAGCAAAAGTCTAAGCATGACCCTACTCATATCAACGATAAACAAAAGCCCAATCTCTTAATAAATATGAGATTGAGACATTTTCAAACTTTACGTGAGATCTAATCCAAGTAGATGTTTGAAGTTTGATCTTTTCTCGTCACTCGTCAATGAGTTCTTCAATGTTGTCGAAAATTTTTCTATTCCTCACCAGCCACACAGACTAACATATGCCATGAACCATCAATATCCAAAAATTATGCCCTTCTTGCCAAGAAGATGTCCAAGATTTATAGCGAATAATTCTTGCATTGATCTTGGAACCACCCAAACCAACTCCATCTCTTCCAAAGCTCTAGCCCACAACCCACTTGTGAAAGTACAATGAATCAACATGTGGTCTTGCATCTCCCTCTTTTTCCGACACAGCACACACCAATTTGGGCACAGAGCACATGTGGGCCATCTCTTTACATCATCTCCGAAATCGGCAACTTTCCCAACACCACATTCCATGAAAATACTTGTACCTTTGTTGGGACCGGAACCTTCTAGATAAAATATTAAAAAAAGAAAAAAATGGGAAAGCTACTACTCGAAAGAATGACTCGAAGAACTTGACTGAAAAGAGACCTGAAGGATCCTCATCCCACACTTTGATATCGTCTACCCCTTCAATCAATCTGACCCTTTCTAAAAAAATCACCTAACAAAGCACTCAACTCATTTAATTCCTTATCCCTCTGAACCCTTCAAAGATGCAAGTCCCATGAAAGGGAAGAAGAAGGGTTCTTGAATATAACAAAATAAGAAATAGGCATTTTGTGTACCGATTAAATCTGAAATAAAGTCGGATACAGATCCCGGAAGGAGGAATCCCCCCATCCCCCATCCTCCCAAAACCTGACCTTGGTACCACCTTTAACCACTGTCCTCACTAATTGGTTAAAAGCCGAGCAAGATCTAGAAATAAATTTCAATGGACACCTGAAAGTAACATTCCTTGCTAAACCAGCATCCCATCTGTAGAGAACACACAAGAAGACATGATGGCAGAAATCAAACTCATGACAAGAAGAATGAAGTATATTCTGAAACTCTCAGTAATCTTTTCTTATGTTACAATCGTTCTAGGTCTACTAATTTATACAAAGTATTTTTGCTTAATTCTAGGCACAATCCCATAACTAAAGAAACTATACAAAATTATCCCTAAGTATTTAGGAAATAAATATTTACAGAATATGAAAATATTTCTTTTTATTTTCTCTGCACTCCCCCTCAAGTTGGAGCAAAGATATCTATCATGCCCAACTTGCTCGTGAAATCTTCAAATTTTGGCGTGAAGTGTCCTTTCGTCAATGCATCAGCAATCTGCTGTTCAGAGGTGACAAAAGATATACAGATGATTCCATTCTCCATCTTCTCTTTAATGAAATGTCTATCGACTTCGACATGCTTAGTACGATCATGCTGAACAGGATTGTTAACAATACTAATTGCAGACTTGTTATCACAGAACAATTCATTGGAACTTGTGATTCCAGTTTGAGTTCTTCTAGAACCAATTTCAGCCACAATATTTCACAAACTCCATTTGCCATTGCTCTCAATTCTGCTTCAGCACTACTTCGAGCTACAACATTTTGCTTTTTACTCCTCCAAGTGACAAGATTTCCCCATAGGAAGGTACAATATCCTGAAGTAGACCTTCTATCTAATATGGATCCAGCCCAATCAGCATCTGTGAAAGTTTCTATACTTCTTTGATTGGTTTTCCGAAACAGCAGACCTTTTCCCGGAGAATTCTTCAAATATCTTAAAATCTTGTACACTGCCTCCAAATGTTCTTCATATGGTGAATGCATGAACTGACTAACCACACTAACAGCAAAGGCAATATCAGGCCTTGTATGTGAAAGATAAATGAGTTTTCCCACAAGACGCTGATATCTCCCTTTTTCAGCCGGAGTTCCTTTTTGTTCAGCAGCAAACTTCTGATTAGGATCCATTGGAGTATCACTAGGTATACATCCACTCATCCCTGTTTCCTCTAGCAAATCCAAAACATATTTACCTTTTCTTGATCTAGCAACTTCCATGCCCAAGAAATAACGTAAAGGACCTAAGTCTTTAATCTCAAATTCGGATGCAAGACTCTTCTTTAATCTGGATATTTCTTCCTCATCACTCCCTGTAAGTATTATATCATCCACATAAACAATTAAGATGGCCATTTTGTCCTTACTAGTATGCCTCACAAACATTGTATGATCAGAATGTCCTTTATAGCCTGATCCTCCCAAATCCCATCGTCTCCACCATCTAGCATCTGTTCATCCAGCCTCAACATATTCCCCCTGAGAATATGGTCATCTTCAGAAGTAACCAAGCCAAACGTTTTGTTTGATTTTCTTCTGCTATATACAATATCAAAGTTCTGCCCCCCCGCCATCCTACCATCCTCTCCATTGCGAGAAGACTTTGCTAGGTTCGCCTCTTTCTCCAGCAAGGATTGGATAGAACCTCTTTTAAAATCACCAGTCCCTTTAGGACAAATCCTTTTGAGAATCTTAACCTGTCTACCTCCAAACATTGGTTCTTCCACATGATCTATTTCCGGTGCTGCCCACCTCTTCTGAAATCTAGATTCTATTCTGCCTATTGTTAACAAACACTTCCACCCCATCAACGATACAAGTTTGGTAATAACTCATCCCCTCGACAGTAGATTTGGAAACATAATTGTCATTCTGCATCACACATTTAACTACTCCAGAGTTTAACACATTCCCACTACCAACTACCAAGGGGCCCTTCACACCCCCCACCCAACCGTCACCCTTGCTCCATTAGCCACCACCTGGGCATAAGAATGTCTTTCTTAGATGACGTATGCTGCATCGTTGACAGAATCAACAACAATACAGACAACCAAGGAGCCACATTGTGTTTGAATCTGCATGAAGCTGTTAATGAAACCACCTTCAAGACCTACCACTTTGATTTTTGCTGCGGATAAATCTTTGAGCAAAATAGTGTCTTGGCTAATGTCCAGCAAACCACTACACTGCTCCCCTAAGCTTTTGAACAAATCATTCGTCCACAAATCCCAAGGGAGCCCAAGAATTCTCATTTGACTGCTACAACACTCAAAACACTTCCTTTTCCCTATTGATCTCGTGCCTCCAACACTCAAAAGACAAGGAAACCCTCCTCGAAGCATTTCTTCAGTTTCAATTTCAAATAAAAGTAAGCATTCTCTTCGTTGTTCGGCCACCAAACAACTTTATTCGCTTGGAACGGAAAAATCTCATTCCGCCTCTTAACCGCCTTACCAAGAACGGCACACACCAAATCCCAAGAGATATTAACCCTCTCCTTTGTGATAATAAGTGCTTTCTTCCAATCTTTAAATGGACGAATGTTATCATTATCATCTATGTTCCCCGAATCTGTAGTATTCGGTATAACTTTACCAGTCTGCAATGGCTTCCCAAACTGCTTCCTATCTTCTCTTGGATATGCTCCAATAACCCTCCTGCTCCGGATAAATTTGAATAAGTGATTGGCCAAACATTTCCACCCAAACTCCACGCGTCCACTTGGTACTATAATGCGCTGCCCGTGGCCTATGTTGCATGGATATGGGTACGGGTATCGTATCGGATACGACATGTCACATGGATACGACGACATGAAATATTTTGAAAATATAAGACACGATATGTTTAGGATACGATGATTATTAAAAATTATAAAAATAATATATATATATATATATATAAATATAAATTTGGTATTAAAATTTAAAAATCCTAGAATAGAAAACCATATTTCATCGATGATGAAAGAATGGGAGTGGGAAAGAAACGGGAACGAGAAAGACTGAAGAAAGAATGATAATTTAGGGCTTTTTAGGCCCAATTCATTTTATTTATTTATAAATTAGTCCTCCGAAATTTATTGTTTTTCAATTTAGCCCTTGAAACTTTTAATTTTTTTTGCAATTGAGCTCAAACGTATCCTGAAACGCCGGCCGTGTCCTAGCCGTGTCCGATTGGTCAAACTTTAAAAAAGTCAATGACACGGTTTTTGTTGTGTCCGACACGCATTTGCGTGTCTTGTCTTTGTCTTTGTCCGACACTCCAATTTTTTTTTTTTTGGAGTGTCCATGCTACACAGCCTGTGTCCCATCTGTGCGAATTTGGTCACTTCCAGAAAGCTACCTCGGCCATTGACATATTTTTGCATGGAGATTATTGCATCCTTACCTCCGAATCTGTTAAAAACTGAGCATGACTTTGGAATTTAATATAATCCCAGATTTTCAACCATAACCAATGAGCACTGTCAAAGTTTACTTCCAACAGATAACTTGCATTCCTCGTTCTTTTTGTCATACAGATTGAGACCCCCCTCCTACCCAACCTGATTAGAAACAATTTCTGCTCAACTTTAACTTCTTCTACCACCCTGGAGATAGGGCGATCTTAATACTCCCCCCTGTACTGCCTGGCCCCCTCCCTCATCGACATCCTCAACACCCACCGACCTGTAAACGCCACGAACTGAACAAGACTATATGTAACACCAAAAACTACGGCTGACAATGAAAAAGATCGATAGCTTCAGCGCACGGAGACAGTAACAAAAACTGGGTTAAAGAAATAGGACTGGTGCGACGATTCCAAGTGGGTTCGAAGCTAAGCGGATCTTCCCAAATGCCCATATATCTAAAGAAACGAAGATGGGCTTGGAAAGCGGAAGAATCCCACCCCAGATACAACAACCCAGGAGCGATAAAAAGGCCAACCGCCGAAGTCCAGAGTAGAGACACCGCGAAATTGCCGGTAGAGAAAGATACGGAAAAGGAAAAATGCTGGGCAGCCAAACCATAAAAACGCAAGGAAAAAGCGTAAGGTAGAGCTAGGGTTAGTTTAGGGATGAAGAACCAGCACTAGGTTAGGAGAGAGAAAGTCACCGGCAATCACCGGAGGTCGGCGCCGGCCAATGAAAAAGGGGGGCAGTCGGGTAGGGGCGACGAAATACACCAAGGCATGGGCTGACAAAATGTCTTTGTAACCACATTTGGGTGGCCAGAGATGAGGTGTCGAAGGAATGTTCCTTGCGGAATACTTGGACTGGGAGTGATTCGAGGGGGAATTCTTGGAACCTCCTTTGAGATCTGGTCTGATGAGTGCTGTGAAAGATGGATGAATCATGGAATAGGGAATCAGAAGTCTCTTATTAATCGATCAAAATAAAATACAGTACGTATTTATAGATCTAGTCAACCAAACCTAGGACTCTAGGATTCTAATCTAGTTAAGATAATGCAGAATTTGAAATACAAAAAATATGGAATCCTTATCCTAATCCTCCAATGGAGCTGATAATGTCATCCAACAATAAGTATTATTATTAATTCATTTACCATGCATTATTATAGTTCTTTGTCAATTGGAGGATATTTTGCGCCATTATTCTAATTCCAGTATCTCTCAAATGGACTGAAACAGGTTTGCAGCCAATCTTTCATGTCTCATTTAGTAAGTCTAATGTATAGTTTTCTTCTTGAAGAATGAATAAGATTCCTTGTTTGCTGATAGCCATGGTATTCAGCGGACTTGGTATTCTTATGTTTAGGATTTTCGTTTGCGTTTCGGGCCATGATAATTTCCCTCAAGTCACGGACTCACTTCCTTTTCCTAGTCTTGTTTCGGGTTGGAACCAATAGCATAGTATTCCATCATGTCCAACGTGATTACACTCTTTGCAGTATTTCAGAACTGATTTACAGACAATTTGTTCCAAGACCTATACAAATCCATTAGTTCTCGGCTTTAACAAATCTAACACAAACTCGGCCAAGGGCTTAGACTGAAACCTTTAGAGGTGGCCTCATCCATCTTTACAGGTCTGCGGGTCAATGCTTTCCCTCATTTCCGGCTAAGAGAATTTTTCTTCTAATCCCGGTTGAGACAATTGCTATTTTGTTTTCAGTGGAAATATTTTTACTCAAAACTTCTGATAATGGTAATTCTGATTGACTTCTACTAAGGGCAAAATATAACTGAATAACTGCAGAATTAATTTAATATATAAAAACACAAAATCAAACAAATATTTAACAGTTCCAGTAACTCAACAGTTTGGATACATCGAGATGGAGTCTATGCTTCCGTTTCTATACAAGCTCAAAACAGAAATAATACTCCAATATAGCCTAGTAATTTTCCTAATAAAGAAACATATTGGCAAGCCAATTTGAATACAATCACGAATACTTTTTCCAACAAGAATTGTCACCAAAAAAAACCTATAATTGTAAGTTTTCCTTCATTATTTCGTGATTGGTTGAGTCAAGTTGAGCCCTAGGTTCTTTTAAGAATGTGATTTATTATGTGATGTATTTTACAAATATGTACAGGTGATCCTAGGGTATCAAGTGCAAATATAATTTGGAGTAGTCCTGACACAGCAACTTGGATCAGGAGCCAATATAAGAGTACAAATGGTGAAATGGCTTTGGATGTGATCCTTGAGAAGGAAGCTGTCAAAAAGAGCGGAGATGCATGGAGAGTTATCATGGATTCTTGCCTTCCTGTCATTCATTTGATAGACACCCGGCGTTCTTCTCCTTATGCTATAAAGCAAGTTCAAGAACTGCTTGGTATCTCTTGTGCATTCGAGCAGGCTGTTCAGGTATCATCAATTATATTTGCAGAGTGCATTTTTCGTAGTTTACTGCTATTTCTGATGGACGTCGATTTGTTGAGACTAACCCTGTGGACCTCTCCCCCTCTCTACATGACTTTATTTAAATGTCCTACTCTTTCCTTTTTATAGCTTTATCTTGGATAATGTGCCACCGCTTACTTATAGTTGGAGGACTAGACATTACCAATTTCATAATGGCATATGCTTATTTTTTAACAAATCAAAGCAGAAAAGTAGGGATCAAAAGCTTCATGCATTGATAACACAAACAACTTATAATATATCGCTGTTTACATTTATTTCTACCACGTTTCCTGCTTCTCATTCATGTTAGGTTTGCATGGCTACTTGCTTGCTAGATGGAAATACATGAGGAAATGACACTGTCATATGTTGAATCTAATGTATCTCTTTGGAATCAGAGTCAAATTCATAATTTTAATACCGATAGGGTGTGTTGGTTGTTATGGTTAGTGGTTGATAGATTCCTAGTCCGAAGGAAAATCACTTGTTAAGTTTATGAAACAAGAATTGGAAAGAAAACTTTCTTGCTTAATTTCTCATTAACAATGATACACAATATATACATGTTTGTCTACATACAATTTAAACAACTTCTCCTTTGCGTTGTATTTCACAACGAAGACCCATCTACTCCCAACAACTTTCTTATCCTTTGGTAAGTCAACCACTTCCCAAGTTCTGTTGTCATTTAATGCCCTAATTTCTTCGTGTACGACATCATTCCACTTTGGGTCTTTTAGAGCTTCATGAATATCTTGACACTTACATCATCAATCTTTGTTGTAATAGCTTCAAAGGAGGGAGATAATTTTCTGCAAAATTTGAGATAGGATGTTTAGTGCATGATCTTACCCCTTTCTGTATTGCAATGGGCAGCTCCAAGTCATTGTTCGTACCAGAAACCGATTCTTGTTTCGATGATTGATTATGCCTAGGAGCTTTAGGCCTTAGAGAATAGGTTTGAAGAGGTTTCATGGAACTCTGTATTTCCCATTGAACTTGATATGAAACTGGACTTGGTGTACTCTCGTGTTCATGCATTGGTTCAATAGGTGCAGAAGGTATATGTAAAGGATAAACATCTTGTGAGATATGCAATGACACAGTGGGATCCCAATAACCGTTTTCATCAAAATTCTCCCCCAAAAAACTGTCGCTGGAATAGAATAGCTTATTTTAAAAAAAAAAGTTACATCACGAGAGACAAACCAACGCTTAAGGAAGGGAGAATAGCATTTGTATCCTTTTTGGGTCGGAGAATACCCAACGAAGACACATTTAAATGCTTTGGGATCGAGTTTACTTCGATTTGGGTGTGTATTATAGACATATGCGGTGCAACCAAATACCTTTGGGGACAATGAATTGAAAAGATCAACCGTTGGGAAGTAATCAACAAGAACATTCAAAGAAGTTCTGATTTTAAGTGTCTTTGAAGGTAGGCGATTAATTAAATAAGTGGACGTAAGAATGGCCTCCCCCCAATAAGAATAGGAACAGAACTAGTGACACAAGTGATCGAGCTACTTCTAACAAATGATGGTTTTTTCGCTCAGCAACCCCGTTTTGCTTAGGTGTGTCAAGACACGAACTTCGGTGGTGTATCCAATTATCCCCCAAATATTGACAAAAATCACGTGAGAAATATTCCCGACCATTATCTGTTCGAAGAACCTGGATAGAGGATTGGAAAACATTTTGGAGAAATTTGTGAAATTGTTTGAACCAGTGAAAGGCCTCTGGTTTATCTTTCATTAAATAGACCCATCAAACCTGAGTATAGTCATCAATGAAAGGAATAAACCAGTGAGTTTTATTCAAATTAGATGTTCGAGACGGACCTCAGATATCACTATGAATCAAGTGAAATGGTTTTGTGGGTTTATATGTATGGGGCAGAGATAAGTACTTCTGGGTTGTTTTGCAAGAACACAATGCTCACACTGAAACAAAACTTTATGTTTATTGATGAAAAGATGAGGATACACAATTTGCATATAAGAGAAATTGGGATGTCCCAAACGTTGATGCCATATCAAAATATCAGAATTGGAAACAACAGACTGACCTTTTATTGACTCAATACTATTGGAATTCTCAACTCTCGAAAGGTAGTAAATGCCATCTTTCTTTTTAGCAATGCCAATCATCTTCCCCGAAAAACGGTCCTGAAATTCACAATGATAGAAGAAAAAGGTCACTACACAATCCATATCATGTGTCAACTTACTAACAGACAACGGATTACATGTCAAACTAGGCACAAAAAGAACAGATTTCAATATCATATTGGGTGAGCAAACCGTCCCCTGGCCCACGACTGGTGAGGTTTTTCCATCTGCTACCTACACATTTATTCTGTCGTGATAGTTGGTAATTGGTATAATAATCATAGACTTTTATGGACCCTGCCATATGATCTGAAGCCCTAGTATCTACAATCCAACAATTAGGCTGCTGTGACTTGGACAGAAAAGTTTGGCTGATTGTATCTGTTTGTGTCATAGCAACAGTAGGAGATTGAGTTGTGACCATCAGTATTTGTTGAAAGTTTGGTCTGGTGGAGGAGTTGTCGTAGCATGTCTTCAAAATTACGCAACTAATAAAAGACCACAAATTTACTATATTTCTCCATAATTTTCTCTATTTATTATACTCCATAGTATTCTTCTCTTCTCTTTGGAAACGGCGTTGAAAGGGTTTTCATTAAGGGTGAATAAAATTTTTCGGCAGTTTTTTTTATCGGGTTTTTTTAATTAAAAGCCAAAAAAAAAATCTCTTTCTGCCGAGTCCCACCTAAGGCCCGCTTAAGGACGCCTATGCTGGCCGACTAGCACTTTTTTGGTGCGGTCGGTGCTAGGCGCCGCCTAGGACGATTTTAGAACACTGACCAAAAGAAAGAAAAACAATCTCTGGAAGAATCAATGTTAAGGGTGGAAAGCCATGGCGATGCTGCGCCTTGCGTTTATACTTTTTCTTCTATTGAGTGGTCATTTTTGGGAGTATATGGATCAAAAGTGATATCTATTGGTTATATTTTGTAGAAAAAG
Organism: Henckelia pumila; assembly: GCF_033568475.1. Lineage (NCBI taxonomy): Eukaryota > Viridiplantae > Streptophyta > Magnoliopsida > Lamiales > Gesneriaceae > Henckelia > Henckelia pumila. The sequence continues at coordinate 161,258,752 of NC_133121.1, read as the reverse complement.
AATTGAGAGGGAAACTAATCAATCAAGAATAATGAAATGAGGCACTACTTGATTTTCCGGTAAAAGCAACTTTGAACAGAGGATTTAAGAAGATCTAAATGCTTACTTTGCTTTTCTCATCGCACACAAGGTGTTTGACAAATGGTTAAAAGGGGATTATTTGTTTTCTTCCAAAATTTGGAACTGTATTTTAATTCTGCAATTTGGACTAAATAGTTTGTGATAATGTCGAGTTCCCACTTGCAAATTATATTCTTGATTAATTAATGAACATATACTTTATTATCCTTTCTTGTTATTTCTTTTTATTATTCCAATTTTAATCATCAAACCACACATTTTATTTATTTATGGTTATTTCACATCCTAACCAATCAGCTTAATAATTGTATTCCTCGAAGCAAACAGTCAAAAAATTATGGGCTGTTTCAAATAAAATTCGTGGTTTGCTTTAGCCAAACAATTTACTGTTTATTTTCGCTATATATATTTCCAGTCAGACCATATTTTTTATCACTTAATCCAGCACAAGTATGTGTTTGGTTGACTAGTTGTCATCCCATGGATACCCTCAAAGCCCGATGCCGTTCAGATATACAGTCTATGCTCTGTGATTTATACTGATAAATTACGCGTGATATTCTCATCATGAATTAGGCTATATAGACTATTCTGTTTGAAACCGACTCTTTCACGCCTTAATCCTTCAAACTAGCCATTTTTTTACGCTTGTCCAAAGGCCCAACAGATCTCTTCTTCTCCAATCATTACCTATGGTGGCGCCCAGCCGAAGACTCCATGGATTGATGGCTGATGGTCACAGTGATGGAGTTGGCAGGTGGGCCAGCTGGCTGCCAACACAATGGTGGTGATGCAGATCAAGTTATGGTTATTGGCGGGTCGACTTTGGAAAACTGGCATTAGGTGGCGACAGACAGTGGCAGTGGTAGAGTTCCGATTGCTTTTGATGATGCAAAATTTATTTACAGGTTTGAAAATATAAAATCGGGGAAAGATAAACGAAGGATTATGGGTCATGGAACAGTGATGGAGTTGCAGGTGGCTACAAACATAATGGTGGTGATGCAAATCAAATCGTGGCTATTGGTGAGTTGAAATTGGGAAGCTAGCATTAGGTGGCAACAAACGTAGGCGCAGTGATTGTACGTAGGGGCAGTGATTGTGTTCCGATCGGTTTTGATAATATAAATTGAATTACAGGTTTGGAAAAGAGAAATCCAGGAAAGATGAACAAAGGATTATGGGTCTTAGTGGAAAGGAAAGTGGAATATGAGAAAGATTAAAGGGAAATTATAGACTGGAACAAAATAGAAGCAACAAATAATGTGAAAACATGGAAGACTGCTGAAATGGTCTCAGAAGGAAAATAAGGAACAGTTGGATGATGATTGAAATAATCTTGAAAAAGCTTATATAATTATTGTTTGGAAGAAAGCGTAATTATAATAATTGTCCTTTTTTTCTCCTACATAAAAAAAATAATTGTCCTTTTTCGACCTCTTTGTGGGCCAAAACATTGGGGGAATTGAGTTTGGTGTGGGTAGTACCAAGATCCACGCAAGATCTTCTGGCATCGGATCTTGGTCTTCTTTTGGGAAAGAGGGGGAGAATTCTGTGGACGGTAGCAGGGCATTGTATTTATTGGTCAGTTTGGTTGGAGCGTAACAGGAGAATCTTCGAAGATATTGAGGAGTCGGTGGCTGAGTGCTATGATAACATCAAGATTCGAACGACTACTTTGATGAGGAAGAGCTTAGAATTTAGAAATTGTTCGATTTCGGATATTTTGATGGATTGGAAGTTTATATATTGTTGATGTGATAGGGCTTTTGTTTACCCTTTTTGTCTGCGGCGGATTTCTTGCCCGCTTTTTGTAATTGTTAATTTTATATATTAATATATCTTCGTTTCATAAAAAAAAAGTTCTCCCCCTCAACGAGTTTCGCCCTTGTCTCCCAAAATATCAATGAATGCATAATTCCATCGGTGCAAGAAACCACAACTTAAACAATATATCACTGTGTTTTTCCATCAGTCCAATTAAATATTCAGAGTGTTAAAGCTCTTTTACTATAAGAATATCTATGTTGCATCAGGTCAGCATGTTTTTTACTATGTTTCCAAAAGCTATTCTAGAGTTTTTCACTCTTTGTTTGAGAATTTATGAGCAGTGAACACTTATATTATTGAATGCAAGTGGGTTATAATCGATTCTCTAATTCACGAAGGAATAACCTTGTTTTTAATTAATTAATACAAATAAAGTGGTGATCCAAGGATGCCTAATGAAACTAATAAATGTTGGTGTAAGCATCATGTTGTTGTTGTCCATTTATTTTCTGTGCCCACATTACGTCTCTCCTAGTGTAAATGCATCATTTTGACCTTTGTCTCTCTATTTATTTACACTACCCATACTTTGTTAACTGCATTGTTTTGACCGCTTCAATTCAATATATCACTTATTCCACAGTTTCGAAGAGTTAACTCAGAGGGTGTTTGACTGAGCTTATAAGCTCTATAAAACAACTTATAGGTTGCCTTGAAGCTTATAAGCTCTTCAAATTTGTTTGACAACAATTTGGTCAAACGGCTTACAACCTGTTTGACAGTTTATAAACGGTGTTTACAAAAGATGGGGTGGTCCTACATTTTTTAAAAAAATATTATTTTAAAATTTTATTTCTCCAAAATAACCTTGACCTTGTATATTTTTATAAATCTTTACCATGTTCTCCACAAACGGAATATAAATATTTTTTGAAGCAAAAATTATCAATTTTTCTAACTTAAAATACGAAATAGTTTTATTTTTTTTGTAATATAGGTTTTAGACTTTTAGCATTTATGATAAAATTCTTAAACCATTTTAAATAACCTTCAGAGTATTATAACTTTGTGATTGTCTTTGGTTATAATGTAAAACATATCATCATCCTTAATTTGTTTAAAATAAGTTTATTCAAATACTTTAACAACTTATTTTTAAAATTTTCTCTAACAACTTATTAGTTCCTATACATAAGTTCTTTTTAATAAACTTACCCAAGAACTCTCTTAATTACTCAACATTTTCTAATATGGTTATGATCATGTATTAAGCAACCATTCTTTTAGACTTCTTGGCAACATACTTTATAAGACTAATTAATTAATTAAGCTTTATATTTATTGAATTTAATTAAGTGTGATTTTGCAATTATGTAGTTTAAATTTATGGTTTTGATGAAGTCGTTATAATGTTAATTTTCTTGCTATGATTAGTGTTCTAAAAAGTGTAATTTAGTGTGTTTAAGTTTGATCGTTTTGGATAAATTGTAAGTTAATTTTATTTTTTTTGTTAATTCCAAGTTAGCTTTTATTATTTCTTTGATAAAATTGAACTTTAAATATTAAATACTTGATGATATAAAATTTTTAAATGAAAAAACTTATATTCTTTACTGGTTGCTCTTGATGGTAAAAAAAATTCTAAGATTTTTTCATTTATTCATAAATTTTCTATGTTTATATGCTCTTTAATTTATTGATCTTAATATAATTAAAATTATTATAAAACTAAAAATACTTTTTTATGCTTAATCTCTTAATTAATCCATTTAAACTGGTAAAGTTTGAAGCTTGACCTTGACGTTTTGTCACAAACTTCGCGCTTTTTAGAATTATAAACGAAATGCATCATCATTGATTAGGCTAACTTTTTTGTTTCAAAATAAGTAATATAAATGATAACTTGAGGAGCAAAAAGGCATTGTATGTATATAAGAGGGTTAAGTGAGCTGTGGGTATAGATGTAGAGGATAAAGTCATACAATTTACAATGAGATAGGATTCTAATGCCACAATGGCTGTTTATGTGATGAATAGATTTATAAGTATATTTTAAAATGTTTGCATTTTTAAGTCCGCGAATGCATGCTGATTATCATTTGGAACTCTCTGAAAAGTTCATTCTCGTCGATCAATTGCTGTTGATCAAACCAAATGGGATGGCAAAAATCAGTCTATTCTGGTTTTATTCCATTCTTACAACAATGGGAAAGACCATCGTGGCTGGAACTTGAATTCTAGAATCCTGTTTCTTATGAATTTGTCATCCAAAAACAGCCCCTTTGTCGAACTTTGATTAGACCATGAAATCTGTTTTGTATTAATTAAATATCATCCTTTTGCTTTTCTAAAGAGACGTTCATGATTTTCATTATGTTTCAGCGCTTGTCTACATCAGTGACGATGGTCACAAAAGGTGTGCTGAAAGATCATCTTCTTTTGTTGGGTAATAGTATGACATGTGTTGGCACTTTGATTGGATTTAATGCTGGTGGGGTCAAATCTTTGTCTAGATCACTTAGTGTTGAAGTACCATTCACTGATGCCACTTTATTTGTAAGTAGCTTACCCTTTCTTTTGTCTATTGATGTTCATTGCATTTCTTCTTCTAAATACTGATCTCATAAAATATCCTTTTGTTTTTCCTGCAATGGTAAGACCCCTAGAAAATGCTTTGAAAGAGCTGCTGAAAAATGCCACGTTGATTCTTTGTCAAGCATTGTGGCTTCTTGTGCCTGGGGAAAACAAGTATCTGTAGGTACTGGATCTCCTTTTGAGATTCTTTGGGACACAAGAAAGGTATGAGTTGCTACATATCTTTTGCCAAACTTGTTTTTATTTGAAATATCTGATACAACAAATCTGTTTATTATTTCATCAGGCTGATTTGGAGACAGAGAGGAAAATTGAAGTGTATGATTTCCTTAATTTGGTAATTAATAGCTCCAAGGCGGAAGATATTGGAACTGGTTGCCTGGGTGTGGATATTGAAGATCTTGAACTGGAAGACGAATACATGGGATTGGACCTATCTCCAATGCATGAATCTGGTTTAGAGAAACCAAGTTTTGAAGATCCAGTGGAATTTGATGAAGGTGATGATGAACCCATCTCTAAGCAGGTAAACACTTTACTGATTAATGAAAATATAATGTAATTGAACTTGTAGATATACTTACACCATCAGCTGTGGATCGGGGTCAAACTTGTTCCCCAAAACCAATGTATATCATATTTTCTGAGATGTTGTCTGTTTGGATTTGATTTGCAATTGCTTTCGAAGTATGATTGTATAAAATTCATCCTGGGAACACTTATACGAATGTCTCCCTCTGTGCGCATGCTGCACCTCTAGGATCTTTGTGAGAATCTTACTGCTAAAAATGTAGGAGACATTCAAGAATCTCGAACTCTTTTAGGCTGTTCTCTTCTCATTTATTGTGTTTTGGAAGGATGGCTTTGCTATGTTTTCTCATCTTTTCATTTGTATCTTGTTTTTGTCTCACCTATATACACTGATAAAAGAAACAAGTAATTTGCATTCATCTCCCCTACACTTTTTGTTTTTGGCATACACCTTCCTTTCTTCTTATAATTTTTACACTTGATAAGGGGAGGTGAGTGCCAAATACTTGAAGTGCAGGGGAGGTGAATGCAAATGACCCGAAAAGAAACTAATGTTGTAGATCTTTTGGATGCTTATCTTGTGATTTCCCGATTGGCTAATTAATGAACAATATTTTTATGCTTCATTTTCTTCGTTGGAATTTTATTTTTAATTTCAATGCACAATAATATGCGCAGGGTGTTACGGAACCTCAAAATAGTTCTTGGGGTAATAACGTTGGTTCGGCTGGGGATAATAAGGCTGGTTCTGCTTGGGGTAACAATGTTGATTCTGCTTGGGTTAACAAGGCTGATTCTGCTTGGGGTAACAAAACGGAGTCTGCTTGGAGTAACAAGGTTGATTCTGCATTTGGTGAAAATGTTGACGGTCAGGAAAATGAATGGACCAAAAAAGCTACTCAAAGTACTTGTTCCAAAGAAGCTGAGAATGGCTCTAATTGGGGAGACAGGAAAAATTCTGGTGGAGGATGGGAGAAGAAAGTTGACCAGACCAAGTGGGCAAGACCGAGTTCTACACATCCTTGTGATCAGTCCAATCTGGTCAAGGCTTCGGGTGAAACGAATTGGTCTGATCAGGCAAGTCATTCAAAACCTTCCAGTACTTGGGATGCTTCAAATGATTGTGTTCAGGTTGGTTCCCTGTCTCCCACTCAGAAGCAGGAAAAAGAATCCGCAGCTTCTAAGACTTGGGGTTCTTCAAAAGTAGACACTTCCATTGGAAACAATGAGCACTCTCAGTCTATTTCGGCTGGTTGGGACGTATTGGGATCTGGCCAGGATTCTGATACATCAGGTTCATGGTCGTCGTGGAAGAAGAAAATTACTAAATCTGATGAAGTTGGCATTCAGCATGAGTCAAACAATGCTGATTATTCGATTTCTTCATCTGGTGGGGACACGGTTGATGTGCGATCTTCGAAGGAAAATCTATGGGAAGCTAAAATGGCTGGTGAAGAAACAAAGCCCTCTAATACATGGGGCTCTTCAAATGACTGGGCCAAGGCTGATTCACAGTCTCCCATGGAACAAAACATGGCATCTCCACTCAATAATTGGGATTCCGGTCAGAAGCAATCAAACGACTCTGCACGTGCTCAGGGTTGGGGATTCGGTGAGAAAGATGTTAGATCTCAGCGGGGTCGTGGGGGACGTTCCAGAGGTAGGGGCCCATCTAATGCGGGAGATTGGAAGAACAGACCTCGTCCTGTGAAGCCTGTTGATGACCCAAATGCACTAGGAATTTTCACATCCACAAGGCAGCGCTTGGATTCATTCACGGTGGAGGAACAAGATGTTCTTTCAGAGATTGAACCGATAATGAAGAACATCAGGAGAGTTATGCATCAGACAGGGTAAGTTTATATTCTTTGGATTTTTTTTAGTTCGTTTTTAATCTCCGACGTTCAGAGTAGAATGCTAAGATTTCTTTGTTGACTACTTTATTTGCTAAGATTGTTGTGGGACAGACAAATTAATTATGTATTTCAAGAGCTGAAATGACTGACTTTTTACTTGTAGATACAATGATGGTGATCCTTTGTCAGCGGATGATCAGAAGTACATAGTAGAAAACGTGTTTAATCACCATCCAGACAAAGCTTCAAAGATGGGATCAGGAATAGAACATATTATGGTATGTAAAGTTTATTTGTGGAAAGCAGTTTATAATACATTTCTGATTCTTTCTTTAAAGCTTAATTTCGCTTCGTTTTTCAGGTCAACAAGCATGGAGAATTCCAGGACAGCAGGTGCTTCTATGCTGTCTCCGTTGATGGGGGCAAAGAAGATTTTTCTTACCGAAAATGTCTCGAAAACTACATCCGGGGAAAGTATCCTGACCAGGCAGATGCTTTCATCGCCAAATACTTCAAAAAACCCCAGCCGCGTGCTGGCTGGAACAGGGACAGAGGTGCTCAAGCTCAAACTCCAGATGATACCTCGAGTCTTGGCGGGAAAGACAACCCGAACCCTGTAGATGATCCTGATACCCCATCCTGAGAAGATACGGAATTTCCCAAGTTTGCCTGTGGAGGAAACAACAAAAAAAGAACTCATTTTCCATTTACTGATGTTCTTTCTTGTGGTTTTAGACTATGGAGAGCCATTTGCTGTACAGTTAGTTCTTACTGTAGGAGGCATCAGCATTCATGTTTAGGAAAACTGTTGGCTCACTTGATTATGTGGATGACATAATTACTGATCATCATAACCTGTTTTCTGCCAAAATCTTTTAGTTTAATTGGATAAATAATTTAATTCGAAAATTTTAATTAATCTAAATTACCTTTCATTAATTTTGCATGATGTTTTTGTTTTATCTACCATATTTCTAATATTTGAAACCTATAATTAATTCTTTTCCTAAATCCTTGATATGAATTTTTATTCAAGAATATTTCACGTAAATGGAGGTGAGTCAAATTGAGGCTAATATTACTGAGTAATGCTATATGTACACAGAGTGTTACACGTTGGGTTATACATTGCACTTGAATTAATGATTATTTTACATGCATTTTTTAAAGATTTTTTTCAAATGAAGTGCAAGGATAATCATGTAATTTCAAGAGCAATATGTAATCCAACGTGTAACATTCTGTGTACATGTAGAATTACCCAATATTACTACTTGATCTCTGCATTCATATTCGAACTCGAGTTTGAATTTGATCTGAATTATTATTATATTTAAATATGTGAAATTATAGTGTTAGATCCAATTCGTATTGCAATTTCCAAGTGGATTTATGTCCGAAAAGGTCGCTCGCGATATTGGCAACTTCATAGGATGCTTTGTCGAGGTGGATCATAATAATTTTACCGGTGCTTGGCGTTCGTACCTTCGTATACGGGTTTCTTTGGATATCAGAAAACCTCTAAAGCGAAGGATGAAAATTATGAGATATGGGGAAGTTGGCAGCTTGATAAATTTTTAATATGAAAAAATTCCTGCTCTCTGTTTCTTTTGCGGCATTATTTACCACTCCGAAAAATTTTGCAAAAAATTCTTTGATTACCCAAACAAATCAGTAGAGAAACTCTTTGGTGTTTGGCTTCGAGCACCTTCCAAGATGACCACAGTGCTATTGGTGAGCGTTGGCTGTGCTCGGAACCATTTGCAGGCAACTCCGGATACAAGAAAACACGGTCATTAGCGACTAAATTAAAAAAAATTGTTCTTAACTTTAGCGACTATCTTTACTATTTTATTAAGTGTGAGAGACCTATACAAACTGTTTTTTGATGTCATAGTGATTTTTTCCCAATTTGTTCCTTTTATACCCTGCGCACTCTTTTTCCAACTCCATCTTTTACACTCTTCTCCCACCGTTTTCTCTTATCACTTCTTTTATCATCCCCTTTCTCATCAAATTCTTTTGAAACTGAATTTTTAAAACAACTAATTTTTAATAAATTTGAAAAAAAAATCCACAACACAAAAAATAAGGATAAACCAAGTACTTTAAAATTTTTAAAAATCATTAAATATACAATACATTATATTTATATATTATGATTCACACACGTAATGCGTGTGCTCAGTGACAAGATTTTAATAAGGCGTCGCTATTAGCGACGATTTTAAAAAAAATAGTCGCTAATTCAAATGCTATAAAATTAAAGACGTAATGTTTGTAATAGTTGCCGAATTTAGTGACGAAATGTATAAAATCCGTCGTTAATTAGAGACCGAATAAATTAATAGTCACTAAAATTACACGCGACGATTCCCATTATTGATGTTCATCGCTACTTAGACGGTCTTAAAAAAAATCGTTGACAACTAAAAATAATAGTCAGTAAAATTAGCGCCGAATATCTAACATGTGTCGCTAAAAACAACAACTTTATCTAGATGTCGCTAATTGCGACGTTTAGACAAATATCCGTCTTTATTAAATTCTGCCGCTAATTTCGAATATAATTCCTTAACCTGGCAGCCGCAACTCTTCACATCTCATTTGTTTTAGATCCTCATTTCGAATATTACCTCTTTCACTGCTCGCCGCCCCCTGTAATAGCCCGTCGCCACCCCACGGCCGTCTGTCGCCGCCCCACGCCCTAGCCCGTTGCAGCTATAGTATACATGTTATGTATATGATATATGCATATATTTAAGTGTGCATTGATACATTTGGTCTTCAAATGTTGTTCTAGTTTGTGTTTTTTGGTGCGGCCTTCTGCTTCCCGCCGCTTCCGCCACCTTGTACAGGTAAAAATTTAATATATAGTATAAGTTTTTATAGATATATATATATACCAATTTTCATGTATATTGAAATTTTTGGGCTAAATATGTGTTTGTATAGTTTATTGTAACCCGCTGCCGCCGTTAGCCGTGGCCCTCCGCTGCCACTGCCGCCTGCAGTCTGCCGCCAGCGTCTCGCCACCTTCGTCTGGTATATATAACTTATATACAAATTAATATATATATATATATATATACATACAAATATAATATAAGGTCTAAATACAATTATAATTATTATATAAATATATAAATAAAGTGTGTTTGCATCACTATTAGTGACGAAGTTAAGGATGCAATTGTCGCTAATTGCGACCAACTTTTATAAGTAAATGTCGCTATTAGCGACTAATTACTATCAAAAAGTTTCGCAATTAGCGACGACATTAAGAATGTAATTTGTCACTAATTGCGATGCAATTTTTATATGAATACCATCCCTAATAGCGACGAAACAAAACATGAAGACGGTCGTAATTAGCGACGATTTTCATTAAAAAATTCATCGTAGATAGCGACGTAAAATATAATTCGCCGTTATTCATCAATGACGAAGAAAATAAAGACGCTTTATAAATTAGTCGCTAAACCGTCGCTAATTTTAAATTAAAGACGCTTTTTGACATAAAAAACCGTCATTAAACACTGAATATTTTGAGAGGAAAAGAGAAGGAAACAGTAGATGATAACGTGGCTCCCTCCCAGACACAAGACCTATACATTCTTATAGTCTGCGCTTGGTGTTGACATAACTTGTAAAGTCCGAAAAATCCATAAGTCCAGTCACGAGAATTAATGGGATTTAAATGAAATTTAATGATTTTATTTTATTTATTTATGATTTAAAAGTTATGTTTAATTAAATACTTTTATGTGATGTATTAATTATTTAAAAGTTATGTTTAAAAGATTTCATTCTATTTATTTTGCGTGAGATTTTATGTTTCAAAGTTAAGATTTTAGGTGTTAAAAGATATATTTAAATATTTTGTTAAATAATTTAATATTATGTAATTTATTTGATGTTTATCGGTTGCAAGTTAGCTTTTGATGTTTTTCAGGTATGCGTATAATTCCGGTGACGAAGAAAATCGAGGCTATCCTATGAACGAGGTTTAAGGAATTTTAAGTTAGGCCTGTTTTACATGAATATTTATTTTTAAAGTTTCAAATATGTAATTGTGCAGCCTTTTATTTTAATGATGGGCTTGACTTTAATTTTAAAAGTTTCGAGGGAATTGAGTATTTTAAGTTGTTGGGCTTAGTTTTGACCCAAGAGATTTACGCCCAAACTTAAACGTCAAACCTTTTATCCCTCTTCCTCTCTTCACACGTCACGCAACAGCCTCCCTCTCCCCTACCCTCCTCTAACAGCCGCCATCTCTTCCCCTTCCCCTTCTTTTCGAAAATCTACACTATTAGAACGAAGTTTTATTGTTCGACTCGTTCGTGGCAAGGCTTGGTCGTGTTCCTGAGGTCCGGATTTCTCCATACCAAGAAGAAAACAAGTTTTTAACGTTTTTGAAACCGCCATTCAAGCTATTATGTATTTTTATAGGAAAAGATGTATGTTGATGTCTAAGTTATGTATATTGCATTGATTTCATGAGTTTTTTAGGAGCATGATATAGAACTGGAAAACGTGAATCGTTCTTGATGTTTTGGTTAAAGATTTTTGAGAAAGATGTTGTAGATTCTTGAGAAAATACATTTGAATATGAGTATTATGTCGTTTTAGTTTAAACATTTTGAAGTTATGGTGTTCTCAAGTGAATCCTTTCAAGTTTTTAAGATTTTTCATGTGAGGGATCAAGGTTTCAACGAGTGAATGTTTCGTCTAAAGATTTTTGAGATTTGTTGAAAACGTTTTGTGTATTTTGAATGAAAGGTTTAGATGTAAATATTTTTGTAAGTTCTAATCGTCTCTCAAGAACTTAAACACCACGAACAATCCACAGCCACCAATTAACACCAACCCAAGAATCCAGCAAGGACAAGATCTCAATCACACGCGCTCCCAACAACAATTCAATATTGATACACAAATTAGATATGAAATTAACATACTTGAATTATGTGGTCCAGTCAAGAATGACCTACATCCACGGACGACCAACCAATCAAGCTTTATTAATGAACCACCGAGAATCCAGATTACAAGAAATTGAATTTGCAGAAGAGTTTACAAGAATCAAAGCCTTGTCTTCAAATCGCAGCTACCAGACTCCTTTCTATTCTTCAATCTTAACTTCTTCAATTCGAATTGATTGTATTTGCTTTTCCTTCTCTTGTGTTTTTCCCACTCTGATGAAGATCGTAAATCCCTCTACAGTGTTTTTCCCTTGTGCATCGATCTATCTCAACTCTCTGTTTAACTCCCTTTAACCGACTACCTAATATAGCCGTTGGGAAATTAGGTTAACAAGCTGGAACTTAAAAGCCCAATAAGTGAGTGGCCAGCCCACTTAGTTGAGGTTTATGGACCAAGTTCAGATGGGCTGAAACCAAGGCCTTTTAAAGACACAAACCGACAACAATCACCACCTTGTCTTTAGAATGCCTTGACTGGTTGATCATCATTCCTTGCCATTCATTCACTCTATTCAGTAGCACTTACCAAATCAAGACAATGTTGTAACTTGGGAAGTGCAAGTGGCTTAGTCAATAAATCTGCAGGGTTGTCCTCAGTTCCAATCTTTCTTAATATTACAGTTCCTTGAGCTATAACATCTCTCACAAAGTGTAGCTTCACATCAATGTGTTTAGACCGTTCATGAAATACCAGATTTTTAGCTAAGTGAATAGTACTTTGGCTATCACAGTGGATCTCAATCTGTTCCTGTACAATCCCAAGTTGAGCATCTAAGCCCTTTATCCAAATTGCTTCCTTCAATGCCTCTGTTATAGATATAAACTCAGCATCTGTTGTGGAAAGAGCAACCACAGATTTCAATGAAGACTTCCATGTAATTGCCGTGCCATAAACAGTGAATACAAAAACTGTTAGTGACTTCCTGGTATCCAAGTTTCCAGCAAAATCAGAGTCAACATAACCCACAATTGGATTTGTTGATTCATTCTTTCCTTTAATCACTAGACCAAGATTTGGAACCCCTTTTATATATCTCAATACTCACTTTAGAGCCTTCCAATGTTCAATCCCTGGATTGGACATACATCTGGATATCACACTTATAGGATAGGCTAAGTCTGGCCTAGTACACACCATGGCATACATGATGCTCCCCACACCACTAGCATATGAAATGTGTTCCATATTCTTCTTTTCTTCCAGTGTCTTAGGAGACTAGTCTGAGGATAACCTCATGCCTTGAGTTAGGGGTGTGCTTACTGTTTTTGATTCATACATATTGAATCTCAACAACACTTTCTTCATGTACGCTGACTGGTTTAATATGAGGAGTCTGTCTTGCCTCTTCCTTGTAATATCCATTCCTAGGATCCTCTTTGCTGGACCCAAATATTTCATTTTGAATTTTGAACTTAGCTTACTCTTCAAGTTTTGTATTTCAGTTTTATCCATGCTAGCTATTAGTATATCATCTACATATAGGAGTAACAAGATTTTCACCCGTGTTTCATCCCTCATGATATACACACAACTGTCATAACTGCTCCTTGTGAACTTTATCCTTGACATGAACTCATCAAATTTCTTTTTCCATTGCCTCGGACTTTGTTTCAAGCCATAGAGAGACTTTGAAGTAAACACACTTTGTCTTCATCTCCTGGTTTTACAAAACCTTCTGGTTGACTCATGTAGATCACTTCTTCAAGTTCTCCATGCAAGAAGGCTGTCTTCACATCAAGTTGCTCTAGTTCCCAGTCTAAATGTGCTACCAAAGCAATAACTATTCTGATGGAGCAATGCTTTACTACTGGTGAGTAGATTTCATTAAAATCGATTCCTTCAAGTTATGCATAACCTTTGGCAACTAATCTTGCCTTATATCTTAAATTGTTATCCAAAGGTAGTGCATCTTTAACCTTGAATATCCATTTACATCCGAGCACCATCTAATTTTCAGGCTTGCGCACTAGTTTCCAGGTGTTGTTGTTTATTAGAGAATGTATCTCCTCATCCATAGCATTCCATCATTTATCCTTGAATTTTCCGGATATAGCTTGTTTGAAAGTAGATGGCTCCACCCGCTCTGCTGTCAATAGTGCATACCATGTTAAATCAGCATATCCAAGTCTATTTGGTGGTCTTATTTCCCTTCTGGTTTGATCTCTGGCTAATTCATATGTACTGAGATCTTGCTCATCTGAAGGAACTTCTTGTACTGTCTGATCTGTAGTTGGAAGCTCTGACTTTTGTTTGTCTTTTGAATTTGACTGAAGCTCCACCTCACCCTATGTTTTATCTGGACACAGATTTTCAGAATGAGAGCTCCCTTTCTTCACTGAGTACCCAATCCTTGATTCATCAAATGTGATATCTCTAGTGTTGAAACATCTAGGGCCAGTTGACTCAAGATTCCACACTTTATAGCCTTTAACACCATAAGGATAACCTAAGAATATGCATCTTAACTCCCTTGGTTCCAGCTTGTCTTGCTTAACATGTGCATAGGCTAAGCAACCAAAGATTCTTAGATTTGAGTACTCTGATGTATTACCATTCCAAAGTTCCATTGGAGTTTTAAAATCCTTTGCACTAGAGGGAGATCTGTTTATCAGATAGCATGTTGTAGCCAATGTTTCACCCCAAAATGATTTTGGTAGACCAACATATAACATCATACACCTCATATTTTCTAGCAGTGTACGATTCATCCTTTCTTCTACTCCATTTTGCTGTGGAGTTCCAGGATTTGTTCTATGCCTTGTTATTCCTTTCGATTTGCAGAACTGATTGAATGCTTCAGATAAATATTCTAACCCATTATCGGTTCTCAAATTCTTCACTTTGTTGTCCATCTTGTTTTCTGTGATCTGAATACATTCTTTAAACTTGCTGAGAGCTTCATATTTGGTCTTGAGAACATACACCCAGAGTCTTCGTGTGTAGTCATCAATGATGGACATAAAGTACCTTCCTCCTCCTTGTGTTTCAGTCCTCGAGGGACCCCAAATATCAGAGTGAATATACTGTAGTGGCTTAGTAGAAGTGTTTTTTGCTTGTTCAAACTTTATTCTTTTTGCTTTTCCCTAAACACAGTGTTCACAAAACTCAAGCTCAGATACTTCATCCTCACAGAGCAGATTCTGTTTTGAATGCTCCATCAGACCCTTTTCACTAATGTGACCTAATCTTAGATGCCATAGCCTTGTTTTATCTATTTTATCTTTCACTGCAGCTGCTCCTCCCATTACTGTATTTTCTTGTAGGATATACAGAGCATTCTGCCTTGTGGCTTTCATCACAACCAATGATCCCTTTAGAACCTTCAATATTCCATGTTCTGATTTAAAAGAGTATCCACTTGAATCTAGAGTTCCAAGAGATATTAGTTTCTCTTTAACTCAAGTACAAATCTCACATTTGTCAGAATTTTGTACATTCCATTGTACATTTTTAACCGTATGGTTCCATTTTCCTTGATCTTACAAGATTAATTATTTCCTAACAAAACCATGCCTCCATTACATTCATTTAAGTCCACAAACCATGACTTATTTGGACACATGTGTAAGGAGCATCCCGAGTCTTGGATCCATTCATTGTTAGTTTCCTCCCTTGATACAGTTAAGGCTTCTGCAGATTCATACCCAGCCGATATTATAGCAGCTTCACCCTCTTCATTTGGTCTCTGTTTCCTTTCAGGACAATTGCGTTTGAAATGTCCCTCTTTGTGGCAGTGGAAGCACTTATATTTAACTATACTCTTAGACCTTGATCTTTCTCTATTTGACTTCTTAAATCTCCTTTCAGGCCTCCCTCTAGCTGTTAGAATCTCTCCTTTAGGTTCAGAAACTATGTGGAGCTTCTTCTGTAACTCTTTAGACTGGATAGCATCTTGCACCTCTTCAAGAGTTATTGTTTGTTCCTTCCATATAGCATTGCATCCTTAAAATTCTCATATGCCTTAGGAATAGCATTCAACAATATCAGTGCTTTGTCCTCCTCATCCATTTTAACATCGATATTTTCAAGATCATCGAGAATCTTCACAAACTCATCTATCTGATCACTTAGGTCCTTTTCTTGATGAATTTTAAATGAGTAAAGTCTCTGCTTTATGTAAAGACGATTGGCCAGAGAATTTGTCATATAAAGACTTTCTAGTTTGGCCCATACAGTAGCTGGAGTCCTTTCCTTGGCCACTTCTCGAAGTGGTTTAACTCCAAGGCATAAGATGATTGCACTATGTGCCTTATCCATCATAGTGTCTCTTTCTTTTTCCTTTTCATCCCCTGATCTCTCCTCCTTTAAACACAGTGCTTCAAACACCCCTTGTTGAATTAGAATAGCACGCATCTTGATTCTCTACAATGAGAAGTCATTTTTCCCTGTGAATTTTTCAAGATCAAATTTCATTGTTCCCATGGCGTTTTGAGTCATTTCCACGGACGGCGCCACTTGTAATTTCTAATCGTCTCTCAAGAACTTAAACACCATGAACAATCCACAGCCACCAATTAACACCAACCCAAGAATCCAACAAGGACAAGATCTTACTCACACACGCTCGCAGCAGCAATTCAATATTGATACACAAATTAGATATAAAATTAACACACTTGAATTACGTGGTTCAGTCAAGAATGACCTACATCCATGGACGACCAACCAATCAAGCTTTATTAATGAACCACCGAGAATCCAGATTACAAGAAATTGAATTTGAAGAAGAGTTTACAAGAATCAAAGATTTGTCTTCAAATCGCAGCTTCCAGACTCCTTTCTATTCTTCAATATTAACTTCTTCAATTCGAATTGATTGTATCTGCTTTTCCTTCTCTTGTGTTTTTCCCACTCTAATGAAGATCGTAAATCCCTCTACAGTGTTTTTCCCTTGTGCATCGATCTATCTCAACTCTCTGTTTAACTCCCTTTAATCGACTACCTAATATAACAGTTGGGACATTAGGTTTGTTGCGTGTTTTTCGCTCGCAAGCGCACGATGTCAAGTAATAATATAGGAATTAAGTCCAAGTCGATCCCACGAAGAATGAATAAATGATATTATATCAAATATTTGTAACTAATAAAATCCTAATCCTATGTTGAGCTACGGAATTGATCTGATTTTTATAAAACTAAAATTTGCAAGAAAAAAAACTAAATAACCACGAGTGCACGAGAGAAAAATTCAATAAGCGAAGAATGCTAGAGGTTCGACTTCACTTGACTGTTCACCACAATTTATTTCTAATGATTGTTCAATTATCAATTCTTCTAGTTTATTAGCCAAGAATCTCTATTATTTTCTACTAACTCTCTCGAGTGTCAATCAGAAATTCGTATTCAATAACAAACTCAATATCTCTATCAAAGTTCAATTATTAAATCCGGTAAATAGCACAAGAATTCTTCTAATGACTTCTATGGAGTTATATGTCTCTCGAACAATATAAACACCAAAGATGTATTTTCCTATGTCGTATTCAAAATCTCCTCTCTCGAGTGATAGATTCTAAATAAAATATCATTCAATCTATGGCCAGTAAATTGAAAGCATTAAAATCAAGAAAACACAAATAAACTGTGCGAAGAATTCAAATATATAAATCAAAATATCTCAATCATGGTTTCCAGTCAAGATCCGTCTACCTCTAGACTAAGAAATTAGTTCATAACAAATTCAAAGATCAAACAAAATTTGTTCTTCAAATAATCCATCAAACTAGAAAAATAGAGTTTAAAGGAAAACTAGAACAAAATAAAATTAAGCTTTTCCATCGCCGGATGCCGCCGTCTTCTGTCTTCGTATCAAATTCTCAAGCTCTTGTGCACTTCAAAACTCTCAATAGCCGTCTCTATGCTCTGAAAACTCTCTAAACCCTCGTATCCTACAGAATAAGTCATAAAATCCCTTTTAAAACTCGATTAAAGACTTTCCATATTTTTGGAGACTTTCCCAAGAACATACACTTATCACTTTTTGCATCAAATTTAGCAAGATGATCCCTATCATTCAAAACGTGACATACACATCCAAAAACATGAAAATATTTAAGGTTTGGCCTCTTTCCCATGATAATTTCATAGGATGTCATAGTAGTATCATTCCTCAAATAAACTCTATTTGAAATATGACATGCAGTATTCAATGCTTCAGCCCAAAAACGTTTTGAAATATTTTTCGAACTCAACATCACTCTTGCCATTTCTTGCAAAGTCCTATTTTTTTCTTTCAGCAATTCCATTTTTTTGTGGAGTTTTAGGAGCAGAAAATTCATAAGAAATACCTTTCTTATCACACAAACTAGCAAAAGAAGAGTTTTCAAACTCCTTACCAGGATCAGTGCGAATACGGATTACCTTCAAATTATGTAGATTTGTAATCTTAGTGAGCAGTTTCTTGAAGGCATCAAATATGTCCGATTTTTCTCTCAGAAAATTTACCCAAGTATATCATGAGAAATCATCCACACAAACAAAAGAATATTTCTTACCTCCAAAGCTTTCAACATCCATTGGACCAATCAAGTCCATATGTAAAAGCTCAAGGCAGCGTGTTGTCACAGATGTTGGCAACACCTCGTGTGACACCCTAGTCTGCTTCCCTTTCTGACACGCTTCACAAACAAATGGAATACCAGATTTTAAGTTAGGCATACCTCTTACAGTGTAGTGACCCTTACCGAGATCACCTACTAAATAGAACTTAGGCATGCAATTAACTTAATCAAAATAGTAATCAGAATAAAACTGCGGAAACCATAAACAATTATAAAATCTCAAGAAAAGGAATCTGTAAATATCCGAATAGTTTATACAACCAAATCGAAAGTTGTATCAACCCAATAACAACAGTATAAAAATCTAGACGAAGCTCCAGCTGGCTGACTACTGCCTAGCCCCTCTTAGATCCACCCGCCTCTTCCAATCGCAAACCTGCCCCATGGAATAGGGTGTCCAGAAACATAGAGTACGAGACGTGAGCATAAAAAGCTCAGCATGAGAGTATGAGTATACATGCATGCAAGTGAACTCCCTAAAACTCGAGGTCAAGGATCAGATAACAAAGACAGACCGGGCCCTAGTATGTAGCATATTGTGCCGTCGCTTCAGGAGGTGGCTCACATACCGAAAATACCAATGGATACGCGGGACCCAAATCGATGGAAGTCCATCCACTAACAGGATAGGGTAAACCCTACTAACAGACATCTCAAATAGAGATAGCTCAAGATGTAAATGTATGCAGCATAAAATCATGGCATATAAATCATGCAGTCACATAATACATGCATACTCAGTCAGGATATCTCGAACAGTACTTTCGTACCTCAAATACTAGGCAAGTGCTATCAGCTCTAGGTCCACGCCTATAATCCGCACTACACTGCCAAATGATACTAATATCATTATAGTGCTCTAAAAGCCTTAACTAAGCTATTGCATACTCCTAAATATTTTTAAGAAGCAAAAGTTATACCTTCGTCCGTAGTTAGCTCTTTGCTGTCGATTGCCTCAAAACTAGGCCACAGCTCTGCTACGACGCCTCGATCGCTATGCCACTTTCGGATTCCCAACGGGACGCCTAGAACTCCCTAGATCTGAGTTAGAAGGCTAAGGAATCGAGAGAGATGAGATGAAAGGTGTGTCAAATGTGAGCCTCGGCACCCCTATTTATAGACAACGAACGTTGCGTCCATTCCTTCATTGTTGCGTCCGTTCTGTCTGATGAACGTTGCGTCCGTTCACCATCGTTGCTTCCGATGGTGACAATGTCACATCAAGTACGTAAGCAGTGACACATTTCTGATGGCACGAACGTTGCATCCGTTCCTAGAACGTTGCTTCTGTTCTGCCTGACCCTTCGGACCATTTCTGATCATTCTGAGTCTAATCCCGGGCTCCGCTAATCCATTAGAAGTCCCCTCAATCATGTTTATTGGATTAAATAATAGTTAATCACTAAAACTGGGTTCGGGCTACTACATTCTCCCCCACTTAAGATATTTCGTCCTCGAAATCAGATCTTAAGTACTGAATGTTAAACAAGATGCAGAAACATTCTTTATTCAAATCAAACGTTTACAGAGTTTACAACTGAATACAACTCGAAAAGGAAAATCAAAATAACTCAGGATGTTCTGTGCACATCCTGCTTTCAAGTTCCCAAGTGGCTTCTTCAGTGCCTCGGCGCTACCACTGAACTAAAACCAGATGAATGACTTTATTCCGTAAGATCTTATCCTTATGATCCAGGATACGAATAGATTTCTCAACATAGGTCAAATTCTTATCCACCTGAACCTCAGACCGCTGTAGGATATGAGACGGATCTGTCATATACCGTCGCAACAGAGATACGTGGAACACGTTATGAATACTGGACAGATACGGTGGCAAAGCCAGACTATAAGCCAAATCACCAATGCTCTCCAAGATCTCAAACGGACCGATAAATCTGGGAGATAACTTGCCCTTAAGGCCAAATCTGAGAATTCTGCGGAAAGGTGACACTCTCAAAAACACTTTCTCCCCAAATCAAACTACAGAGGCCTACGCTTAGTGTTAGCATAGTTGACCTGACGATCCTGTGCAGTCTTAATCCATTTCTTGATCTGATCAACAACATCTACTGCCTGCTGGATAAACACCGGTCCCTTAGCCTGCCTCTCCCCAACTTTTTCCCAGAAGAGTGGAGTACGAAAACGTCGCCCGTACAACGCCTCAAAAGGTGCCATCCCAATGCTAGTATGATAGTTGTTGTTGTACGCAAACTCAATCAATTGAAAATGATCCTGCCAGGCTGTACCAAAGTCCATAGTGCAAGCTCGAAGCATATCCTCCAAAGTATGGATAGTGCGTTCTGACTGACCATCTATCTCCGGATGATAGGCAGTACTCAAGCTGAGAGTAGTGCCCATTGCACGATGAACACTCCCCCAAAACCTAGAAGTGAACCTGGGGTCTCGATCGCTGACAATGCTCACAGGCACTCCATGAAGTCTAACGATCTCCTGAACATACAAACGGGCCATACGCTCCACAGTGTACTCTCGGTTATAGGAAATGAAATGCGCTGACTTGGTGAGTCGGTCCACCACAACCCAGATAGCATCATAATTCCTCGAGGACATCGGCAAATGGGTCACAAAATCCATCGTGATAAACTCCTATTTCCACTCCGGAATAGGCAGACTGTGAAGCAAACCTCCAGGTCGTCGGTGCTCTGCCTTGACCTGCTGGCACACCAAACATCTCGAAACATACTGATACACGCTGCGTTTCATCCCCTTCCACCAAAACCGAGTACGTAGATCCTTGTACATCTTGTTGCTACCCGGATGAATACTCAACTTGGTGCGATGTGCCTGAGACAAGATCTCCTCTCGCAACTCTTCATCCTGCGGAATCACAAGTCTACCAGACAAACACAAAAAAACATCTGACTGATAGTGAAATCCAAACGTACTACCCTCGTTAGCTAGACGAGCCAAACGCTGGGTCTTTGAATCCGACATCTGAGCATCTCAAATTCGCGAATACAAAGCTGGCTCGGATAATATCGCAAACATCTGGATACTCTGCATACCTTTCTTGTGCTTGAAGGTATACCCTGAAGAACAACAATCACTGATCGCACTAGACATCAAACAAGTCTGAAGTGCGGACAGTCGCACCTTGCAACTCAAGGCATCAGCAGTGAGATTAGCAGCTCTCGGATGGTACTTAATCTCGCAATCATAGTCCTTAAGCAAGTCCATCCAACGTCTCTGCCTCATGTTCAACTCCGCCTGAGTGAACAAATATTTGAGACTCTTGTGGTCGGTGAAGATCTCAAATTTCTTGCCATACAGATAATGACGCCAGATCTTCAAAACGAACACAATGGCTGCCAACTCCAAATCATGAACTGGATAGTTATCCTCGTGCAACTTCAACTGTCTAGAAGCGTATGCTATCACATGCCCATTCTGAGTCTGGACACAACCTAACCCCTGAAGAGAAGCATCTGTGTAAACCACATATCCTCCAGATACTGACGGTAATGCAAACACCGGCGCAGAAGTCAACCGCCGTCGAAGCTCACAAAAATTCTCCTCGCACTCGGAGGACCACTCGAAATCACACCCTTGCGGGTAAGCTGCGTCAATGGTCGAGTTAGCTGAGAGAAGTTTAGAATGAAACGACGATAATAACCTGGTAGACCCAGAAAACTACGGATCTCAGCGACCATCGTTGAACGCGACCAATTAAGCACAACTTCAATCTTGCTCGGATCAACAGAAATACCATCCCTGGATATGATATGGCCAAGAAAAACCACTTGATCCATCCAGAACTCACACTTGCTCAGTTTGGCGTACAACTGCTCATCCCGAAGAGTCTGCAGTACCACTCGCAAGTGAGAAATATGCTCGATCCGCATTACGCGAATACACTAAGATGTTGTCAATGAAGACCACGACAAACTTGTCTAAATACTCCCTAAAGACACGGTTCATCAGATCCATAAATATAGCCGGCGCATTAGTCAATCCAAATGGCATCACTAGAAACTCGTAATGCCCATAGCGAGTACGGAATGCAGTCTTGGTTATATCCTGATCTCGGAATCTCAACTGATGATACCCAGATCTCAAGTCAATCTTGGAGTAAACCGAAGTGCCCTGCAGCTGATCAAACAAGTCATCAATACGAGGCAAATGATACTTGTTCTTCACAGTAACTCGGTTCAGCTGCCGATAGTCAATGCACAATCGCATAGACCCATCCTTCTTCTTCACAAAAAGAACAGGAGCTCCCCAAGGAGATACACTAGGACGAATGTACCCCATGTCCAACAGATCCTGTAACTGATTATTCAACTCGCGCATCTCTGACGGAGCCAGACGATACGGTGCTCGAGAAATATGAGAAGTACCAGGCATCAACTCTATGCCAAACTCAACTTTCCTAACAGGAGGAAATCCCGGAATCTCATTTGGAAATACATCTGGGAATTCATCCACAACAGAAATGCTCTCTATCCCAACGCTCTCAGCGGACAAATAAACTGCATAGATAAGATAGCCTTCCCCGCCAGACTCTAGAGCTCGACAGGCTCTCAAAGCTGATACTAAAGGCATCGGGGGTCGCGCTCCCTCACCATAGAAAAACCAGCTATCACTCCCATCCGGATGAAAGCGAACTAATCTCTGATAGCAGTCCACTGAAACTCGATAGGTAGTCAGCATGTCTATCCCCAGAATACAATCAAAACCGTCCATCGCAAGGACCATGAGATTTGCCAACAGAATTTTCCCTTCGAACTCTAAAGGGCAACCCATCACTAGACACTTGGCCAAAGCAGATTGACCCATCGGAGTAGAAACAGAAACTACTACATCTAATGCAATACATGGTAACTTATGCCTCTTAACAAAATGTGCAGAAATGAAGGAATGAGATGCACAAGTGTCAATAAGTACGATAGCAGGTATACCATAAAGTAGAAATGTACCTGCGATAACCTTCTCATTCTCCTCCACAGCCTGATCATGCCTCAAGGCAAACACCTGGCCAGAAGCCTGCGGTCTCAAATGAGAACTCCCAGCAGGTTGTCTTTGCGACCTCTGCTAAATGGTAGCCTGAGAACCAGACCCTGAACCAGAACCGCCTCCCCAGAATGTGGACAATCCCTCCGGAGATGACCAACCTCTCCACATCGAAAACAAGCTCCAGAAGCTTTGCGGCATTGGTCGGTCGGATGGTTCTTCTCACAATTATCACACTTGTACTTCTTCCCAAAACGGACAACATCAGCAGAACCAGAGGAAGAAGAAGTAGATCCGGACTTCTTGAAAGATTGGGCACGGGGACCCAAAGAACTCGCAGGCCTAAACTGAGAGAAAGACCTGTTCCGTCGAATGCTATTGTTACGCCTTAAACGCATACAAATATCGTTTGATGAGATTAATGTTTTTAATGCATTAACAAGTCTCATAATATTATGTTTTGATGATTACAAAACTCGGTTAATTGTTACTAACCATTTAAAGTGAGATTTTGCAGATTAGATTTATTGACAAATAAATTATTGGAAGTTATTTTGAAGCTATCAATGTATTTATGAAGTCTCAATTTGCTCATATAATGGACACAATGTTATGTGGATGTCATGGAACATTGTTAAGAGATATTTAGAAAAAGACAAGAAGAAACCAAAGTATGGAGCAGCAACTTCCGAAAATTACTGGAAATTTGCTATGACACCAAATCGGATCTCCACCGGTCATAATTTAGATAAAGAAGTTTTACAGGTACTGTCCACATTTGAGAGCAATCCAACGGCTAGAATGAGAGATATGAATTTTTTTCATATATGATGCACAGTACCCACTTCTACAAGGAACGAAATCATGAAGATTCGACTTCAGAAAATAACTGGAAATGTTTGAGAATTCTAAATCCAATCTCCACCAAAAAGATACAATCTAATGATGTTATAAAGCTTCTGTCCAAATTTTAGGTCAATCCAACGGATGGATTAAGAGATATGAATTTTTCAAATTTGTTGCACAGAACAAGTTCGAAAACATGATGAAGCAGCTTCCAAAAAATACTGGGCATGATTTATTCGTTCAAATCAAATCTCCACCGTTCCGAATGAATATCCAGATGTTTTAAGGCTTTGGTTTAAATTTCCAATCAATCCAACGGTTAGATTGTGAGATATGATTTTTCCACAAAATCCGCTCAGTGCTGGGAAAAAGTAGGCAGCGGCGCCGAACACTTTTTGTCACTTCTTGACTTCTCAACACACGCCTCATGCACTCAAATCAGATTCAAATCTTTTCCAACTATAAATAGATGCCATCCAAGGTCATTTGGAGACATCCCAACTCATCTCTTCTCTCCTTTGCAAGCAATTTCTCACTATCAAAGTGTGTGTGATATATTTAAGTATTTGAGAGTGTTTGTAAAAATAGTTTGTGAGTTGGTTGTGCTATTGTTGTAAACACTTGAGTGTGAAGCCAAGTGTGTTGTGCTATCGTTGTAAGCACTTGAGTGTGAAGCCAAGTGTGTTGTGTTGAGGCTATCCTTGGAGCCCTTAAGGCCAAGAGTTTGAGTTGTATCGGCGCGGTGATCGTGTTGAGTTGTACGGCTATCCTTGGAGCCATCAAGGCCAAGACGTTGAAGTGCTAGTGGATCCTTGGTTAATCGATCTTAACCAAGAAGGGGAGACATAGACGATTTATCGTCGAACTTCCATAAACATCTCTTATCCCTTTTATTTACATTACGCATTTATTTACCGCACTTATTATTAATTGCTTTAAGACTTCCGCTTGCGTACTAGCATAATCGCTTTAAATTGTTAAAGTTGTCAATAGAACCTAACCCCCCCCCCCCCCATTAGGTTCTAACAGCTATCCTCCGCCTGGTGACAACGGCTCACCAAACTTTCGTAGGTCATGTCATCACCAACCGCCACACGGTCATGAATCTCAGGGTTAAGGACCTGAAGGAACAGATTATACTTCATCTCAGAGCTGTCGGAAATCTCAGGGAAATAAGACAACAAATCAAAGAACTTTTGCTGATACTCTACAATAGACATGGCTCCCTGTCGCAGACTCACTAGCTCTCCCGCCTTCGACTGTCGTAGTGCAGGAGGAAAATATAGCTTCTGAAAAGCTGTGTGGAACTCGGCCCAGGTGGCCACTCCTCTCGTAGTAACAAAGGGTGCAGAAGTAAACCTCCGCCACCTACGGGCTCGCCCATCCAGAAGGTAACCCAGTGTCTCCATCTTCTGCTCCTCAGTGCAGTGGAAAATCTGGAAAGTCGTCTCAATGCGGTCTAACCAGTTCTCCGCATCCTCTGGAGACTCGCCTCCAACCAAGGGCTTAGGACCCATCTGCCAGAACCGACGCACACTGAAACGATCCTCATCACGTCGACGATGATGACGCTCCCAACGACGCTCACGATCATCGTCTCCCCAGCATCCACCTCCACTACCATAGCTACTCTGATCATAGTAGTTCGCCATCTACAAAAGTACCTCACGGTTATCTTATGCAAAATCTAAATTCCCAAGAATACTATGCATGCTCTGATACCATAAATGTAGTGACCCTTACCGAGATCACCTACTAAACAGAACTTAGGCATGCAATTAACTTAATCAAAACAGTAATCAGAATAAAACTGCGAAAACCATAAACAATTATACAATCCCAAGAAAAGGAATCTGTAAATATCCGAATAGTTTATACAACCAAATCGAAATTTGTATCAACCCAATAACAACAGTATAAAAACCTAGACGAAGCTCCAGCTGGCTGACTACTGCCTAGCCCCTCTTTGATCCACCCGTCTCGTCCAATCGCAAACCTGCTCCATGGAATAGGGTGTCCAGAAACACAGAGTACGAAACGTGAGCATAAAACGCTCTGCACGAGAGTATGAGTATACATGCATACAAGTGAACTCCCTAAAACTCGAGGTCAAGGATCAGATAACAAAGACAGACCGGGCCTTGATATGTAGCACGTTGTGCCGTCTCTTCAGGAGGTGGCTCACATACCGAAAAGAACAGTGGATAAGCGGGATCCAAATCGATGGAAGTTCATCCACTAACAGGATAGGGTAAACCCTACTAACAGACATCTCAAATAGAGATAGCTCAAGATGTAAATGTATGCAGCATAAAATCATGGCATATAAATCATGCAGTCACATAATACATGCATACTCAGTCAGGATATCTCGAACAATACTTTCGTACCTCAAATACTAGGCAAGTGCTATCAGCTCTAGGTCCACGCTTATAATCCGCACTACACTGCCAGATGATACTAATATCATTATAGTGCTCTAAAAGCCTTAACTAAGCTATTGCATACTCCTAAATATTTTTAGGAAGCAAAAGCTATACCTTCGTCCGTCGTTAGCCCTTTGCTTTCGATTGCCTCAAAACTAGGCCACAGCTCCGCTACGACGCCTGGATCGCTATGCCACTTCCGGATTCCCAACGGGACTCCTAGAAATCCCTAGATCTGAGTTAGAAGGCTAAGGAATTGAGAGAGAAGAGATGAAAGGTGTGCTCAAATGTGAACCTCGGCACCCCTATTTATAGACAACGAACATTGCGTCCGTTCCTCCATCGTTGCGTCCATTCTGCCTGACGAACGTTGCGTCCGTTCACCATCGTTGCTTCCAATGGTGCCAATGTCACATCAAGTAGGTAAGCAGTGACGCATTTCTGATGGCACGAACGTTGCATCCGTTCCTAGAACGTTGCTTCCGTTCTGCCTGACCCTCCGAATCATTTTTGATCATTCTGGGTCTAATCCCGGGCTCCGCTAATCCATTAGAAGTCCCCTCAATCATGTTTATTGGATTAAATAATAGTTAATCACTAAAACTGGGTTCGGGCTACTACATACAACATCTAACTTACTTAAGTTCTTTAGTGTCTTGAAATTTGCATGACCCAATTTTTGATGTCATAGATCAAACTCATTAACTTTGGTGTGTCTACAAGCCATCTCTTCTCCGAGTTGATAGCAGTTGTCCGATGATCTAGTACCTGTCATGACACAGAGATTTGAATCATCAAAAACTTTGCATAATTTCTTATCAAATTGCACATGCAAATTATCATCTCAAAGTTGGCTTATGCTTATTAGATTTGCGGTTAATCCTTCAACATGAAGCACATTGCAAAGCTTAGGAAAACCAGCAACATTCAGAGTTCCCTTACCAACAATGTTTCCCTTTGAACCTCCACCATAGGTTACTTTTCCACTTTTCTGTTCAACATAATCAGTGAGAAACTTTTTGGATCCTGTGTGGAGGTGTTGGCAACACCTTAGGCAACACCTTCGATGCAGATCTATATCTGTAGTCTTTCTGCAGCTTAAAACAGTATGGTTTGATGTGACCAAGTATATGACAGTAGTGACAAATGTACTTTCGTTTCCTTCTAAACATTGAAGGAGCAGCAGACTGTGGCTTTGGTTTTGGAGGATCAATTGGTAAGACCTTTTTGCTTGAGCTTTCTGTACTTCTACTTTCCTTGACAAACACAGGGCCTTTCAAACTTTCACCAACCTCAAATATGTTGTTTACAAAACCTAAACCAACTGTACCATCTCTTCCCATTATGAGTAACGAATCAAGCTTGGAAGTGCTTGAATTAAACTTAGCCAAAGTAGCTTTTGATTTTTCGAGTTTTTTCTTCACTTGGCTTAATTCCATGTCTTTCTTACTCAAAACGACTTCCAGTCTTGACACATCAGCCTTTAGATCATAATTTTCCTTTGAAAGAATAGTATTCATCTTATTCCTTTCAACCCAATCAGTATGTAACTCTTCAAACATCATCCGGGCTTCTTTCATGGACATTGTATCTTCACCTGGATCATTATCACACATATTATCGGTAATGAAAGAATTCAAGCAAACTGGCCTTTGGGAGATGTTGCGGCCAGGTGTGGCAACACCTGCGGCAACACCTAAAGGATTGACTTGAAACTTTTTCTTGCTCTCCAGCAGTGCAGATAAGGCAGTATGACTTTCTTCATCTTCCTGTTCTTCTTCTTCAGACTCTTCATCACTCAAAGACGTGTTCATCCCTTTCCTAAGCGTGTTGGCACACTCATTTGCATAGTGTCCAAAACTTTGACAAGCATGACATTGAATAGTGTCCAACTTCTTTGAGACAAACTTCTTCTTCCCTTCTAACATCAGTCGAGGCTTAGGAGTATCAACAGGTTTCCTTGGTGATTGTTCTGGTCCAGTAATCCTTAAAGGCTTGTTAAAGAACATTGGAGTCTTGAGTTTTTTATCCGTCTTTCTTGACTCTTTTATCTTCTTTAGATAATCATTGAATTTCTTAGTCATGAGAGAGATCGAATCATCTTCTAAATCAGATTGATGAACTTCTTGATGAAATTGAACATACTCCTCGTATGAGGGTTTTGAGGCTTGAAGGGCTATTGATTTTCCTTTATCCTTCTCTTGTTCTGTATTGTTCATCTCAAAAACTTGAAGAATGCTAATCAGTTCAGTCATCTTCATCGTTGAAGTGTCTTTTATTTCTTCAAGTGCCCAAATCTTCCCATTGAATCTTTTAGGCAAAGATCAAAGAACCTTGTTTATCATAGTTTCACTAGCAATAGGTCCTCCAAGAGGAGGCTCCTCTGTAGCTATCTCCCTAAGTTTCTTATCATAATCAGCAATAGTTTCATTTTCATCCATCCTGATATTCTCAAATCTAGCGTTTAACAATCTCAATATTGTTCTTCTCACGCTATCAGTTCCTTCACAGTCTTCTTGAAGAGCATCCCATGCATCCTTAGCAACAGTGCAGTCAGCTATGATTTCATACATCCTCATATCCACAGTTGCAAAAATTGCATTGAGTGCTTTAGCATTGTAGCTTGAACTTTGTGCTTCCTCGGCAGTCCAAGTTTCTTCTTTCTTGATGATATAGTCTCCATCTTCATCTAGCGTCTTTGAAGGAGTCCAACCAGTCAGAATACTTTGCCAAGCACGAACATCCATTGCTTTAATAGTATATCGCATTCTATTCTTTCATAGTGCGTAATTCGTGCCATCAAGGACCGGAGGTTTCAAAAACGAGTTCGCAACAGACGATGAGTCCATCTTATTCCCTGTAATAAAATAAACAAACCAAAATCAGTTCTTAGTGTATCAAGAATATGGCTCTGATGCCACTTGTAAGGGAATTGTGGTTGCACATAAACTGTTTGAGGTGTTGTCACAAGGTGTTGACAACACCTACTATAACACCTTGAGTAATTTGCAGCAGAAAATAATTAAAGCGTAAATAAAATAAACAAGCAACCAATAAACAGACTCAAATGATTTAAGCAAGAGTATAAAATACTCTTGCAACGCCTCAGGGCAAAACTTCACTAGTAAACTTTCAAAGAGTTTTACAAACCCTAAAACTAGTGATTATTGTAAAAATCAATTTCTCAAAACAAGTGAAAAAATAAAGAGTAAAAAGTTCTCCTAAAAATACTATGCAAGATAGAATAGTAAAACAAGATAAGGAGAAAAATCTTGAAGCGAAAACACGTGAGTAGCACACTTCTTCGATCAACAATCTTCGAGTGTTCTTCATGGCTTCAAGCAACCACGACCGATACCAACTTCAGAAGATCTTCAATTCTTTCTCAACGTACGTATTTTGAAGCTATATCGTTGTCACCTTTAATCGTTCTCCTTCCTTCAATATATAGTCTAGAATCCTTCCTTGTAGTTATTTCTTTGTAGACATAAGATTTTAGATCTTGTTCCTTTTTTATCAAGTCAAATCTACATAGTAAAGGAATTAAATCATTAGAGATAAGATAATAAATATTATGATAAACTTAATCATATTTCAAATCAAGTTATTCAAGGAAATAAATAACTTATATAAAATTACTTCATATCCAAGAAAGGCAAAATATATTAAATAAAATCTTTTCAAAATAGGATTATTTTAAGGAATAAAATATTCCTTTCAAAAAGAATTCTTTAAGATATTCAATGACTAGAGGTATTTCGATCCGTTTTTCGCATTCAGTATTCATGTAATTATGTTATGCATAAATATATTTCAACTTCTTACAGTGCATAGATGCATAGTGTGTGTGTGATCATTAGAACATCAACAAAAGCGTGTGGGGAAGCGTTTAGAACTGTTTGACGCAAAAATGTACGAACTACTGAAATAATCACGGGCCAAGCATGAACATGTTGGGATTACTGATTATGGTGGCACAAAACCGCTTAAACTAGCAAATACCTTAAATTAATTGACTATATGCATATTTAATCTTAGTTGTAGATTTTTTTTATTAAAAAAAAACCTCTTTTCTGAGGATTGATCTGAGAGTATCATCGCTTCAAATGTCTTCTCTAGCTGCCCCATTACATGCAATGGATATAAAAAGAAACAAACTCATTTCTTCCTCTTCTCCCTAGCATATTTGTGTCTAAGAAGATGCAACTTGCAAGCTTGGCATAGTGATTTGTGCATCATTTCCCCAATACCCATCGAGTTAATTGCGTTTGGAAGATGAACAGTTGGTTGTAGCTTGCTAAGTCCATAATCGTGGTTAAATAGGCACTGCAAGATCATTTTGAAACAGAGGTTATGGTTGAGTCTAGACATGGTTGTGTATATCATTAAAATATTTGATTGTTTGTTTCTAACCATGTTCCGAGGGCTGAAACTTGAAACTAGCGTATGATGAAGTATACACATTGATGTATAAAATAAGTCATGTGGACTTCAAATGTTAGGTTTCAATTTCGTTTTTTCCAAAAAATGAAATTCTAATGGAAATAAGCAAACATGTAGTTTTATAGGAAATTTAAATATTTTATTTATAAATATACTCCCTTCGTCCCAATTATATAGTTCACGTTTTCTTTTTTGTTTGTCTCAAATATATAGTCATATATCATATTTTGTAATATTTGTTTACACTTCTTTACTAATATACCCCTATTAACTATACATTGAAAATTATGCAATCATTTTTTAATACATTAAATAAAGATAAAATAAAATTTTTTTACAAAATTTATTTTCCCAATGATTTTTCTTAATATGTATGGAAAAAAAAATTAACTATATAATTGGAAGGAAGAAAGTATATAATATTTATTTATTTTTAATGAGTTGGTCTATGTTATGCTTTGACAGAAGCGGATCTACTCTAGGGTGAAGTATGGGCCACGGGACCCCCTGAAAATTTTTGAAAAATATAATAGTATAATTTTTTCTGTTTTAGTTATATATATTGGTTGGCCGGGTGTGACTATGCTGTACCTGGAGCTCTTCTTCAGGTACAGCATAGCCCTTGGATCAGTAGGGCCCACATGATAACATGTGAAACCCACATGTTATCATGTGGGCCCTCCCTTGATCCAAGGGCTTAGCTCCACCAGGTGTAGCACACCTGGTGGAGCATAGTCTCACCCGGTTGGCCCCAAAAGTTGTCTTTCATGCGTTTGGTCTAATGGTTGTACCTTACTAAACTATTCTTAGATTAAAGTTTGATTCCACGTGACACAACTTGAAAAACTTTTTTTATTTTTAACTTTTTTTATTACTGTTTTTACTAGGGGTGCAAACGAACTGAATCGAGCCGAATAATGGTAAAATTTTAAGGCTCGAATTCGACTCGATAAGAGTGTATTCGAGTTCGAGCTCGATTCGAAGTTCGATAATTTCAAATATTTTGGCTCGAGCTCGGCTCGAAATGAAGTTCGAGTTCAAGTTCGGCTCGAAATATTCGAACCTATTCGTGAACTATTCGGATATTATGGTTCGAAAAGCTCGAAATGTTCGAAAAGAGTTCGAAATGTATATATATTTATTATATAATTATATTATATTAATTAAATATTAAGGTTCGCGAACTATTCGCGGACTATTGAACAGTATAATTTCGGCTCGAGCTCGGCTCGAAAAAAAGTTCGAACATGTTCGATTTCGGTTCGAGTTCGATAAGCTCGAATACGAATCAAATATTTATCGAGCGGGCTTGTAAAGCTCACGAACAGGTTCAATTCGTTTGCACCCCTACTTTTTACTCGTTTTATTTAAAATTCTTTTATCACTTTTTATATTTTTTTATTTGAAAATTTAACACCTTTATTTAAAACCATATTATAACCTTATATTTTTTTATTATTTGAAAATTTAAATTCTTTTATTTTAAAAAATTCGTGAAATTTTTTAATTTTTTAAAGTTCTATTTTACTCGGCTTCAATATAAATTACTTTGCTCTATTTTTAATGTGTTTGAAGTGATTTAAAAATTTGAGATTTTGGAGCTTTTAGTAGTCAATAATTTCATTATTTTTTTTAAATCAAGATTAATAAATTTTTGGTTTTTCTTAACATCAAAATTGGTTCAGCACGTGACTGATAATTTTTCATTTAGTTATGTGACTTCTGTTAATCTTTCGTTATTTTTTGTTCTATATTATGATTAATATTATTTCCTTATTGGTGTCTTCATTGATGATCTTGTTTAATTGCTTGCAATTTGTAATGTTTTTTCTAAATGAAAATTTATTCATCGACTTGGACCAAAAACAAATCAATTTCCACTTGTGTCTCTAAAATAAATAAATATATATTTATAAAATTTATGCATTATAATATTGTTATGCATGCTTAAATACGTTATTATTTTGAGACCATATATTTTATAATTTTGAGTTTGCATGTAAGAGAAAGTTCAGGCGATCCTGTATACATTAGTATCATTTTGTTAAACGAGTTTTTTAACAAGTTTTGAGTCATGATTTTTGACTCGTTGATTGAAATTAATTTTATGCATGGTATTTTATATCTACAAACACAACGCATATTTTAGAAAAATCAAAAAATTATTCCACATTTCATATTTTTCATAAGCATCAATAAAAAATACGAGATGTCACAATATTTATTTTTTATTTATTGTATTTTTGTTATTGAATGTTATATTTAAACATATAATAATTATTTTTTTGTCATTGTGTATACTGACAGTCTGACACGGGCCTTCTTAATATAGAATCCTAGATCCGCCTTTGTGCTTTCATTAACCCTCTTCTTATATTTTAATACAAGATTCTCAGTTGATCATGATCGAATTTATATATATACTAGTACACGGAGCACATGCGTTCCATGTGCATAAAATATATATTATTTGAAATTAAATATTATTTTATAAACTTGAATTTAATTATAATTTTTGTTTAAATGTTAGGATAATGTGATAGTGGTTAGGATAATGGGGATAGTGGAACAAAATATGAGAAGTTTTTGAATAATAAATTTACTTTTTTGGACCTCCATTATTAAACATATTAGAAGAATGATATAGAGTAAATTTGGAAATACATTAAAATGACCAAATATGATTTTCGGAGTTTTTTTGGGCACGGGTACACGTGTCCTCACACCCTAGGATGCGTGGGATCAAAACTGATATGTACATAATGTCACATCAGCAGGTGCTCACATAAATGTTCACAGTGATTGCTTACCATATCATTTCTCATATATATATACTCGTGCAAGTTACCCCTTATTGTATCTACCACCGACCTCAGCTCCATCGAAAACCTAAAAAAGATTCCCACTCTTTTAAAATCTTCCACTTCAAAAGTAACGCCAAAGAGAAGTTTTTATGGCATCAAACAAATTGCAAAGACCAATAATTGGATTAAAGTAATCCCACCATCAATATAGAATTAGTAATTAATTTTCAAGATCCACTTTTTATAAAATCATATTGATGTACATTAATTTATAATTTCGAAGACGCTAGATACTCTACAAAACTCCCGCGCTTTTTTTTTTTTTTGGCTTTATTTAAAAAATAAATAAATTTAATGTTTGGTTGGGTTCTAGATAAGAGAATATTAAATTCCTAGATTTCGAGTTATTTTATAGTTAATAATAAAATAATAGATCAAGTCTTAAATCCATAAACTACTTATTTTTACAGAAATGCATATACTACTCTTGTTTAGATATTAATTATACAAAGTAGAATAAATTTCAAATAACAAAAGTGATTGGTAAATTTGAGATTGATCATAATTAACATGAAATACTATATAAACATAAAAATGAGAAATTTGAAGTTTAGGTATTACTTCACTAAACAACAAAAATAAATTTGAATATTGTTAAAATCCATAAATTTGAAGTTTAGGTGTTATACTTCACTAAACACAATGTTAAAGTAATCCAATGTATTATTTAGTAAAATAAAACTTTTACATTGACTTTAAATAATCCAAAATTTCTCCTCGAGTGTTATCAACGAAAACGTGTTTGTCTATGCTCGACAATGAGTTAAACAATTTTTTCAGTATGTGGTATTAGTTATAGCAAACTATTTATAGTTTTTTTAATTTTATTTTTACTTTTTGCAATTTCGTTTTGAAAAATTAATGATAAATTATTTGTAGTTTATTTAAGTTATAACACCGAGATCTCAAGTTAAATTATATAAATTATCAATCCAAACCAAAAAATATTTGAGAGTTCATTATGTTAGTGTAATTGTTTATCTAATGTCTGGTTTGGTTTGATTAAAACTATTTTGAAATGTTGCTACTTGCTTCCCAACTATAAAAATTAAAATGATGTTTTAATCTTTGGTTACAAACTCTGAACCTGAGACTAAAATGGCTGCCTACTCCCCTTTTCACCTCATTTTCATTCAGCCCACTAGATTCAACACTAATCTTCAAGCTCAACGCATAAATGTTAAACCTGAAAGAACCAAAACAGCAATTACCAGCGCTACTCTACGCGTCGCCGTCATCGGCGGTGGCCCTGCTGGGTCCTCCGCTGCAGAAGCTCTTGCAGCAGGTGGAATAGAGACTTTCCTCTTCGAACGCAGCCCCGAAGCCGCAAAGCCCTGCGGCGGAGCAATCCCTCTCTGCATGCTCCATGAG
Organism: Henckelia pumila; assembly: GCF_033568475.1. Lineage (NCBI taxonomy): Eukaryota > Viridiplantae > Streptophyta > Magnoliopsida > Lamiales > Gesneriaceae > Henckelia > Henckelia pumila. Next base: position 161,223,449 of record NC_133121.1, on the reverse strand, counting down.
TTCTCCATCCCATCCCACCTTATTGACCGCAAAGTGACCCAAATGAAGATCGTCTCACCCTCAAACCTTACCGTCGACTTCGGGAAAACACTGAAGCCCAGCGAGTTTATCTCCATGCTCCGCCGCGAAGTGCTTGATAGTTTCTTACGCAGCCGTGCAGTGGACTGTGGCGCCACCCTCGTCAAGGCCCTTGTCACAAACATAGATATGCCAGTGTCGGAAAAAGACCCTTATCTGATCCACTACATCTCAAATAATAACAAGTGTATGCTCGCGGTAGACGTCATCATCGGAGCAGACGGGGCCAACAGCAAGGTAGCGAAGTCGATAAAAGCAGGAGACTACACTTGCGCCATAGCTTTTCAAGAAAGGATCAAACTTCCGGAAGACAAGATGAGATACTACGAAAACTTAGCAGAGATGTACGTGGGAAGCGACGTCTCTCCCGATTTCTACGCGTGGGTCTTCCCCAAATGCGACCACGTCGCAGTAGGCACAGGCACTGTTTGTTCTAAACAAAACATCAAACAGTTTCAGGCCGCTATAAAAAAGCGAGTGAAAGAAAAGATCGAGGGAGGAAAGACAATCAAAGTAGAAGCGCACCCAATCCCAGAGCACCCACGTCCAATAAGGGTCCGCGGGAGGGTGGCACTAGTGGGAGACGCCGCCGGATATGTCACAAAATGCTCCGGCGAGGGCATTTACTTCGCGGCAAAAAGCGGGAAGATATGCGGAGAAGCGATCGTCCGGGCGTCGGAAAATGGGAAAAAGATGGTGTTTGAGCAGGATTTGAGGAGGGAGTATCTGAGAAAATGGGATGACCAATATTTCAGCACATTTAAGTTTCTGGACGTTTTGCAGTGGGTGTTTTATCGGAACGATGCGGGGAGGGAGGCGCTGGTGGAGATGTGCGGGGATGAATATGTGCAGAGGATGACATTTGAGAGCTATTTGTACAAGAAACTGGCGAAGGGGAATGCTTGGAAGGATGTCAAAATGGCTGCCAACACCATTGCCACCCTCGTTCGATGTGACATTGTCCGAAGAGAGATGGATGCATATCTTAATCTTTGTGTAGGAAGCAAATAAATATCTATCGACACTTCCTAAACTATGTTTGTTTGGATCTAATGGATGAATGGATGGATGGTTAAAACTAAAAAGTGAGTTTCGGTTGAATTTTTTTTTTATTTTTTTTTTTATTTCCATTCATCATAATTGACACTTGCCTCATTTAGTATTAAACGTAAACGCCATTACTTGGGTAAATTAGAAAGGGTGCACAATATCACAAATTTGGTTAATATTTAAAGTTATTTTGATTAATCTCATATTTCAGAATATTTATCAATCTAAACACATCAACGCAATATGTTCACTTATATATATAACTCACTTTTCAATCTATTTAGTGATTTGACTTGTATAATAATGACTCTCTCAAATAAGAAAGTATATGATTTCATGCAAATGCCAATCATACGGGAAAACAAGAAGTATAAATACAAAACTCATCATATGGGAAAACAAGAAGTATAAATACAAAACTCATGTGAGACCGTCTCACGAGTTTATTTTGTAAGACAGGTCTTTGAACTTGACCTGATCCATGAAAAATATTATTTTTTATGTTAAAAATATTGATTTACATTGCACGAAACGGGTCGACATGTCTCACCGATATAAATCCGTGAAACTGTCTCACAAAAAAACGTACTCACAGATATAAATCCATGAAACTCTCGTCATCTCGTCCTACCGTCTATAACGCACAACGAAAATCAACCCCAATGGGGAGTTCTATTTCCCAAAAATCTAATGTATGCTTTGATACCGTAAATATAGTGACCCACACCGGAACTGTAGTGACCCTATCCAAAATGAGTAATTAAACTTGGTAATCATGATTAAATTGAGTAAATCGTGATTAAGAAATTTTCGAATGGGTCTAAGGAGTTCGAAAAAGGATTCAAAACACTCGAAAATGGTCAGGAGGATCCCGATTTGAGAGTCAGATCGGAAGCTACGTTGGAGTTCGAAAGCTGTGGCGATCGGACGCTCCGAACTGTACCCAAGGCTAGTTGTCATGGATGAGGTCATCTTTGATTACGTAATGCGATCGGAAGCTCCGAAGAGGTGATCGGAGGCTCCGATTGACTGTCAGCAGTGATAAGAATCTTTGATAGCATGAAATACAAACACGATTATAAATGAATCGCCTCCTCAATTCAATAACAAAACAGATTCTAGTTGTTGTCCCAATCTTTTGATCAAGTAAGTTTTGGATATCCACCTCTAGTTTACAACGAAACTAGCAACAAATAATCACGAGATAAACAATTAATCACAACGGAACCTTCAGAAAACTTGTTTCTGATAATCCACGAAGATAATCAATCGACAAACGCCACAAAGTTTATAAAATTTTGATAACTTTGATTTTTGGATACACAAAGCAAAGCTTTGTCATAATTCTAAAAAGAACTATAATTGATAAAAATCAATAATCAATAATCTTCATTGTATTGTATTCAATAATGAATATATATGTTGTATTTATAATACAACTACAAAATAATAAAAGATAACACAAAATAAAACTAAAGATATCATAAGATATAATCTAAAAGTTTTCTAATAGGCTTAGAATACTCAAAAATAGCACAAAATATAAAAAAAATAATCAAAAATCCGAAAACACATACTACACATTGAGTGTGTGAAAATCCCGGTTTAGCACCTAGGCGTTTGGCACTGGAGCTTAGGCGCTGAAGCTGTTCCAAATTGTGCATAATTTTTGAAAAATTCATATCTCGAGTTCTAGACGTCGGATCGGGCTAAAATTTGAATTGTAGCTTTATAACATCCTAAACTACATTCTGAACGGTGAAGATAGGATTTTGAACTTTTAAGAGTCACCAATAAATTTCAGTCCTCCACCTCGAGCTCCATGCATTCCAACTTGGCTCCCTTGCTCCCCAACTTGATTGTCATGGATCCCAGTTCCTTCTAATTTCGATGAAAAATTATGAGAAAAATCTTGGAACAATATGAATTTTCGATAGCCTTCTAGATTTATATCAGACTTCTCTTCTTTAAAAAAATTTGTTCTCAAATCTTTCCCTTTACCTGCAATAAATTTAGCCATAAGTTTTCTCGCTTCTTCTCTCTTCTCTTTTTTTTCACCCCTTTTTTTCCTCACCAATTTCGAAATACTCTTCTTTTTTTTTTAATTTTTGATTTTTTTTTTCAAAAATAACTTATAGCACAAGATACAAGAAACTTGGGCAACAAGATAGACATAAGCGACACAGAAATTCGACGAAGAGAATACTCAACGAAGAACGAAAGAACAAGAACGAAGAACACGAAGAATACGAAGAACGAAGAATAAAACAAAAAGATACGACTTACTTGGATCAAAGGAACCTTAAGCTCTGATACCAAATGATAAGAATCTTTGATGACATGAAAAACAAATACGATTATAAATGAATATCACCCTCAATTCAATAACAAAACATATTCTAGTTGTTGTCGCAATCTTTTGATCTAGTAAGTTTTGGATATTCACCTCTAGTTTATAACAAAACTAGCAACAGATAATCACGAGATAAACAATTAATCACAACGAAACCTTCAAAAAATTTGTTTCTGATAAACCACGAAGATAATCAATCGACAAATGCCACAAAGTTTATAAAACTTTGTTATTTGAGAGTTATTTGTACAAGATACTGGCAAAGGGGAATGCTTGGAAGAATGTCAAAATGGCGGCCAACACCATTGCCACCCTTGTTCGATGTGACATTGTCCGAAGAGAGATGGATGCATATATTTGTGTAGGAAGCAAATAAATATCTATCTACACTTCTTAAAATATGTTTGTTTGTTCGGATGAAATTAATGAATGGATGATTAAAACTTAAAAGTGAGTCTCGGTTGATGTGTGTGTGTGTTTTTTTTTTTCATTCATCATAATTTGACACTTGTCTCATTTAGTATTAAACCTAAACGCAATTACTTAGGTAAATTAGGAAGGTGCACACCACAAATTTGGATAATATTTAAAGTCATTTTGATTAATCTCAAATTTTAGAATATTTATCAATCTAAACACATCAACGCAAAATTAATTAAAAAATATATTTTTTCACTTATATATATGACTCACTTTTCAATCTATTTAGTGATTTGACATGTATAATAATTACTCTCTCAAATAAGAAAATATATGATTTCATGCAAATGCCAATCATATGGGAAAAAAAGAAGTATAAATACAAAAGTCATGTGAGACTGTCTCACGAGTTTATTTTGTACGACAGGTCTCTGAAACCGACCTGAGACATGAAAAATATTATTTTTTATGTTAAAAATATTGATTTTCATTGCACGAAATGGGTCGACATGTCTCACAGATATAAATCCGTGAAACTGTCTCACAAAAAACATACTCACAGATATAAATTCATGAAACTCTCGTCATCTCGTCCTATCGTCTATAACGCACAACAAAAATCAACCCCAACGGGGAGTTCTATATCCCAAAAATCTAATGTATGCGTTGATACCGCAAATATAGTGACCCACACCTGAATTGTAGTGACTCGTACCCAAAATAAGTAATTAAACTTGGTAATCATGATGAAAACACATCATCTCATGGCCATAACCTAAAAAGGTCAAAACAAGCAACTATCTTTAAGGAAAACAACCTAAGTCAACATACATGCCCCTGGTGAATCACCTCATCCCTGATACTAAATATAGTCAACCGACTAACTCGATCATTCTAGATCAAACATCTAAAATTTAGTCAATCAAAAACATGCATAATTATAACCCGATTATGCAAGCATCATTCAATTACTGGAGTTGAATACTGATCACCTAACCATTGGAATAAGTCAAGATAATCTCGAAGATTACAATTACAATACTTGAACCACTAACCCAGGATCTATACAATCTTTATTAAAATCCCATGTAATAAACAACTTATCCGAAAGATTACCCTAAAAAAGATGTACTATACAACAATAACTAGTACATCAAATATTTAAAATCTTTAATTCATCTTACCAATCCTTCCTTATCACATAAGGCATTCTTTTGGCAAGATCTTCTGACAATCTCTCCAACTACTTGTGGAGAGTCTTCAGGGGCATCTATGGATGAAAGGGAATCTAGACGATTACGTCTTCCCACTCTCCAATAGATCTCGAGAAGTACCTAGAGTTTAAGACTGGATCTTCTCTTCCAGATCCATCCTGCTAGGATCCATATAATGCGAAACTCTGATGCCAATCTTGGCAATGATGATCTTGAAAAGGCCTAGGTATCCTGCTATTCCAACTCCTGTGACTACTATCGTCATTGAATCCAACCTACAAGGGTAACCCAAATGTCAACACTATATCTCAAAGAATCTTATTGCATGCTCTGATACTATAAATGTAGTGACACACACCATGATCACCTATTAATAAAAAACTTAGGCATGCAATTAAATATTAGTTAATCATAATCAGAGATAAATGCGGAAACTTAAATAAATTAATACCAGAAAGGTAAAACCTAGTGGCTAACCCTGCAATCTTGCCTTGGTTATCACCTAATCTCCAAATCCTCAGGAGAACTACCTGCAACTGCCCCATCGAATGGGGTGTCCAAACAACAGAAAATAACTGGACGTGAGCATAAAACGCTCAGTAAGAAAGTATGAGTATACAAATATTATATGTGCATGTATGCAAGTGTACGGGTACCAAGACACAAGGTCAAGAAATCCTGCTCACAAACCGGGCCCAGAGTATATAGCACGCTGCGTCGTCGCATCAGGAGGTGGCTTCTATACCCACTGGATAATGGTGACCTGATACTAGTACAAATGTCCAGCCATAATGATGATCTGACACAAGACTCACGTATCCAACCATCCACAACTTAGTATGGTGAACACCTTACTACTGACTATCTAAAAAATACAGGCTCAATATGATCATGCATGAAGTATAATAACGTGACATAATATATGCAAATAAAATCATGCCATATAAACAATGCAACACATAATACATGCAAACTCAGTCAGAATATCTCGAACATTACTTTCGTACCTGAAACTGCAATATGAACAGATTGGAATAAAACACCCTAGTTTCCCACTAGCAATTATCGAACCACTAGCTTCAATGATATCATGCACCCTTGAATCTCTTGGTTAAACCAAGAAGCCACCTTCGAACCAACTCCTTATCTTGGATTGCTTGACTCCTTTTTATGCATGTGCAACCAAGATAGATATCAACACCATATACGAATCACCTACCACTTTAGACATTAATCAATAAAAACATAGACCAACAAGTTTTCTCCTCTTCGAATTTCCAAGAACAAGAATTGAGAAATTAACTTTGGTTTATACCCACCATATTCGAAACATTTCCTTGTTTTGAATATGATGGTCGAACCCAAGATAAAATATTCATTTGATCACAAGCTACCCACCACCAAACTCCGATCTTCTCAAGAATCCTTCGAATCCAAGCCTTTGTAATATACAATATTTCGAACCATCAAACTTTAGCTTCCATTTGAACCGACCATGGCTAGACTCAAATCATACACAAGCCCTCAACCAATCTCGACTTACCCCAAGAATCAACAAGACATAAAGAAAGGGAACTCCTTGAAGTAGTCGAAACCCCAATCCTTTGAACTACTCAATTCTCACGAAAACACTTGGGAGAAATGAAATGAATTAAAGGGATGGAACTTCTTTGCATGGTCGATTAAATTCCTTATATAAGCCACAAATTTAGTCATGTGTCACCATATAGAAAAATACTTGACACCTAGCTAACTACTCCTTCGAAAATTGGAGATCTTGACACCTATATTTTGAATCCCAAAATCACTTATTCTCACATGCAAGACTATGATTTGGTTGAGGTTTTTGGAATGAATAAATATAGTCCAATGCAACCATTCCTTCGTGTCCCTTAATAATAAATTGAAGAGTCATCAAGATCAAGCTTTTTGACACCTCAAAGTTCCACTATGACTTGTCCAATTCCCCATATTGCTCACGTGAAGGCATAAGGGTTATAGCCTGGTTTACTTGACACCTCAAAAGATGCATGCCACTCCACTATGCATAGCACTTGCATGGCTTGGATTGAAAATTAAATAATACTACCATGCATGCATTACGTGAGGCTTAACATGCATGTAGATAATATCCTCAACTTGGTGTATTTTGTTCTTATAATAACCCTTAATCATTTGTAATTAATAAACAAGAACCAGGGCTACTACAGATCACCTACTAATCAAGGGCTTAAGCATGCAATTAAACAATACATAATCATAATCAAAGTAACTACAGAAATAATATGAAACCCTGAACCCGACAGAATACAACCGGTAAATAAATCCAAATTTATACAACCCAATTGAATTAACTTAATACAAGAAAGACAAAATCTAGTGGCTAACCCTACAATTCTGTCTTGGTCATCACCTAATCTCCAAAACTCCGAGAGAACTACCTGCAACTGCTCCATTGAATGGATTGTCTAGACGACAGAAAAAATAACTAGACGTGAGCATATAACGCTCAGTATGCTAGTACAGGTAGACATACAAATATGATGCATGCAATATAATGAACATGTATCATATCTGGGTAACGAATCAGAGATCTACTCAAACTGGCGCCTAGAATGTGAGCTATAATCTCGGAGAATCAAACCACTAGATACAACCACTTACTCCTAACTGGACGTGGACCAAATGTCCTCAAATCACTAGAGTCCGACCGACCCGTTGGTCATAGTGACTCTTAGTGTCAAAACGTTCTAACAAGGGATGATCACCCTATAAAACCATTTTAACTCAATGGAGATCCAAGCTCAATATAAATGCACATGCAACATAATATCTCAAAGCAGTAACATGCATCATGCCATGTAATATGCTACACATAAGCATGCAAACTCGCTGGCTATCTCAGTTTGTACTTACGTACCTTTCTAAGGCAGTTCATAGAAACACTCATCTACGTTCCAAGCCTATCATGCAGCACTACAATTCATAATAACCATGAATCATCTGATATACTCTAAATGCCTTAATTAAACTATAGCGTACACACTATTTTATATAAGGATCTAGAGCTATACCTTTTTCCATCGTCAGCCCGCTGATTTCAAATGCCCCAAAGCTTGGGCACAGCTCCGCTACGACCTCTGGACACCTCTCCAAAGCTCCGCTGCTTTGCTACAATTACAAACAATGTCCGTTAACTATAAAAATACTACTACCTACTACAAATCTTTATAAAAGAGTCTCAAAGACCTTAAAATTGAGTCATTATGGGAGAGAAGAGGATTCTAAACGTTTCAAAATGAGCCTCTCACGCCCTTATTTATAACCGGAGTTCGGATCGTCCGATCATTAGTTCGGATGGTCCAAACCTGCATGGGAGCCACGTCGCATGCATGCCAAGTTCGGACGTTCCGATCCCTATTTGGTTTGCGTCCAAAACACTTTTATACTTTTCTTTAACACTTGTCCGGGTTACACTTCGGATGGTCCGATCTTACTTTGGATCGTCCAATCTGGCCATGTGATGTCACATCTAATCAGCTTTGGAAACCTGTCCCACTTGAGTTCGGAACATCCAATCCCATGATCGGATCGTCTGATCGTTCCTTGGCTTCCGAACTCATGCCCTCCTTCCAAACTCTCCTGGTTAATTTGGATGGTCCGATATTGGGTTTGGATCATCCGATCCTTGCTAACCCTTGGACCCCTTCTGGACTATTTTGGACGTTTTGGATATGATTTCTTGGTCCGTTGATCATATATAAAAATCATTTAATCATGATTTATTAATTATGACAATGATTAGCAAATTAATATTGTAAAATGTGACCAGGTTACTACACGACAAGCAGATATGGGTTTCTGATTGATGATTTGACAAGGCTGAGTTCGGAATCTCCAAACCCCTAGTTCGGTAGGTTCGAACTCTGTCGGCAGCTGTGTTGTCCACTCAAAGGACATGCCACTACAATAAATATGCTAATTAACCACACTAAAAATACAACAGATATATACAAAAACTGTTGACTTTTGGCTTTTGACAACGGTTTGTATAAAAACCGTTGTCGTATTTTATTTTTTTTAATTTAAGACAACGGTTTTGCAAAAACCGTGGTAATTAGTGTTCAACGACAACGATTTTTATTAATCGTTGTCTATGAGCGCTTTTTTTTTTTAAAAAGACAACAGATATTTTAAATCGTTGTGTATTGATAAAAAGACAACAATAATTACAACGGATCAAAATCCGTTGTGTAATGTTTCCTAATAAAAAAATTTCCTTAGCATTTTTTCATTCTCGTCTATATCGCGAAGAAAGAAATAGGGGCCATTTAAATATATAGGTCTGGTCTTGTTTTCAATTCAATAAAAGGAACTCTTGACTTTTTAATTCAGTCAAGGGTCTCAATTAAGGGTAGTTTGTCTTTTTTTTTTTTGAAAAAAAAATTATGTCCAACACTCATTTTCCCTCCTCTCTCCCTTCCCTCTCTCCTCTCCAAGATTCGAACCTGACTCTCCTCTCTCCTTCTGGACTCTAACCACTAGACCTCCAATATTTTTGATAATAATACTACACAATAAAATATACTAGTACCCTAAGCACATGCATTGCATATGCACATAATATAATTTTATAAAGAAAATAATTAAAAATTAAGATAGTGGGATAGTGGGGATAAGATGTGGGAGTTTTTTAATCCTAAATTACATTTTTACCTTTTAATCATTGAATATATTTGAAAACATTATAAGGATAAATTTGAAAATCTATTAAAATGACCAAAGTTAGTTACTCTAATGGGTTTATCAATTATAATATAGTAAAGATATACAATGGTTTGGGTTGACCCTGCCCGGCTTGGTCAACCCAGGCTTGGTCGACCCAAGCGGTCGACCAAGCGGTTGACCAAGCTGTCAAAGCGGTCGACCAAGCCCAAGCCTTGGTCGACCGCTTTCCCAAGGTGATCGACCGCTTGGGCAGGGAAGGCAGTCGACCGAGCCCAAGCCTTGGTCGAACGCTTTCCCAAGGCGGTCGACCGCTTGGTGAATAAAAAAAAAGAAGAAGAAGAGGGAAAATGAGGAAGGAGAGTGAGAAAAGAAGACAAAAAAAAAAAAACAAAAACAACGCAGAGACGTGAAAGAAGAGAAGGAGGAGAGAGAAAACACTTAAAAAGACGTGAAAGAAGAGAAGGAGGAGAGAGAAAACACTTAAAGCAGAGACAATATAGTCTTTTCGATCAGAGGTCTATCTATTGAATTAAAAATAAGACCAGGTCTATATCCCTCATTTTTCCAAAAATAAGCATGTGCAAAATATATGTTATTTTTATATGTATATTTTTTTGTGTAGAGTTGGTGGGAGGTTTAGTGTGATAGGAAAGAGAGGAGATACTAAAATCAAAACAAAAGTTGATGTCCTCTTAAGAACGGTTTTTAAAAGCCTCTCAACTATTATTAAATAAATAAATAAATAATAAATAAATAATAAATAAATAATAAAATAATTAAATAAAATAATAATAATAATTAAATAATAATAATAGTTATAATTTTGTGAAATGAAATAAATGTTGGATCCCATTATTATTATTATTATTATTTGGCTACAAAGGTAACATCCCACCATCCATCGCTGGGTCCAGCCTTTCCTTCAGATGGCGGGTTTACACACCTCTCTCCGACCCCAATTGCCGTCCAACCACCACGCCTTCGCCGCGAAACTTCTCCTCCTTCTGACCCTCCTCCCCCTCTCCCTCGCGCTCTTTGCTTTTCTCCTTCAGTGGCGTGGCGGTGGCGTCGATGATCCCATTTCCCGATGGTCTCCTGATGAATCCTACAAGTTCCCCGGCATGGACTCCTCCCCTCTGGCCACTGTTGGCCGTTCCTCTGCAACTCGCTCTGCCGATTGCTCCACGCTCTTGGGACACTCCAATTCGGCCTCGTTTCCCTATTTCAGGGACTGGAAGTACAAGTTCGACCCCGATCTTAAACCCAAGGTCTTATCTTTTCTTTTTATTTTTTTCTGGGCTGATCTTTTTGTGGGTTATACTTATTTTGGTTAAGGTGAAAAGGGTTTTGATTTTTTCGTGAGGGAAGGCTAGATTTTTAGGGGATTAGGAGTTTGGCGGCTTGTGTTTGAACGTTACTGTGATTCAATCTGGATTGTTCTTTCCATATATGTTTTTGTTTTTGTATTTCTCTGATCTAAACCAGTCAGTAGAAAATGAAATAATGACTGCCGAAATGTTATTGAATTTGTGGCAATGTATATTTTATTTCTGGATCATTTCTTATCTCCTGGCTTGTTGTATTTAATGCAAAGTTGGTGGGGACGATTCCTAGTTTCTTGAAGGCACAGCTTACTATTCTGTGAAAAATTAGTCAGCAGTACAAGGTTACAATATTTTTTCCCAGAACTGGAGTTTGATATTGGCTTTGGGACCAAGATATGTATGAGTACGAGGGATAAGGGATAGTTAAACAATTGCCACTCATGCCTGATCAAGCACCCGCTAGTTCTCTTTTATGTTCCTTCTTTAATAACCGAAAAGGGTATTGGCCGTCTGGGTGGTTTCATGGAACTTTTCAGAATTTGTAGGTCAATTATGTTTATTTTAGATAGATGGCTTGAGCATCATGTGTTTCCCATGCTATTTGGTTTCTTTGAAAGTGATGTAAAACCCATTCAAACTCAAGGCCTCGTAATGTCCCTACCATATGACATCCTGATATAAATTTGACCTCTCTTTGAAACTGTTCTGATGTCCCTTTTTATTTTCATTCCTAAAAGTATATTGTTGGACTTTGATGGTTATTGATCTTATTTGGCTCTGCTATGTTCAGATATGCATCACGACAAGTACATCTGCTAGCTTGGAGCAAATTCTACCATGGATGTTTTATCATAAAGTTATTGGGGTGTCGAATTTCTTTCTTTTTGTCGAAGGGAAAGCTGCATCTCCTCCTGTATCCGAAGTCCTTGAATCCATTCCTGTGAGTTTGTAATCAATGTCTTGCTTTATTCCTTTAGTTGTCTTCGTTTTCTTGTTATACTAGACAATTTGCCTTGGAAATAAGTACCATGTCATAACTATCATGCTTGCTATTTAAATTTTGAAATCATATAGCTATCTTAATCTTGAAGGTGAATACAAAGATCAATACATATGAGGCATGATAGCTTGATTTATAACCAACTTGAACACGAATTCAAAACTTTTATGATGTTTAAATAAATATTATTTCTATAAGCTCTTTAAATCATTTTTGATACTAATATATGTAACTCTAATTATCAATTTTGTTTATTAAGGTAATGAACGATATCATGAGCTTGAGCTCTAGTCATTATTCCTAGCTTGAGTTTGATTTTATTGGTTGCACTGGATCTCATAAATTTATATGCTCTACTCTTATCTCGAAGGAGTCACTTGGATAAAAGATCACATAATAATTATGATTGATGGGATGATAACCTGGTTCTTGGTTTGTCCTTTAAGAGTGGTTCGCTTCATCAATGTATTCCTAACTTGCATCCTAAAGCAGAACTTTTTTCGTCACCTCGTCTGATTCAATAAATGAGATTTGTTGGATCTCAGTTACCTTATCGAGAATATGTTGATAATATAAGAATCATTGAATGTTGTGTTTCTTTTACATAAGATACCTTATTAGTAGACTTTAGCTGACTATGGGCCACTTCTCCCACAATGAATTGCATGTCATATTCTGTACAGTAATCAGCATTTTCTATGCCTTGATTGTATGTAAATGGCCGGTAAGTTGCTTCTGCTGATAGGAATGAGAGTAAATTGGGCCAAAAGAATGATGAAAAGCCCATTATTGTATATTCTAGAAGAAAGAAGGGCAGTGCACGTGGGAAGGGGAATATAGAGAGGGAGTGAGGAGTTAGTTAAATCATTGGGCATATTTCATTACGTTTACTAGCATTTGCTAGGGGAAGTTACAGAGCAGTGTCTCTGGGATTGTAATCCTTTCTGCATATCAATATATCCTTAATTTCCTTATAATACTTATTTTCTCCTTCTTAATTCTGAGTGTTCTTGTTCCTTGGTAAATAAAAACCTATCATCTGCTACGACAAATTTAGAATAAATTTCAAGGTACTCTCCATTAAATACCTTCATAATTATGACTTTGTTTAATGTACATGTTAGCATATGTGAGAAGAAACTGAGTCCAGATTTTGTCCAGTCTTAAAGACTCTTAAACGTATTTCAGTTATTTTGTCCAATGAGATACCACTTTAAATTGGGGCTCTTTTCAAATTATGCAGGGTAGATGAACCAATTTAGACATCTATTTTCTCCGCAACTCACCTCATTTCTGTTGCACCCTTATCACATCTACTAGGGAGAATGAATGCCATCAGTGAATAGTTTATTTAATTATTTGCTGTTTTGCTTCAGTCTACTGATAATGTGGTTTCCTATAATTGTACCAGTAAGTGTCAATTTTATGCATTTTGCAGGGGGTGAAAGTGATATACAGAACCAAAGATCTAGAAGAGCGACAAGCTAGGAGGTAATTCACATCAGATTTGTGATTGTTTGAACATTACTTGTTAAATTTGTGATATAAAAGGAATTTTCCCCAGATTCTTTATATATTTCATCTACTTGGCATCATGAGCCGAGGTATAGGGATGAGTGAGTCAAGTATCAATCAATGCATTTGTTAAGCTTTGTTAATCTGTGGTAATGGTTAACTTGTTGATTCTCATCCCTAGGTTAACAAATTAGCTCCCTAGAACCAGTTGTTCTGTCTTTAAGATTTACAAATCTACATATAATAACAGTTGCTGACAAGCTTCTCCTATTGCTGCTTCAGCCGAATCTGGAATGAATCCTGGCTGTCAAGTTTCTTTTACAAGCCTTGCAATTATGAGCTTTTTGTGAAGCAATCTCTTAACATGGAGATGGCTATTGTCATGGCAAGGGTATGGATTATTACAAGCATGGATGAATTTAGCATCGTTTTTTTTTTTAAAAAAATAAAAATAAAAGAGCAAGTGACATTTTCTACCCATTATGATTTCAGGATGCTGGCATGGACTGGATACTTCATCTAGACACTGATGAATTGATACATCCAGCTGGAGCTCGAGAATATTCGTTGAGGCATCTATTACTTGATGTCCCTAGCAATGTGGACATGGTTGTCTTTCCCAACTACGTAAGCAGTTTGGTGTCCTTGTTTCTTTACTTCTTTGCATATGTGACATGTATAATCTACTCTTGCATGCCTGTTCAAGTTTTATTCTGGTGAATTATTGAAATTAGTTGGAGCATCTAGTCAGATAGGAAGAACATTATTTTGTTACTAAACTATATGTACTCACTACTCACCCTCCTATGCTCTTGTCAGGAGAGCAGTGTTGAACGAGATGATGTCAAGGAACCTTTCACGGAGGTAATTCTTCAGATTCCTTTTGGTGGAATTAAGTGTTTTTCTGTTTCCTTGCTAGTAGGTTAAAAATTGAGGAATGATACATAACAATTTTAATAAGTATAGTCTGTTAATTTTTAAAAAGTAGCAGTTGCCTCATTTGACCTTACAGAACTTGTTAATCTGCATTGGTTTTGTATTTGATGGTAAAATTTTGAAATTTAGTAGTTTTTTTGCACAGAACCTTTTTGGAGTTATTGGTAGTTTGATTGATTGTAACTAGCTTCTTCTTTCTTCTGCTTTTCATCTAGGTATCAATGTTCAAGAGAAACTATGATCATTTAACAAAAGACACTTATTTTGGAATGTATAAAGAATCAACCCGTGCCAATCCAAACTACTTTTTGACTTATGGAAATGGGAAATCGATTGCTCGAGTGCAAGATCATCTTCGCCCCAATGGTGCGCACAGATGGCACAATTACATGAAAACTCCAAAGTATGGATCCTTGTTAAGTATATTTGTGTTTGTTTTGATTTCCCTGTATCCATTTTTTTTATTGTCTTGGTTGTCGCATGGAAACCACACAGTTACATTCATTTAGTCAATTTTGTGGTTGCATTTTGCAGTGAGATCAAATTTGAAGAGGCTGCGGTCTTGCATTATACATATGCGAAGTTCTCTGACTTGACTTCTAGGCGGGATCGCTGTGGTTGTAAGCCTACTAAAGATGACGTCAAGCGATGTTTTATGTTGGAATTTGATAGAGATGTGAGCGTCAAGTACCTGCATTCTTATTACTATGTTATTTATTTAGCTTCTTCCATTGTGGTAACGGTGAACTTCCTTTTAAGTCATGATTTTTGGACCAATAGTATTTTAATATGGTATGGGGCATGTGGTCCTAAAGTTTAGTGGAAAGAAGGCATTATGCATGGTAAATCACTATGATGACACCATATCTCTTAAACTGATGGACCAGGGAAATTTTTTTCCTGATGCTCGTAATGTCTTAACAAGCATGTTTAGTTTTAAAATGGCGTGCAAGTCTAGAAAGTTATAATTCGCTTTTAATGTCCATTTAACCCTTTGGATTGTACGTGCTGAGGATATCTAAGTAGAAAAAAAAATACAAAGGATGATTCAAAACCTTATCATTCCACAATATTTGCAACGATGCTATCATTTACAATGTGCCTATCATTTTTTTAAGTGCAAATTCCTCACTAATATTTTTTCTCCAAGTCTAAGAAGTAGTAGTAGACTGTACATTTTACAAAAAAAACTCGAGCATTCACTTGTCAATGGTTGCTTACGTAATGTGAATTTCACTTCAAAAATTTTGACATCTGAAAAATGAAATAGTTTGCCAGACCTCTTTCGACCAGAGACTGTTAACTTTTGGCTGCCATTGGAGTCGACAATTTAGATGAATTGATTTTGGAATTTTATAGTTCTCAGTCTTTTTAAGTTCTTTCATGCAGACAATATTGCTTCTTTTTCAGGCATTTATAATTGCTTCAACTGCTACAGAGGAGGAGATGTTAAACTGGTAATAACCGCCTAAAAAACTCGAGTTCTTTCTGCTCATGATTTCCCCTGTCTACTTGCAGTTTTATGTAACAGGATTTATATCCATGTACCCTCAATTGTTTGGATTATTCATGTACTTTTCAACTGAGTTGAACAACCTTGCTTCACTGCTACAGGTATCGCGAGCATGTTGTGTGGACTGATAGAACCTTAAATTTGAAATTGTTGAGGAAGGGCATTTTAACACGAATTTATGCTCCTATGGTAAGTTTAATTAAGTCATGCAATCTTGGATAAGAAATATTTTGACCTGGCTATTCATGGCGATATCTGATTTCTGCTCTTTCCTTTATATTTACCAGACCATCATTCAAGGTTTGAGGGAATCTGGCATATTTGAATCCATAATCGCATCAGCTCACAAATCTGACTCAAAAACCAAATTCCTAGCGTCCATCGAAAACAACAATTCGTCTGCTGCTGCTGCTTCTGTGTCGCTTCCGTCAAGAAAATTAGGCAGAAGTAAAGATCCTCGAGGGACGTCCAGAAAAGCACTTGAAACGACTTCATATCTTTTCCATGAAGTAGCTATCCCACCATTATCTCCCCCTGTAATGAATGATGACCGCACGATTGAAGCATGATTCTCCTGCAAGATTGCTGCTTTTTTTTCCCTTTCTGTTATACAACTGAAGCGAGGAGAATCGTGTTTCTCCTGTGTAGTAGAGGGAAAGATTAGGCAAGAAGCGGGTTCTAAATTGTTTCAATCTGTGGCTATTCCCGATCATTATTACCCAAGCGGAGGTTTACATTGTGACGCCCAAACAGAGAAAGGGGAGGGAGGGGGGGTGAGGGCTGAGGGGAGGTGTTTCTTGCAATATCAGCTCCACAACTCCGTGTTTTAGGGACATTGACATTGATTGATATGTATAGAATTTAGAAATTTATGAGCAGGATTCTTGATGTACAGTAAAAAATTGGAGCTTTATTTGTATCACAGTTGTGGTCTTTGATATGTGTGTTTTGAACGCCAAATACTCAAATATCAATATGCTGCTTCGTGACCAACCAATCTATATGCTGGTTTGTCACATTGGATGCATGAGTGTATTCATAAAATATTATATATATTTTTTATATTTATATTTGGGGAGTGTTATTTACACTCCAAAAAGTGTTAATAACACTCCACATCATATAATCAATCAATTGTTAGACAAATTTGCACTTACATATACTTTCCTTAAGCTATATATATTTTTCTTAAATTATGAAATCTTGATTATCTAATGAAAAAATAAATATTAAATATTTCAACATTAACAACTAAAATTTTATTTTAAAACACTAACATTTAATATTTTAAAAAATTGCCATATTTTTTATAATATACAAATAAAATATTTTTTATTATATAAAAATAAAATAAAAAATAACAAAAAAATTATACCGAGATACATAAAATATTGGATAATTTTTTTATTCAAGATATATAAAAGTATAAGATGTTAGTAGATAATTTGCCACCTAACTTCGCAACATCAATGGATCCAAACACATATTCTGACAGTGAATACCAATTCGCATTCGAAAAACCTTCTTATGATTACAAACATGTTATTATTGAGGAAGTAGTGGTGAACGAGGATCCTGACGCTAATGTCGTCGAGGATCCCAACGTCAACGTAATCGAGGAGGATCCTAACTTCATTGCCAGAGCTCTATATGATATGATCAAATCGACGGAGAAGGAGATTTGGGAAGGGAATCCACACGGACATACTTTGTTGTCTGTTCTTGCAAGGTTGTTGAAGATGAAATATGAGCATAGCATATCTGAAACAAATTATAATGACATGTGTCAATTGATGACAGAGTTATGTCCTACCAATCACAATTTTCCAAAAAACTTCAATGCAACCAAGAAACTAGGTAAGGATATAGGGTTGTCGGTCGAGAAAATTGATTGTTGCAACAACAACTGCATGATATATTGGGGTCCGGACAGCGAGTTGACCGCATGTAGATTTTGTGAGTATCCGCGCTACAAACAAATTCGATCCGTGGATCTAGGAAGAATAAGAAGCAAATCACGTATAAGCGGATGTAATACTTCCCACTCACCCTCATCTCCAACGGTTGTATGCCTCCGAAGCAATGGCGTCACACATGCGGTGGCACCACGACCATGTGTATGACGGGAAAATGATGACTCACCCATCAGACTCACCTGTTTGGCGTAATTTCATAAAAACACACCCTAATTTTGCAGGCGAGATCAGGAATGTGAGACTATCACTTTCAGCTGACGGTTTCCAACCATTTGGGAAGTTAGTTCAGCAGTATTCGTCGTGGCCTGTGATTTTGACTTCATATAATTTGCCACCTTGGATGTGCATGAAAGATGAGTACATGTTCCTCACTGCGCTTGCTCTTGGTCCAAAGAATCCCAAGGAAAAACTTTATGTATTTTTGCAACCACTCGTGGCAGAACTTCTGTCACTCTGGTTTGACGGAGCTGTTACGTACGACATTCACTCTTATACGAACTTTGAGAACAGCTCTGATGTGGACGATCAGTGATTTTCCCGCATACGCAATGTTATCCAGTTGGAGCACAACTGGTAAACAAGCATGTCCACACTGTATGTCAGACTCGGAGACGTTCATACTAACATAGCAGGAAGACTTGTTGGTTTGACAATCACAGAAAGTTTCTTCCCGTCGAGCATCCATTGCTCTGGAATAGAAACCTTTTCAGAAGTGGTAGTACTATGTCGCACACTTTCCGGCCTACAAGAATCGGATTTGAGATACTCGACGAGTTGGACACATATGATTTTCTACCATTGTACGAAGTGGACGCCGAAGAGCATAACAAAGAGTTATCCAAAATGGTGACAAGCGGGTGGAGGACGAGAAGTATTTTTTAGGAGTTTCCTTATTGGAGCTCAAACATGGTCAGAAATAATCTGGACGTGATGCATATCAAGAAGAATGTATTTGATAACATCTTCAATACGATAATGAATGTCCCGGGAAAGAGCAAAGATAACGCAAAATCTAAGGCAGACCTTGTCGACATGTCCATAAGACCAGAGTTGCATTTCGATCTTGGTAGAGGTAGATATCCAAAGGCGATATATTCCCTCGAAAAAGAAGAAAGACGCGCTCTCTGTCGATGGTTGAAAGATGTTCGATTCTCAGACCGTTATGCTTCTAAAATGTCTCGGTGCATCGACATGAACAAGTTACGCGTATTTGGTTTGAAAAGCCATGATCGTCATGTGTTCATGCAACGACTTATACCTGTCGCATTCAAAGAGCTATTACCAAAAGAAGTGTGGGAGGTTTTGACGGAATTGAATTTATTCTTTGCGGACTTGACTGGACGTAAGATCAAAGTAAGTGACGTTCTAAGAATGAACGAGTAAATACCAATGATTTTGTGCAAGTTGGAGAAGATATTCCCACCAAGTTTCTTCGACTCGATGGAACATCTATGTGTACATCTCCTGTACGAAGCCCTTGTTTGTGAGCCAGTGCAAGACAGATGAATGTATCCATTCGAAAGATATTTACATAATCTGAAGAAAACAATTCGGAATAAATCACGCGTAGAAGTATCGATTTGCAATGCATATCTGGTCAAATAAGCCTCCATATTTTGTCAGCATTATTTCAGTGACTCAATCAAAACAAGGGAGATGAAGGCAAGGAGAAACATGACAGCGGATGTGAATGAGGGAGTGACAGATACTATATCAGTGTTCAAAGCTACGGGCAGGCCTATTGGTGCATCTAAGTCTAGGCACCTTCAGAACAATAAATTTCATTCTGTTGCGACGTATATGCTGTTAAATTATGCTAAGACGAGGTCCTTTGTTGAGTAAGTACCTTATTAAAATATATTTATTATTACACACGTGTTTAACATAATATCACATGAAAGTTGATTTCAGATTTATTAATGGATACAGAATGTACGAGAACCATCTGAGATCAAGTGTCCCAGGCATCAGTAACGCTGACGTCGATACACAATTACAACTACATTTTTTTCCCGTGGTTCAAAAACTATGTAATACAAACTCATTTGGTCAATTCAATGTTATTATATCGTCATTTATGTTTTATTGACACTAACTGTTTCTCCAACATTAAATGCACTTGTAGAAAATTGCAAGCCAAGATTATAACATCTCACCAGTTATAAAACAACTTGCTCTCGAGCCTCTCGGAAAAGTCAAGTGTCTTCGTGGTTATTGTGTTAATGGTTTCAATTTTCACACGAAAGAAGATACTACTCACAAAGCCACATATAATTCAGGGGTCCATGTTCGAGGTGTGGCTAGTGATGGGACGTCGGACTATTACGACATCATAGAAGAAATAATCGAGGTAAATTACTCTGGTGATTCACCGAGCAAGACTATACTTTCAGATGTACGTGGTTTGATACGCATCCCAAATTTCAAATATAATAATATAATTAATTAAATAGTGACGAGCACACAATTATCATGTAGTACGCTGGCAATGCATTGAAGAAATAATTAAATAAATTGTAACCTTGATTTATTAGTGCAAATTTTGGGGATAATTCCTAAATATATCCCTCTAGTTTCGTTATTGAGCCAATTATATCCCTTTTGTTTTTCGTATCCTGAAAATATCCCTTTTCAATTAAAAAGTGTCTCGAACATGTCCTTGAAACTAAATAATACCTATTCTGCCCTTTATTTCCCAATTTTATTAAAGTTATGCATAAGCCCATCATGCTTTCGTAAGATTAATTAAAATTAAATACCTCTTTGACCATAGTGTCGTCGGGTCATACCTGCCGAGTTTTATGAAGTGCTCCTCACACTCAACCACGTAGTCGCAACAGATGGTTTCTGCACAAGCTCCTTCAACGACATCCAGCACAACCTTAATTCGTTTTCTACCTTAAAGCATATGGTATATAAAATTAATTATAAAATATAAGCATGGATGAACAAGAGACTTAGGAAATTTATTCAGACAACATATTATTACATAAATCAACCTCCTTTGAAGAGGAGGAGATAACTAGTTTAGCTACTCATAGTAGCCTTGTTCTTGAAATACATGAAACAGAAATGTAACACAAACTTAGAAAGAGAAATATTACAATAATTTTTATTTCGTAAGAAAACTGAAGGGAATGATCGATGTCTTTAGCTTCCTCAAAATCCTGTATTTATAGCCGAAGTTCCACTCGTTTCACCGAGAAACTTCAGGGAATCTTACAGCTGTCTTGAATTCTTTATGCCATTATTGATGGCATCTTTTGCTAGTGGGAGAGTTACATGCCCGATGGCATCTTTTACTAGTGGAGGAGTCACATGCTTAACTTTTTTTTTTGGATTTATTCTCCTCACATGCCTTCTTTATTGTTGTCGGGGCATCTTTTGCTTTTGCAGTGGGCCCCTGGGAAAACGCGGTTTTGGTGGTCCCTTTCCACCTTTGCTTGTCTCGAAAAAATCTTTTCGATCCATTCGGGGTTTGAAGGTTTTTCCGAATTTTGGCTCCTTCTGGTTTGGACATTCTGGGCAGATATTCTCTGACCATCTTCCGATATGAGCCATGTTACAAAATTTTCGGCGAGTTTCTTTACTCTCCGTTAGCTTGTTGTTCCACAAAAAGTTCCTCTTATTTTCGAAGAGTTCTTCCGCAAAAGCCGTATTTTTTCCTGTCATTGTGTTTAACAGGAATGATTCGTTCACAGAATTTTGATAAAATTTGAACGAAAACTTGACCTTATCCATCTCGGTGAGACAAACCCAAATGCCCCATGCCCTTCTAGTTGAGATTTCATTTTCTCCAAAAGTGGACACCAATGATATTTCTTCAGATATAGGATCCTTGATAAATCTTTGATTATTTATGTCAGGTCTCCTTAGCTTGATGAAATGAAAGGGCTCGTGTGATCCTTTCCCTGTTGGTTCTGGAGCTGCACTAAAGAAGTATAACTCGAGCACATCTCCTCTGAACAAATGATCATTATTTGCCCATGTTTCTTGGACTGCTTCCTGAATCCATTTTGGTAGTTGTGATATTTCCTGGAATCCTGGTGAAGTTGTATAAACTGAGGCTAGAGCCCCAAATTCATACCATAGCTTTACATCCTTAGGATTGACATTGTTTTTTAGCCAAACCATTGGATATATTCCTGCAACATCAACCCTGCAAGTGATCGGGTTGATTTCACTTCTTGTGCTTAATTTCTCCCATCTTTGTTGATAAACCTGAAATGGAGAAATGACAGCTGGGTTAGTATAGATCTTAGATTTGCCCTTGTCGGTGTGGGGCCTAAGATTGATCTCTTTCTCTTTTACCCCAGAGGCGGAGGGTTGACTTGATGAGTTATCATCATCAATTGTTGTTTTATCTAGATCATCAAAAGCTGATGATAGATTAGCGCTTGTTTCTTGAGTATTAGAATCCTCAACATATTGTTTTACAACCGGTGGCTGTATTTCTTGTTCTTGTAAAACCAATGGTTTTAACATTTCTTGTTTTTGAGAAACCAGTGGTTTTTCTATGGCACGCATAATTGGCCCTTGAATAGCAGCCCATAGTTGAGTTTGAGCTTGTATACATCCTATGATTCGATTGGATACTTTGATCTGATCAGCTTGTTGTAACCTGCCCGCCATATCAGCACTTAGGACAAGCTAGTTGAACTCGGTTTGAAGCAGCCCAAGGTGTTCCCTGAGATGCCTCTGCATTTTCATGATGGAATCTACGTCACTTCCTTCCATCTCTTGTTAAGAAATCTGCAAGAATATTTTCATGAGATTTAATAATAACAATATCAAAAATATAATTTTGACATAAAGCTTGCCATCTTAATAACCTAGCTTTCTCAGGTTTAGATTCAATCTTATTCCTTAGGAAAGCTTTTACCTGAGTGTTATCAACCTTCAAAGTGAATTTTTTAGCAAGTAAAAATAATGACCATTTTTCGAAAGCCCTTTTAACTGCGTAAAATTCCTTCTCGTTGATATGCCATCTGATAGCTTCAGATTCTGAAAAAAGACCGCTACAGTATCTGCATGGTATTTCTCCATCCGAAGTGATCTTAGTAAGCACTACTGCCCACCATTCATCACTAGCATCCGTAAATAACACCAGATCATCTTCATCCACGGGTATAGCCATTTTTGGAAGATTCTTACATATCTCCTTTAATTGGTTCACCCCTTTAGTATGGTCATCGGTCCATATAAACCTTGCATCCTTTTTTAACAAAGGCCTGAACACCTTTCTGTACATTGCCAGATTGTTTATGAACATCCCTGCAAAATTAACTACTCCTAGAAAACTTTGAAGTTGTTTTACATCTTTGAGTTTATCTGGAAAATTTTTTACCTTTTCCACAATATGGGGTTGTAGAATTATTCCAGTTTCATCAATCTCAATCCCAAGGAATTCAATTTTTCTTGTGGCTATGACTGATTTCTTTTCAGATAAAACCAGTCCTTCTTGTTTACAAATTTTAGAGAAAATCTCTAAATGTTTAACATGTTCGTCTATATTTTTTGATGCTATAAGAATATCATCAATATAAACAAACATGAAGTTGAAATAATCTTTAAAAATATTATCCATTTTTCTTTGAAATATTTGGGGTGCATTAGCCAATCCCATAGACATAACTTCCTAGATATAATGTCCTTGTGGTGTAAAGAAGGCTGTAAATTTCTTACTGCCTTCCTCCATTCGAATCTAGTAGAATCCAGACTTACAATCAAATTTTGAGAACACTTTAGCATTTCGTACACAGCTAATTAGATGTTCTTTACTGGGTATGAAGTACCCATCAAACTCCAGGATTTTATTAATACCTTGGTAGTTAATAACTAACCTGAGTTTCCCTTTTTTTATTTCACCATGATTTTTGACCAGAAAACCTGGACTGCTATATGGTGAAACTCCTTCTTTGATTAGACCAAGGTCCAAATGTTCCATGATAATCATTCTCATATCCCTTTGATCTGTTATGTTAATTGAGATAGGCTTATATCTGACAAATTCATACTCTTTGCCTTCCTTTAGAGTAAGACTGGCTTTGAGTTGATTTCTATCCCACCATGCCAAAGGATACTCATTGTAACTTTCTTTGATCCTCTTTTTGACATCTTCAAGGGATACCTTATTTTCTAACTATATATCTCTGTGATTTAGAGTTACTTTGAGAAGCTCCATATCCTCTATTTGGAGTTCTTGTTCTCTTGTTATTTTCAACATGGTTTCTCCAAACCTTCTTGGATATTTCATTTTTGGGTGAAAAAGTTGTCCTTTATCACCACGCTGGCTGCGAAATATTATCAGTAATTGTCGATAAAAAGCAACCTTGAGTCTTTGAACGATAATTTTATGATTACAAATTGTAGTGAACATAAGTCTTCTTGACTCGTTGTCTTGTGTGTACTTCTTAAACATTTATAAGAAGTTATTTCCTAACAGGATGTCTGCTCCTGTATCATGAAAATAGATTGGTGGTGTTTTTACCTTGTACCAGGGTGTTTGACCTGCTCCTCCCACAAGGATCTCTGCTTGTTTTATTCCTTTGCAAAGAATTAAAATTCTTCGAGAGAAATCTCATCCAGCAATTTTTGGCAATTCTTCTTCACATTCATCAGGGAAGACTCCCCTTTTTGCTGTACAAATTTCTGCTCCCGAGTCAATATAAGCTGCAAATTATTCAGCCTTATATTGTTCATACAACATACCAATCCGAATGTATATGGAGAAAGGACTTGTATTCATTTTTTAAAGGGATTACTAAATGGCCCCGCCATTTTTAACAGACTATGTTGTACCTTAGTAATCCGATTAAGACTATTCACCTTTAGTTTTCCTAAGGCTTCAGAAGGTAGAGTATGGTTACTCCTTTCTACTTCCTCAATGCGTTCTAGTAAATCATATTCATGAATTACTAATTTCAACAATTGCTTCTTCCTCTGTTTGTGAACAGAGTTTTCGAATCTGATTAAGGGATTGTGCCTTATCCAATTGTCTTGGTTTTCCATCTCGTAGAATTATTATTGAATCCTCCAAGTCTTTTTTTTTGCCATAAACTCTATTCCTTTTTCAAAACATTTCCATGGTTTATGGTCCTCCAGAAACTCTAGGCCAAGAATGAGCTGATCCACTTTTTTTCCTGGAATTCCACAGATTTGAACTTCTAATTCTCCAATATCTATTAATGCTTGGTAAGTTCCTGTTACCTGCTGCTCTAAATAGTAAATCGAGTTACAAGAAAATTGGTTTTTGTGACTTGTAATTTCGAATACTATTTTGACTTCTTTCCATCCTTCTGGAGATCTAAGTTTTCCTATTATCGAAAACTCCTTTTCTTCTGGTGGAATTTCCTGAATAGGAGATTTTTCCCACCTTCGACTTGTCATTCGGTCACCTTGGAAAGATAACCTACGGGGTTCTATTTTAAGATCTCTGTATAGAACCGGTTTATCTTGTATTTGAATGTCTGTTTCTTGAATTAAAGGAAACTCGATTCTTTCCGGGTATATTGCTTGAGCAAATTTCCCAAAGATTTCTGGAATTTCAATAAACTCATTTCTAATAAATAATTCAGAATGATGAGTATTAGAAAGAGCATATGAAATTTGATAGGTAATAGAATATGGTCTATTACCTTCCTTCATTAATCTTTTTTCCTTGAAGTTTTGATGCAACGTCAAGGCTCGACTAAAGTCTCTGTTAGCTAAATTGTAGGCTATTCTTGGATAAATAACTCCTACAATTTTCCCTGCACATAGATTTCCTGAGATCGTACCCAGAACAGCATCTTGGATATTTCCCATTCTTTTATCACATACTATGATATCAATGGGTGAATCTATCCCTTCTTTAAAATTTGCCTTGATCATTATATGGATTGCTCCAATATGAATCCAAGACATCGTTCTTGCTACCTCACTTTTCAGCTTCTGCAATTCCTCTCTTACTTCTTCAAAATGAATTAACTGCATCTCTATTTGATTACTTGTTAACTCCATAGGGATTGCCATTTCTCTTCTGGATACTTTGTAAATCAAATGATGTCTTCTTTGTCTAAGCCCTAGGTTGCCTAAGACTCTTTCTACTTGTCCTGCCGAAAATCCTTGGTACTTTTGTAATGTTGGATTTTCTCTCATAATCCTTTGGACCATATTATGAGATATCGTGGTTTGACTAAAAAACCCAGTCAAACTCTCATGTGTTTCGTGTCGAAACACTTCTTCTTTATTCTGATTTTGATTCTAATTCCGATTCATCTTGGTTAAACAATATCTCTTCTTCGTATATACTTTCATTTGAGGGGATATCCTTAAATTGATATACTTGGACTAGATCTTGAAAGAAGACCGCATCATCCATATCTGGTTTTGCTTCAAAGAGTTTAACTCCTTTTCTCTCGTTTTCTGGACAGTTTGTAGATATATGGCCTCTAGCTCCACATGTCCAGCAATTGCAATCCTTAAAACTTTCACTTGCTCTCGTATGAGTTCTTCTAGATGGTGTTCTTCCCCTGCTTTGTGATGAGAGTCTTGCTGGGGATGCTCGTGTAGGTCCACTTCTTCTACCAGATCTATAGGCTCTGGCCTTTTGTTTGGACCAAAATGTTCTTGGTTTCCAAGAACTTTTCATTCTTTTATTGTAGGGATTATTTCTAAATTTCTTCCTCTTAAATCCCTGTGATTTATTCCCTATAACCGTAGGGAGATCATTTTCTCTACAATATAGAGGAGTATGCTTATTAATACCCCTTATTTTCTTGTAGTTCTTCTGTAATGCTGCCATATGGCACCATTCCGCCAATTTACCTTTCAAAAAGAAGGCGCGTCTTGCCAATGTATCAAGATTACCTGGAACATATTCTTTTATCAGCATTTCTCTCCAGGGGCTTGGCATTTTTGCGAAAAATAGCTAAATGGCTATATTTTCTTCAACTCCCGAATTCCATCTGTATTTGGTGAATAACATAATATATTCATCAACTAAACAGATATCATGTAACTCGAGGCTATACAGAGCTTGAGTATATCTTTTCTTTTTCTCTGTATCTTGATTATTGAAATAGTCTACCCCTATGAATTGTGCTTTAAAAAGGGTGTCCATTCTTCCTCCAATCTCGCTAAGTGATTCTCCTGCTAAGATTGATTCCTTGGTTTCTAGCATGGTCATTTCCCAAGCTATCTTGACAGATCCCATTAGACTCATTTCCAGAAGTTTGATAAATCCTTCTTTATTGAGATCTAAAGTTCCTGCTGCTATTCTCATTGCCGATGTCCAATCATCTATAAGATCTTCTCTGTTTTTGAAGTCCAGAACATCCAGGTTTAACATAACCCCATAAGGATGTATAGGGTCTAAAACAGTTTTTCCATAAGGAGTTTGATGTATTGGTATATTACTCCTTCTTGATCTGGTTCCGGCTGGATGTGAATTTTTTCCAACATGGAACTCACTATGTGGTTATTCTGTTTTAACCACATATCTAGGGGGATTCCCTATGGATTGTTCACCCTCAGGGGAATTCATTTTTAGATCTACTACTTTGAGATTCGCAAAAGAATCCGCAAGATCTTGTAGATCATCGAGATTTAATCTTTCTAAAGTAGTCATCAGATAGTGTTTTTCTCTGATACTTTCTTTATAAGATTAATCATCATTTCATCATCAGTTAAAGGTTTTTGAACCATTTTGGTTTTACCTTTCTGATGTAACAGAGGTTCGATACCAAAAGAGAGTGGTAACCTTCCTCCTGTATTTCCCTTTCTAGAACTAGAAGTGTGTTCTAGATTTATGATTTTGGTTTGAAGATCCTTTATAGTTACAAGAATTTCTTCTTGTTTCTTAAGGATTTCTCCAATCTGCCGAGGTATTTCGTACAGCTGATTACTGTAGTATTGTACCATTTTTTGAATTTCTCTAAGATCTCCGGAGAGTTTAGAGGAATCTGGTGTGATCTCTAGAAATTGAGAATTAGAAATCATATTTCTTAATCTCTTCAGAGAGTATATAAGACCTAAGTCTATTTAAGTTTTGTAAAGAATCTATTTTAAATAGATTCACTTGTTTTTGGGATTTCATATAAATGAAATCCTTCTGGTTCAAAATCTTTTTTGAAACCATGGTTTATTGAAAATCTCTTTCTCAACAAAAAAAAGTATGATTTAATGAATAATATAAAGTCTGAATAAAATTACCTAGGCTCTGATACCAATTTTAGCCTTTGGGAAATGTTTATACAAAATATTAATATAAGGGTAGTATAGGAAATTTTTAGTTTGGACGACATATCAGGGAAACTTTTTATAAAAAGAGGGACGTAATTAGCCCTGAAAAAAGTGTTAGTATATTTTTGAGAAAGTTAGAAAACTTTAGGGACATAATCATTAATTATCCCCAAATTTTGATTTGTGTCCGATTTCTCTAAATAAGTTATTTTAACTTGTGTCGGTAATATTCGTAACTACATTTTTAATATTATTTAATCATATGAATTATAAAATAAAAAATAATTAAAACAAAATGTGTCGGTTATGTAGCACCCGATATTTTTCATACGTAAATTCGCATTCATAATTAGGAAAATAATTAATTTAAAATTTGTTATTGGGTTTAAATGATGTTATGTGAATTTTATGTGAATTATATGCATGATTTTAAGTTATTTAAGCGTTTAACCCGCAATTATTGAATTTTCAGATTTTTGAGTAAATGATTTATTTGATCGCGTAGACGGGACCGTGGACGTACAAGATGTTGGATTTTCACACAAAATATTTTATGAAATTTTTATAAGCCTTAAAAAATTATTTTAAGTTATTATTTCATGAAAATTTTAGTATTTATAAGTGTATATATATAGTATTCCATTTTTCTCCAAATTAAGCCATTTTAATGACTTTTAAAAACTTCTAAAAATCCCTTAATATTGTATTTCGGGATTTTTATTATGTTATCAGATTAATATTTTTAATTATGAGTTTTAAATGTATTTTTATGGTATAATAATCTAGTTAGCTTAATTAGTGTGATTAAATTTAATTATAGCTTAAATCATTCCCTAAACCTACGCAAATCACGTTTCTCCCCTTTGGCCGCCATCTCCAACCCTCAGCCATGTTCTTCATCCTTCATCAGCCCCATAGCCGAATATTCAAGTTTTTTGGAGTTATTTTGGAGATCCGTTCATCCCGGAGCGTCGTACACGCGATATAGGCTTCATTTCTAGTTTATCTTCAACAAAGGCATGTAGAATTCTCTTTTTTAACACCATATAAGCTATTTAAATTGTTCATGTCAGATTTTATTGAGGTGTTGCTATTATTTTCGAAGTTTTTGAAGATCCATGGTTAGAACATGAACAACTCACTCTTTATGAAAGGGAATGGATCAGGCTACTAGGCAGTTAAGGACGTGTCTTAGGGTCCTAGGGTCGAGTGGTGTGGTCGGTTTGGGGCTGGAAGGGCCTGAAACGAATCCATTCTTTTCTGATGCACCAGATCGCGCAGGTTAGGGTTCTGAGGAAGAAGACTTCGTTCTCCTTCCTCATGTCACGGTTTGGGGTGAGGTTTGAAGGGTTTGAACCCTCTAGATGTTGGTTAAGATTGAGAAGTGGTTTCACGGTCATTGGTGGTTGGAGCAGGCCGTACGAACGGAAATACAGCAGTCGCACATGGCTGCGCGCGAGCTGGGGAACAGTCGGGTTGCGCGCAAGGCTTCGTTCTCCTCCTCCAGGTCACGGTTTGGGCTGGTTCTTGGCTTGATGGAAACGTGTGGATGTGGGCTAGTTTTATAGGGTGGTTATCAGGCCGGTGGTGACCGGACTGGGCGGCCGCCGACCTTCTTTAAGGCTGCTCGCAGCCGAGGCAAGGGAAGGGAAGGAGGATCGGGCTAGGGCTGGGTGGCGGGCTGGGCCAGGGCTTGTGAAACATCCTAAAACTACTACTGAAATATTTTTTTTTTTTAAAAAATCTCTAACTATAAAATAATGAATATGAATATATATATATATGACCGTACATATATATATCGTACAAAAAAATAAATTTACTTAATTTAAAATACAAATGCACAATAAATACAATAAAAGTACACACATGCAATTAAATACTTAAAATTAATTACTAAATATTCATTTATAAAAATACATGATGCATGAATTTGAAAATTCTCACTTATTTCTTTATTTAATGAAAATTTGCCCGTAAATATATATTTAATTTATTTTCTTAAAAATCATACTTATATAACTAATAAAATACATGCATATATTAAATATATATTTACGGTTCATTTATTTTTCCAAGGACTTGTTCGAGCTGCTGACCATTAGACTTAAACTCAAAAATTTCTAGACTGGCCCAAAAATTCACAAACTGGCCCAAAAATTCTCATGGGCTCTCAAACCCATAAAAATCATTGGGCTAACTTAAATAAATTAGTTAATGCCCAAATAAAATTAATTGGAGGCCCAAATAATTTTCTAAACATTTAATTTGGCAAAAAAAAAACCTATTAAATAAATAATTACTTAGAAATTAAAATACCGAAGCCCGGCCCACCTAGCCCGGACCCGGACTCTACTGACCCGATCCATGAACCTACTGACCCGACCCAGACCCCAGACCCAACTCGGAACCCAGCTAGAACCCTAACCCGATCCCCCCTCTTCACTCTATAGTCGCGGCCGCGAGCAGCCTCTGCTCAGAGGCGGCGGCCGCCCTGCACCGACCACCACCGGCCGATGCACCCCCACCTAAACCTAGCCACCTTAAGACCTTTCCAACAAACCAAAAACCAGCCCAAACGGTGATCCCTACAGCTCAAACAAAGCCCCGCACCAAGACTGTTTTCTCCTCGCGCGCAGACTTGAGGAGCTTCACCAAATCTGTTCGTTCTCCCTGCTCTGGCCACCTTTGGCCGTACAACCACCGCCCACATTTAGCCAACATCCCGGAGGTTCTATCCCAACCAATTTGACTCTAAACCGTGCCCTATAGAGATAGAACGAACCATTCTACCAGAACCCAAAAATATGTGCGCGAATTGCTTGTCTCCAGAATACATGGCTTCGAATCCAGCCCATTCCAGCCCCAAAAATCTGACCAAACCCGACCCTAAGGACCCTAGATCAGACCCTAGCCCTTGTTCAGCCCCTCGAACCAGCCTTAAGCAGAAATCACGGAAGAAACCGGCCATGCACATGAAAAACATGAGAAACTTCAAGATCTACAAAGAACTTCATTCAAAACTTAAATATCGTGTATTAACAGAACATTCATGCTTAAAAGCAGTGTATAGGATTTAAACGGTGTTCAAAGATGGATTCGAAACGTGTCTTGTTGAAGATTTGGACAAAACGTTGAAATCGACGCGTATCGGGCTCGTAAAACCTTACCATAATAAAATAGAATTTAATACTCATAAAAACATATTAATCTGATAATAGCATGGAAATCCCGAAATATATAATTAAGAGATTTTTAAAGGTTAATAAAAGTCATAAAAATAACTTATTTTGGGTAAAAACGGGCACATAAATATATATATATATATATATATATATACTATAATTTTCTTGAAATAATATCTTAAAATAATATTTTAAGGCTCCTAAAAATCTCATAAAATATTTTGGGTGAAAATAACATCTCGTCCGTCAACGGCCCCGCCTACGCGATCATAAAATAAGATTTCTCAAATAAATTCATAAATCACATCAAACAGATTTAAATGCCGAAAAAAAAATATTTAAAACATGCAAATAAATCACATAATTTAAATAATCACTCATAAAAACAATTTGACACATTTTCACATTATTTTAAAATTATTAAATTCCCTAGTTATGCATGCGGATTTACGTGACGAATTTCTGGGCGTTACAGCTTGGGTGGTCCGGGTCGAGTCAGTTGGGTCACGGGTCAGGTTATATGGGTCCGGGTCCGGGTTAAGTTAGTCGGGCTCGGGTATTTTTATTTTTAAATTATTTATTAGTTTAAGTGTTTTTAAATGAGCTAGGCTAGTTAATAATTTTTATTTGAGCCATTAGGTTTCATAATTTGAGCTTAAATAATTATTTAAGTAAATGCGTCTATTAATTTTTATTGGGTTTGGGGCCATGGAAAATATTGGGCCAGTCTGTGAATTATTGGGCCTGTTAGTGATTATTTTGGGCTTAGGTTAGCTATTAGGCCAAGAATTTTATATTGGGCTTAAATATATTAATTGAGCTTAATTATGATATTTGGAGTTTAATTAAGTTAATGGGTCAGTCTAAAGAATTATGGGCTTAAGTCTAGGGGACCAGCAGTCTGGGCAATCCTATGAAAAATTATTGAGTCCATAATATATATTTAATTTATTTTATGCATGAAGTTTATTTTATGTACAAATATATATATTATGAAAATTAAATAAATATATATTACGAACATATTTTAAGTGCATGCATATATGAAATAATTTTATGATGAGTTACATGTTAATGTTTGATCATGAAATTTTTTTTATGGAAATTGAAGTGATGTGGCAGCACAGAGGTAGTTTACCATCAGCACAGAGGTAGTTTTACTATCGGCATAAAGGTGGTTTTACCACTGACACAGAGGTAGTTCTACTATCGGCATAGAGGTGAATTTATTCACCGCCACGTACGATGGTTCTTAGACTGATCAATCGCTCATGATTATGAGCCACACTCATGGATATGACCTACACTATTTTTATGATTATAACATGTTCAATTATGTTATGTATGATATATTAGCTCAGATTTATTTAATTATGATGACAGTAATGACATGAAATATTTTATTATGTTGCATTATTTTAAGATCATGCATGCATTTTCATGATGAATATATGTATTAGTATGATTATGTGTTTGTGTGATTTTTAAACCTTGTTATTTTATGAGATAAAACATGCAGGGCCTCTAGACTCACTACGCTTATATGGTACAGGTGAGCATGACTATGATAATGACATGATAGCTCTGACCGGCGGTGAGGGCCTATGAGTTTTCGTACAGACGACGCCCGTGACCGATGCTAGTTTCACGTTATGAGAACATTTACAGTTTTCTTTTAAAACATATGTTCCGCATATTTAAGTTTTATGGGGGTTTGAACATATTATTTTTATTATGCATTGCATGGTAAATTATTTGTTATGGTTTATTTCAAAGTTTGAATGTTGAGATTTATCTCTGCACTATTTATTACAGGATTTTATTTATACTCATTTAAGTTATTTGTCATGCTTTAATTAAATGTTATTTTAAGTATTTATACATATATGTATTATTATTATTATTATTATTATTATTATTATTATTATTAAAAAATTCTAGTATTTAGTAGTTCTAGTCGTTTCAGGTTACACCTAATCCATCGCAATATTGCAACGGTTTATTTTTAACCGTCTCATTTTGCGATGGTTAAACTCGAATCATGGTTAAACTCGAATCGTTGCAAATATAATAATATAATTAATTAAATAGTGACGAGCATACAATTATCATGTAGTACACTTTCAATGCATTGAATAAATAATTAAATAAATTTTAACCTTGATTTATTATTGTAGATTTTGATTTGTGTCCGATTTCTCTAAATAAGTTTATTTTAACTCGTGTCGGTAATATTCGTAACGAAATTTTTAATATTAATTAATCATATGAATTATAAAATAAAACTAATTAAAACAAAATGCGACGATTACACCTAAACCGTCGTAAAAATGATTTATTTATGGGTATTTTGGTGTTTGCCCGATTTCAAAAGTAAAAACTGACTTGTTGGGTTGATTTTTATACTAATGACGTTTTCAAACAAAAAAAAACTTTATTTTATCTTGTGTTTGTTAAATTTGTGACATTTATAATATTAATTAATAATTAATTAAAATTAATTATATTAAAGAAAATTTTAATTCGAATTTATGGATTTTTCATAATGTATAGTGAATGAATTTTGAATTTCAGCGTATATTATTACGGATTTTAGGATTGTAGAGAGGTTTAAATCAATATTTGGACATTTATATGTGTTAAAATTGACCTATATTAATTTCAGGAATTATTGGGGATTTTTTTGAAAAATTCAGATTAATAGAAGTTTGGTATTTCGACGTTTACAGTCGCATATTTGATATTTGGTCATTTTATCAATCAATACTTTGATATGAATTAGAAATTTTTGGAAATGTTAGTTTCAATTTTATAGTTAGTTTGAGGATTTCGAGTTTTAAGGAATTATATTATAAATTTGTCTATATTACTAACTAAAATTAATATTTTGGTCATTGATGAATTCTACGAAAATAATAAAAATAATTGTATGTGGTTTATGGGTAACTTCTTTTTTAATTTTTTTTAAAAAATTTGTTTTATTTTCCGTATTTTAATAATTTAGTTACCTGCAGTATTTTTCGTTACTTATTTTCGTTACTTAACTGAATGTTGTATTCAAATAGTATGGATCTCATCCCACCGAGCCAGATCGCCCTACATTGATTTGGTCTTAGCTCAGAGGGTAAGTTATTATTTAATTCATTTCGAGCAGGTATTAAATAAATAGACCGTATTATTTAATAACTGTTATGGAATGTTTTGCAGGTTTCTTCCAGCGAAGAACAGTGTATCTGTTTTCATGAAACAGAAGTTCAAGCAACAAATGTTTTTGGGCGCGCCTACTGTTGGAGGTACGTGACGCAGCCTCAGCGTGATTTTTACTGGGATTAATTTGTGGTACGTTATTTTTTTAATCCCCAAATTTGATAACAATATATTATATTAATTGTTATTTGTCAAACATGCATGCCGTTTAAAGTAATTTATTTTTTATTACTAAATAAAAGGCCCAGTTTAGATGGGAGGCGCAGTACGAGAACCAGATCAGAGAAATTTGGCACAAGCCATGTGCTGACACCTACCGCCGCACATTGCATGGCTGGAGGAAGTATGGCAATGTGCCTCGTACCATCGATCCGACGATCTAGGCTACATATCTTGCCCATTACGAGGAGGAAAAGTGGCAGAAGTTGTTGACGATGTACGAGAATAACATGCATAGAGAGCCTGCTGGTTCGGGTACTGGTATCTCGAAGTATGTTGCCGGCTCGAGATCTTATATAGTGCACACTGCGAATCTGGTAATGAATATTTTAAGTACATAACATAAGAAATGATTTGTATTTATTATTTCATACTCATTGTTCGTTAATTGTAATTATCTGTCATACGTGCGATGCAGCGTCAGGAGTTGGACAGAGATCCCAACAGTTACGAGCTTCATCTGAAGACGCACATGAGGCCAGACGAGACATTTGCCAATGGCAAATCCCGAAAGATTAGCATACATCGAACTTCAATTATGTTAGATTTTTTTTAACAATCTACATATTTCAGAATATATATATATATATATATATATATATATGTCATCGTCAATGTTGGGAAAAACAGGAGGAGGTGGATCGTCGCATCAATGAACATTAGGCATAGTCGAGATCCTCAGCACTATTCCGATGCCCGAGGATGTTAATGGGATTTATTTTGACGTTGTTGGTGGTGTAAGTCATCGACGGGTATATGGTATTGGGTCTACCGCACAGACCATTGTTGCGTAATTTTGTGCCCGCAAGTGCACGGTATCAAGTTTTAATATTTAGTGAGTAGAGTGTCGATCCCACGAGGAGTAATGTGAAAATAATTTAGTGCTTGTAATTAAAATAGTCTAAACTTTATCTAGAAAATTAAATAAGAAAATTTTGATTTTTAAAATTAATTAAGCAATAAAAATAGCAAAACACGCACTTCAATTCAAATAAATATCAATAAGGAAAAAATGGTTTAGAGGTTTTGATTTCACCTGGTTTCGACAAAAAAATACTTCTAATTAAATTATTTTCATGAATTATATTCAATTAATAGCCAAGAACACTTAATTATATTATTTTCCTCTCCCTAGCAACAAATAATTTGTATCAACTAAGATTCAATTTCAATATCCCTATTAAAAATCTAGTCTTAGTGATATGTGAAAAATGATGTTCTTCCTAAAGTTTCGTCAACTTTATATACTCTCTCGAGCTATATAAACAATTAACAGTGTATTTTTTAATGTTCTATTCAAAAT
Organism: Henckelia pumila; assembly: GCF_033568475.1. Classification (NCBI taxonomy): domain Eukaryota; kingdom Viridiplantae; phylum Streptophyta; class Magnoliopsida; order Lamiales; family Gesneriaceae; genus Henckelia; species Henckelia pumila. The sequence goes on along the minus strand of NC_133121.1, from coordinate 161,187,203 downwards.
CTCCTCACCTGAGAAACGATTTCAAATATATATAACAATTCAATTAGTTATCATGTAATTTAAAAGACAATCAAATCTAGAAAAAACAATTAATCTAGGAGAATTCAATCCCATAAAAATCAAAAGTTGTAGAAGAGTCTAAACCAGACTACGTCAATCTCTAGACTAATAAAATTTAGTTCATAATCAAATTTTTATAGGCAAAATTCATATTTAAAAATTCAGACATCAATTCAATAATAATGAGTTCAAAAGAAAGAAAACAAATCCGAATATGCGATACCATGTTCGGTCGATCGATCTTCGTAGTTGTTGCTTTTGAAGCTCCCCCAAATTTGTGCAGATTTCTCTCCTCAAAATCTCGCGCTCAAGCTCTCTCAATTTTTCCTGAGTTGTGGCGACTGCTTTCCTTTATGTGCATAAAAGTTCCATTTTACATGTGCTTCCAATCCAATAAATAAAAGCCCAAAAAGATCCAAAAGTTTCCATCCCAAAAAACTACAAAATCTGACTTCGCGACGGCGCGGGCGTGCATGCACATCGTCTTTTTATTTTTCAGAATTTCTCAACTGGCGCGGGCGCGCATGAAGTCTTGCGTGGGTGCGCATGATGTACGCACTTTTATTTTCCAGAAAATCCCTCCTAGCGCTATTGCTCATGAATCAAGCGCACTTGCTCTATGTTTCAAGCACTATTGCGCATCCAAACAGCGCTATTGCGCTTCTCTTCTTCATTCCAGGCCCATATGGCGCAGCTGCTCTTCTCCTTTGCGCTGCAGCGCTACCGCTCATGGTCCAGCGCGCGACATTTTTCAAAAAATCATATCTCACAATCTAACCGTCGGATCGAGATAAATTTTGACAGAAGCTTCAAAACATCTTAAACTTTATTATGAACGGTGGAGATTGAATTTGGATATCTCAAACATTCCCAGTAAATTTTGAAAATTGCTGTCCATAATTCGACTTTCCGCTTCTTCTTGATAATTTTCTCCCAATCCTTGCATCTCACAAAAATAATAACAAATACACATAATATCCACTCGATACATCACAAAAGCCAACTCAAATCATATATAAATTAAGGCATAAAATTCACTTATCAACCATATACCCAAATGAGATGACACCTCATTCTCGCGGACCTAGCTAGTTGAAGTCGACACTGGCGGCACAAAATGAGGCGATACAGGCCGCTAGAGAGGAGGCGCAGGCTGCGAGACAGGAGACGCATACATCTAGGCTTGAGACCCAAGAAGCCATACAGTAGATGGAGGCAGCCGTGCCAGACGCAACATCTGCAATCAGAGCATGAGGTTACTCAGATGCGCCTGCGTAACGTGGAAGGGGTTCTGGCTAGGTTACTTTCTGCGATCAACAAGAATAAGAAGCCCGCAGATGACACACGTGCTCAGTCAAGCAGAAGCACGTTGCGTATTCAGAGCCCACTTGTCAGCAGAGCGACGAAGACGACGAAGACACGGGGGAGACGACGACAAGACATAAGAGCTAGAAGATTGGTCATAGTTTACTTATTCGTAGACTGTTGTATTGTACTTTAAATAATTTGTTTGTATTGTGATGAAAATTTGAATTATTTTAATTTTTTTGTCCAATTTGTTTATTATTAATTATAATAATTTAATAATATTAATAAAATATAAATAAATGTTTTTTTAATAAAATATATATATTTGCGACGCTTTGTTGAAAACCGTTGCCATTTTTGCAACGGTTTAAGATAAACCGTCGCAAAATTGTAACGATTTATTTAACCGTTGCAAAGTTTGCAACGGTATTTTAAAAATCGTCACAACTTTGGTTTAAAAAGTGTCACAAAATGTGCAATGATTTACGAATAACCATCGCAATGGGTTGCGACGATAGAAAATGAGACGCTAGGGTTAACCGTCGCAAAAACGTTGCAAATACCAATTTGCGATGGTTGTTGCGACACTAAAACAGTCGCAAATGCCGAAAATTTTTTGTAGTGTGATTTTTAGTCCAAGCGTTAAAAAATTTGATTGGTACCGTTAAAAGTATTAGAAGATAATGTTCAAAACATATATTCAAATTTGATATTAAAAATAAAAATTTTCAATTGATTTTGTTGGAACACTTAAGTTTTGGTGTTAAGTCCTCAATGCGAAAAAACTAATATAAAGACGAAACTGGAAAATATACGTAAAGTCAAATTTCCATAATCTTAATTGAATATATACGACTGGACTAGACGACTGAAATACTGAAGAAATCCAACGATTACAGTTTCCACAACCGCTTTTTCAAAAATTCCGCACAAAAATCATGCGAGAAGAACAAGACATTCTATTCGACTGTGTATATCTGAGACTAGATTCATCGAACTTAGATCTTCATCGTTCATAATTTTCATCATGATAATTAAATTTTATGTTATATATTTAAAAACAATCCAACGGTTATATTACCCGCAACTGCTTTTTCAAGAAGGCCGCAAAAAATCATGCGAGAAGAACAACAGACTATGTTTGGTCGCAAATACTTGCATCTAAATGCATTCAATAAAGATCTCCATCGTTCAAAAGTAGAGAAATGATGTTCCAAAAAACGGTGTAAATTTTGCATAATCCAACGGTTAAATTTTCTAAAAGTGCTTGTACATCAGAACGTGAAGAAATCATGCGAGATGTGCAACTTATGTTCTACGGTCAGATTCTGGTACTAAATGCAACCAATCACGATCTCCACCGTCCAAAATTTAGATCACATAATTATAAACCTTCATACCAAATTTGAACTCGATCCTATGGTTCAAATAGTCCCAGTCATTCTCGTACATTGGCTGGTATATAGGAATTTGATGATATATATCTAGATCACATAATTATAAACCTTCTCTTTTCTCTCTATATTTTCCTCTTTTTTTAGTTCATGAGTCAACCGTGAACAGTAATTATGGGTGTATTTTTCATTCATACAGACGATGCCAATTGATGCGTTAAAAAATTTCGTATCAAATAAATTAACTCGAACAGGTAATCAACGAACCAATTTCATCAATAAATCGAGCCGAATGATCTCAAAATATTTCTTTGTATTGAAGAAATAAACAAGTGAGATGACTCCGTCCAAAGGCGAAGCAGCTCAAGTCAATATAATATTCGATAGAAAAAGTATAAAAGATGTATGGAAATCACGTAAAAGCGTATAAAAGAGCGTCTAAGAGCATGTGTAAGACGTGTAAAAGAGTATGTAAGACGTGTCTAGCTAAGAGCATTTACGAGCGTGTATAAACATATCTTAATAAGGGTTAGAACCCCTTATTTATAGGAAGAGAGTTCTAGTTCATATAAAATTTAATTTAATGTATAAGACAACTAGATTCATGCATTTTCATGTAATATTTTGATACATCTCTAAAATATAATAAAGATATTATAGAATTTTTATCATATCATCAGTATATGTCTTTTGTGAGATGATCTTAAAAATTTATATTCGTGAGATGACCTAACGTGCTTGAATAAAATTTTATTTATTAACTTTTTTTGTAATAAATAAGATACACATCTATCAAATGAAATTTTTTGAAACCAATACTTTATAATATGAGCAATGCTACATGTACAACCAAATTTGTACATTAATTTGTACAACACAAAAAAATCAATACAAAAATTTCATTTATCAAAATCTCATGATAAATTGAAGTAAAATATCGCGACATAATAGCAAAATCTCACGATATATTTGTTGTAAATATCGTTGTACACGATATATGTTGTACCTCTAGCATTATTCTTATAATATTTTGGATGGCCGACACATGTACGAGGAGAGTGTCGTAGTCAAAGCATTGAAAGAAAAAGAAAGTAGTAAACTCACACTTCTTATTCACATATCAGCAGGTTGGTGACTTTATGCATTGCATATGCCAAATAATTGGATTTAAATGGGGATACAGTACACAATGTATACTAAATCAACTAAACTTTGTAATTAATTATACACAATGTATACTAAATCAACTAAACTTTGTAATTAATTATCTAACAAAATCCAATTTGTAGAAATAGAGTACGTACGCGTCCGTGACAGAATTAGTTAAATTAAGCAGAAAAGAGTCGTCAAGTGTATTATGTGCTCAATGGATATACGTGATCAATATCCAAAATTTTTTGTTTGTGGGAAAATCCAATATATCTCACTCATTTTCGATTGACGAGATGCTAGTATAATGATAGTATCATATTACATCCAAAAGTCCAACTTTAAATTTGGTTATATTGGATCATATAATTTTATAGATCTCACGTTATCCAATCAATTTTGGAGTACATTTGGGTTTAGTTTAAAATATTACCCTTATTGAAATTAAAACTGAATAATTGGATTAAACCGAGATCCAATTTGAGCCAAATCAAAGATATAACCAAAATCATCCAATATAAGCACTAGTAGAATGTTGAGTTAAGGGTATTTTGGACTTCTTCACACATTTATTTCGTTGATTTACTTTTGTATTGGACTGGAATTTTTTGCAAGCTTCTGTGATTGGGAGAGAGAGAATTTATTATAGTTTTCGATAATTACAAATCTTGTTTGTTATATATCCATACTTTAATTTTTGGTAATTTATTATTGTTTTCAAAAACTAAGATAGAGGTTTTTGAAAGAAAAATTGCTGATAGAAACCATAAAAAAAACCTCACAGAAATAAAACCCCAACAGTGTCTCATTTTAATTGGTAGTGCATAAGATTGCACAGTCCAATGAAACATTGCCACACAATATTATTATCACCACGTACATGAACAGATTACAAGATAATTCATGCATGCAATTCTTTTATTCATTATTCTTCACATATAAACTGCATTATTTGAGAATATCTTCTTTAATTTCATCATGTCCATTTAGTTGCGAGTTTCGGCTTCAACAAAGTCGGGATCCACTGCTTCGCCGGCGTAGCTGCAGCATCTGCAACGGTAGTAACCTCTGCCGCCGCAGCAGCCATATGGGCATCGTCCACCTCCTCCGTATCCACCTCGGCCACCTCCGTATCCACCACGACCGCCTCCTCCATATCCGCCACGCCCGCCTCCGTATCCACCTCGGCCGCCACCATATCCGCCACGCCCGCTTCCGTATCCACCTCGGCCGCTTCCATATCCGCCACCATATTGATCTCCAACTTCAGTTTCCGTGCCTGCATAAATCAGCAGCATATATAATTTTGTCATCTGAAATTCATAAAATGCACATGATTAATTATATTCGTAATCAATAAAATGCTTACTTGCGTCAACGGAGTTGGTGGTCTCAGCCAACTCTCTGGCGGCCACCTCAGAGGAAATGAGGAAAAGCATGGCTACAAAAATGCCAACAAAGACAAGTGCTTTGGAACCCATATTGAATTTATGTTTTTATTTAATTTGTTTGTTTTAGCTTTGGATGGATGAAATGGTGAATATGTCTCCGTATATATAGATATGTAGAGCACAAGATTTTTGGGTATAATTGTAAATTATAATCTTATATTTTATTATATTGTACGTGGCGAGTATTTAGTTGGCTGTTGAAGGCTGCCTTTAATGCGTATGAACACAAAGTCCATCTTTTCTCTGGGTTTATTTATTTATGGGGCTAATTGCATTCACACCTCTTATGAGAAGTTTAAAAGGCATAAAACCCCCTGTGTAAAATTAATAGCATGTTAGACCCTATGTTTAAAAAAAAATTAGCATAAAAACCCCTATGAGAGGGTATAAATGTGCCCGAGTTTGTATAACATAGGGGTGAAATGTGCTATATTTTAAAAAACTGAGGGATGCATTAGCCTATTAGTATTTCTTAAGGGGTTTTATGCCTTTTAGACTTTTCACAGGGGGTGTGGATGCAATTAGCCCTTTATTTATAGGGCAAATTATTTTAAACTCCACACTACCAAACTTCTCTTTAACTTAACTCCCTACCCACCCCTTTCTTTATTTTCACTCCCTAGTGGTCCCCATATTTGAATTAAAATATAATTAAAACTAATCCTTTGTACGTGACTTTGTTATACCTATCGACCCAGTCCCGGCCATGCAAGACTATTAGTTACTCAAGGTTTCCAGCCGATATACTCCAGATTAGGGTCCAACATGCTTCCGTAAGATGAATTAAATTTAAATACCTTTTTGACCATAATGTCGTCGGGTCATACCTGCCGAGTTTTACGAAGTGCTCCTCACACTCCAACCATGCAGTCGCTACAGATGTTTCCGGCACAAGCTCCTTCAACGACACCCAGCATAGTCTTAATTCGTTTTCTACCTTAAGACGTAAGGTATATAAATTTAATTATAAAATATGAACATGAAAGAACGAGAGATTTAGGAAATTTATTCAGACATAATATTATTACATAAATTAACTCCTTTGAAGAGAAGAAGACAACTTGTTTAGCTACTCATAGTAGCCTTGTTCTTGAAATACATAAAAGAAAACTTAATACAAAGAGAGAGAAATATTACAACAATTTATTTGTAAGAAAACTGAAGGGAATGATCGATATCTTCAGCTTCCTCAAATGCCTGTATTTATAGCTGTAGTTCCACTCGTTTCACCGAGAAACTTCAGGAAATCTCACAGCTGTCTTGTATTTCTTTATGCCATTATTGATGGCATCTTTTACTAGTGGAGGAGGCAGCTGTCTTGAATTTTTTACGCCATTATTGGTGGCATCTTTTACTAGTGGATGAATCATATGCCTGCCACTTTTTTTTGGCTTTATTCTCCTCACATGCCTGCTTTATTGTTGTCGGGGCATCTTTTGCTTTTGAAGTAGGCCCCTGTGAAAACGCATCTTCGGTGGTCCTTGTCCACCTTTGCTTATCTCGAAAAAATCCTTTCGATCCGTTCGGGGTCTAAAGGTTTTGTCAAATTCTGGCTCCTTCTGATTTGGGCATTATGGGCAGATATTCTCTGACCATCGTCCAATATGAGCCATGTTACAGAATTTTCGGCGAGTTTCTTTACTCCCCGACAGCTTGTTGTTCCACAACAGATTTCTCTTCTTTTCGAAGAGTTCTTCCGCAAATGCTGTAGTTTTTCCTGTCATTGTGTTTAACAGGAATGATCCATTCATAGAATTCTGATAAAATTTAAATGGAAACTTGACTTTATCCATCTCAATAAGACAGACCCAAATACCTCATGCCCTTCTGGTTGAGATCTCATTTTCCCCGAAAGTGGACACCAAGGGTATTTCTTCAGGTTTAGGATCTTTGATAAATTTATGACTGTTTATATCAGGTCTCCTCAGCATGATAAAATGAAAGGGTTCGTGTGATCCTTTCACTGTTGGTTCTGGAGCTGCACTGAAAAAGTATAACTCAAGCACATCTCCTCTGGCCAAATGATCATTATTTGCCCATGTTTCTTGGACTGCTTTCTGGATCCATTTTGGTAACTGTGATATCTCCGGGAAGCTTGGTGATGTTGTATAAACTGAGGCCAAAGCCCCAAATTCATACCAGAGTTTTACATCTTTAGGATTGACATTGTTTTTTTAGCCAAACCCTTGGATATATTCCTGCAACATCAACCCTGCAAGTGTTCGGGTTGATTTCACTCCTTGTATTCAATTTCTCCCACCTTTGTTGATAAACCTAGAATGAAGAAATAATAGATGGATTAGTATCAATCTTAGATTTGCCCTTTCCAGTGTTGGGCCTAAGATTGATCTCTTCCTCTTTTACCCCAGAGGCAGAGGGTTGACTTGATGAGTTATCCTCATCAATTGTTGCTTCATCCAGATCATCAAAGGCTGATGATAGATTAGAACTTGTTTCTTGAGTTTTAGATTCCTCAACATCTTGTTTCACAACCGGTGGTTGTATTTCTCGTTCTTATAAAACCAATGGTTTTAGCATATCTTGTTTATGAGAAACCAATGGTTTCTCTATAGCCTTCATAATTGGCCCTTGAATAGCAGCCCATAGTTGTGTTTGAGCTTGCATACATCCTGTAATTCGATTAGATACTTTGATCCGATCAGCTTGTTGTAACCTGCCGACCATTTCAGCATTAATGGCTAACTGGTTGAACTCGTTTTGAAGCAACCCAAGGTGTTTCCTGAGATGCCTCTGCATTTTCATGATGAAATCCACGTCACTGCCTTCCATCTCTTGTTAAGAAATTTGCAAGAATATTTTCATGAGATTTAATAATAACAATATCAAAAATATAATTTTGACATAATGCTTGCCATCTTAATAACCTAGCTTTCTCAGGTTTATATTCAATATTATTTTTTAGGAAAGCTTTTACCTGAGTGTTATCAACCTTCAGAGTGAATTTTTTAGCAAGTAAAAATAATGGCCATTTTTCAAAAGCCCTTTTAACTACATAAAATTCCTTCTCGTTGATATGCCATCTAATGGCCTCAGATTCTGAAAAAAGACCGCTACAGTATCTGCATGGTATTTCCCCATCTGGAGTGATCTTGGTAAGGACTGCTGCCCACCAATCGTCACTGGCATCCATAAATAATACCAGATCATCTTCATCTACGGGTATACCCATTTTTGGGAGATTCTTACATATCTCTTTTAATTGGTTTACCCCTATATGGTCATCAGTCCATATAAACCTAGCATCCTTTTTTAACAAAGGACTGAACACCTTTTCGTACATTGCTAGATTGTTAATGAACATCCCTGCAAAATTAACTACTCCAAGAAAACTCTGGAGTTGTTTTCCATCTTTGAGTTTATCTGGAAAATTCTTTACCTTCTTCACAATATGGGGTTGTAGAATTATTCCAGTTTCATCAATCTCAATACCGAGAAATTCAATTTTCCTCGTTGCTATGACTGCTTTCTTTTCAGATAAAACCAGTCATTCTTGTTTACAAATTTTAGAGAAAATCTCTAAGTGTTTAACGTGTTCGTTTATATTTTTTGATGCTATATGAATATCATCAATATAAACAAACATAAAGTTGAAATAATCTTTAAAAAGGTTATCCATCTTTCTTTGAAATATCTGGGGTGCATTAGCTAATCCTATAGGCATAACTTCCCAAATATAGTGTCCTTGTGGAGTAGAGAAGACTGTGAATTTCTTACTTCATTCTTCCATTCGAATCTGGTAAAATCCAGACTTACAATCAAATTTTGAGAACACTCTAGCATTTCGTACACAGCTAATTAGGTGTTCTCTACTCGGTATGAAGTATCCATCAAACTCCAGGATTTTATTAATACCTTGGTAGTTAATAACTAGCCTGGGTTTCCCTCTTTTTATTTCACCATGATTTCTAACCAGAAAACCTGGGCTGCTATATGGTGAAACTCCTTCTTTGATTAAACCAAGGTCCAAATGTTCCTTGATAATCATTCTCATATCCCTTTGATCTGTTATGTTCATCGGGATAGGCTTATATCTGACGAATTCATACTCTTTGCCTTCCTTTAGAGTAAAACTGGCTTTGAGTTGGTTTCTATCCCACCATGCCAAAGGATGCTCGTTGTAACTTTCTTTGAGCCTCTTTTTAACATCTTCAAGGGATACTTTATTCTCTAACTCTATATCTCTATGATTTACAGTTACCTTGAGAAGCTCCATATCCTCTGTTTGGAATTCTTGTTCTCTTGTTATTTTCAACATGGTTTCTCCAAACCTTATTGGATCTTTCATTTTTGGGTGAAAAAGTTGTCCTTTATCACCACGCTGGCTGCGAAATATTATCGGCAATTGTCGATAAAAAGCAACCTTGAGTCTTTGAACGATAATTTTATGATCACAAATTGTAGTGAACATAAGTCTTCTTGACTCATTGTCTTGTGTGTACTTCTTAAACATTTATAAGAAGTTATTTCCTAACAGGATATCAGCTCTTGTATCATGGAAATAGATTGGTGGTGTTTTTACCTTGTACCAAGGTGTTTGACCTGCACCTCGCATAAGGATATCTGCTTGTTTTATTCCTTTGCAAAGAATTAAAATTCTTCGAGAGAAATCTCGTCCAGCAATTTTTGGCAATTCCTCTTCACATTCTTCAGGGAAGACTCCTCTTTTTGCTGTACAAATTCCTGCTCCCGAGTCAATATAAGCTACAAAATACCCAGCCTTATATTGTTCATATAACATCCATATCGGAATGTATATGGAGAAAAGACTTGTTGTCATTTTTTAAAGGGATTACTTAATGGCCCCGCCATTTTTAACAGACTGTGTTGTAACTCAGTAATCCGATTAAGACTATTTACCTTTAGTTTTCCTAAGGCCTCAGAAGATAGAGTATGGTTACTCTTTTCTACTTCTTCAATGCGTTCTAGTAAATCATGTTCATGACTTACTAATTTCAACTGTTGCTTCTTCCTCTGTCTGTGAACAGAGTTCTCGAATTTGATTAAGGGATTGTCCCTTATCCAATTCTCTTGGTTTTTCATTTTGTAGAATTCTTATTGAATCCTCCAAGTCTTTTTTTTTGCTATGAACTCTATTCCTTTTTCAAGGCGTTTCCATGGTTTATGGTCCTTCAAGAATTCTAGACCAAGAATGAGTTGATCCATTTCTTTTCCTGGAATTCCCCGGATTTGAACTTCCAATTCTCCAATATTTATCACTCCTTGGTAAGTTCCTTTTTCATGTTGTTCCAAATAGTAAATTGAGTTACAAGGGAACAAGTTCCGATGACTTGTAATTTCGAATACTATTTTCACTTATTTCCATCCTTCTGGAGATCTAAGTTTTCCTATTATAGAAAACTCTTTTTCTTCTGGTGGAATTTCTTGAATAGGAGATTTGTCCCATCTCCTGCTTGTCATTCTGTCTCCTTGGAAAGATAACCTTCGGGGTTCTATTTTAAGGTCTCTGTATAGAACCGGTCTGTCTTGAATTTGAATGTCTGTTTCCTGAATTAAAGGAAACTCGATTCTTTCCGGGTATATTGCTTGAGCAACTTTCCCAAAGATCTCTGGAATTTCAATGAACTCATTTCTAATAAATAATTCAGAATAGTGAGTATTAGAAAGAGCATATGAAATTTGATACGTAATAGAATATGGCCTATTACCTTCCTTCATTAGTCTTTTTTCCTTGAAGTTTTGATGCAAAGTCAAGGCTCGACTAAAATCTCTATCAGCTAAATTGTAGGCTATTCTTGGATAAATAACTCCCACAATTTTTCCTGCACATAAATTTTCCGAGATAGTTCCTAGAACCGCATCTTGTATTTTCCCCATTCTTTTATCGCATACTACGATATCTATGGGTGAATCAATTCCCTCTTTAAAAGTAGCCTTGATCATAATTTGGATTGCTCCAATATGAATCCAAGACATTGTCTTTGCTACTTCTGCTTTTAATTTCTGTAATTCTTCTCGAATTTCTTCAAAGGGAATTAACTGCATTTCAATTTGATTACTGGTTAATTCCATAGGGATCGTCATTTCCCTTTTGGATACGTTATAAATCAAATTATGTCTTCTTTGTCTTAGCCCTAGGTTTCCTAAGACTCTTTCAACTTGTCCTGCCGAAAATCCTTGGTACTTCTGTAATGTTGGATTTTCTCTCATAATCCTTTGGACGATATTATGAGATATCATGGTTTGACTAAAGATCCCAGCCAAACTTTCATGTGTTTCATGGCGAAACACTTCCTCTTTACTCTGATTCTGATTCTGATTCTGATTCTGATTCATCTTCTGAAACTTCTCGACTAAACAATATCTCTTCTTCGTATATGCTTTCATCTGAGGGGATATCCTCAAATTGATATACTTGGACTAGATCTTGAAAGAAGACCGTATCATCCATATCTGGTGTTGTTTCAAAGAGTTTAACTCCTTTTTTCTCGTTTTCTGGATAATTTGTAGATATATGTCCTCTTGCTCCACATGTCCAGCAGCTGCAATCCTTGAAACTTTCACTTGCTCTTGTATGAGTTCTTCTAAAAGTTCTTCTTGATGGTGTTCTTCCCCTGCTTTGTGATGAGCCTGTTGCTGGGGATGTTCTTGTAGGTCCACTTCTTCTACCTGATCTATAGGATCTGGCCTTTTGTTTGGACCAAAATGTTCTTGGTTTCCAAGAACTTTTCATTCTTTTATTATAGGGATTATTTCTTAATTTCTTCCTTTTAAATCCCTGTGATCTGTTTCCAATGATCGTTGGAAGATCATTTTCTCTACAACACAAAGGTGTACGCTTATCTATACCCCTTATTTTCTTGTAGTTCTTCTGTAATGCTGCCATATGGACCATTCTGCTAATTTTCCTTTCAAAAAGGAGGCACGTCTTGCCAATGTATCAAGATTGCCTGGAATATATTTTTTAATCAGCATTTCTCTCCAGGGACTTGGCATTTTTGCAAAAAATAGCTGAATAGCCATATTTTCGCCGACTCCCGAATTCCATCTGTATTTAGTGAATAACATAATGTATTCATCAACTAAGCAGATATCATGTAACTCGAGGCTATAAAGAGTTTGAGTATATCTTTTCTTTTTCTCTGTATCTTGATTATTGAAATAGTCTATCCCTATGAATTGTGCTTTAAATAGGGTGGCCATTCTTTCTCCAATCTCGCTGAGGGATTCTCCTGCTAAGATTGATTCCTTAGTTTCTTGCATAGTCATCTCCCATGCGATCTTAACAGATCCTATTAGAATCATTTCTAGAAGTTTAATGAATCCTTCTTTATTGAGATCTAATGTCCCTGCTGCTATTCTCATAGCTGACGTCCAATCATCTATAAGATCTTCTCTGTTTTTAAAGTCCAAAACATCAAGGTTTAACATAACCCCATAAGGATGTATTGGATCTAAAACAGTTTTTCCGTAAGGAGTTTGATGGAGTGTGATTTTACTCCTTCTCGATCTGGTTCCTGCTGGATGTGAATTTTCTCCAACCTGGAACTCACTATGTGGTTCTTCTGTTTTAACCACATATCTTGGGGGATTCCCTATGGGTTGTTCACCCTCAGGGGAATTCATTTTTAGATCTACTACTTTGAGATTCGCAAAAAAATCCGCAAGATCTTGTAGATTCTCGAGATTTAATCTTTCTAAAGTAGTCATCAGATAATGTTTTTCTCTGATACTGATTTTATAAGATTAATTATCATTTCATCATTGGTTAAAGGTTTTTGGACCATTTTGGTTTTACCTTTCTGATGTAACAAAGGTTCGGTACCAAATGAGAGTGGTAACCTTCCTCCTGTATTTCTTTTTCTAGAACCCGAAGTGTGTTCTAGATTTATGATTTTATTTTGAAGATCCTTTAGGTTTCCAAGAATTTCTTATTGTTTCTTAAGGATTTCTTCAATTTTCGAGGTATATCATACAGCTGATTGCTGTAATATTGTACCGTCTTTTGAATTTCTCTAAGATCTCCGAAGAGTTTAGAGAAATCTGGGGTAATCTCTAAAAATTGAGAGTTAGAAATCATTTTTCTTTATCTCTTCAAAATTAAGAGCATTAATCACAACCTATTGTAAGTAATCTATTGTGAATAGATTAACTTGTTTATAGGATTTCATATGAATAAAATCTTCTTGATTCAAACCTTCGTTTGAAGTCATCTTTTAAAAAAGTTTTCTCCTCAACAAAGAAAGCATGAATTAACGAATAATATTATATCTGAATAATTAACCTAAGTCTCTGATACCATTTTTATGGATAATTCTTTGTACCATGAATAAGCACAAAATCTTTAGATTTTAGCATAAAGTCTTTAGATTTTAAGCATAAAAAAGCATAAATCCAGTACAAGAATTAAACAATTAAATATTCAAATTTTGTGGTCCTAGGGAGTTATTGCAAAGAATCTTATGGGTAGGGAGCTAGGGCAAAGTCAAGTTTGGGTTTGGGGATTTATCACCAATTTGCTCTTATTTATATCCTTAATTAAACAAATGAGAAAAATCTTTGATTGATTCTACTTGATGTGGTACGTTTTTTAGTACATTTCCCTAGATGATATATAAGAATGCTATTAACATATCAGAAATACACTTTGAAAAACAAAATAAATACTGGACCGCAAGAATACAACCGATTAACAATCCAAATAATTCAACCCAATCGAAAGAATTAAAAACCTAACAGCTAATCTCGCTGTCACGTCCTGGTCACCACTCCAAATCTCTAGATGATCTACCTGCAACTGTCCCGTCGAATGTGGTGTCCAGACAACACAGAAAACACTGGATGTGAGCATAAGGCTCATTACGCTAATACGGGTAAACAAAAAAATATGATGCATGTAAAAAATACAGTGTCCGGGTATCCATATATGGGATATACAATTACAAACTGCTCAAACTAGAACCTGGGACATGAGCTGTAACCTCAAGGAATCAAACCACTGGGTTCAACCACTCACTCCTACTGGACGTGGATCTAGAATGTCCATGGTCACTAGAGTCGGCGCAACCCGTCGGTCGACAGGACCCTGAGTGTCACAACATCCTAACAAGGGCTGAGCGAACCTACACTGGCTCATCTCAAAGAGACATAGGCTCAATATGATATGCACATGCAGCATAATATCTCAAAGCAGTAACATGCAATCATGGCACATAAATGCAACACATAAGCATGCATACCCGCTGACAATCTCAGTCAGTATTTACGTACCTCAATAATACTCCTAGATATCCCCGCATCTACAGTCCAACACTACAATGCAAGATAACCATGCATCACTTATAATGCTCTAAAAGCCTTAACCAAGATAATGAATACTCCATAATAATTTTTAGGGATCTCGGACCATATCTGCGTCCGTTGTCAGCCCGCTGATGGTGACTGCCCCACTACTTGGGCACAACTCTGCTACTACTTCGGAGACAATTCCGCCAACTCCCAGACCTACTTAGATGACTAGAACACCTAAAATACCCTATAAAATGAGGAAGGAATAAGTTGGAGAGGTGCACCAAATGAGGCCCTCGGACCCTCTATTTATAGCCGGAGTTCTGATGGTCCGAACTCCTTTTTTGGATCGTCTGAACTTGCATGTCCGACACCTGTCCCTGTCAGCAATTTTGATGGTACAAACGGGACTTCGAATCGTCCGATCTCATAAATACGTCATCTGTGATGCCACACCATCTTGGACACTTGGAAACTTGAATTCGGATCATCCGATCTCCACCTTCGGATGGTCCGATCTCTAGCCACATGTTCAACCAATCACATGCAACCGAGCACCTGTCCTTTCTTGGGTTCGGATCGTCCGATCTCTCAGATCGGATAATCCGATCTCACCAAGCTTTCGAACTCGATTCTAGCTTTCGAACTCTCAGTAGTTCGGATTGTTCGAACTCACGATCAGATCGTTCGTACTCTTCTCTTCCGAACTCGATCGCTGCCTCCAAACTTCCCATGTTCGGATCTTCCGATTCTTGGGTTCGGATCATCCGATCCACCCGAACACTAGAAACCCTAAGCCACTTTTGGACGTCATGAATCCGATTTTTAAATTCTTATTCCTAATTGGAGATTCCTTAATCATGTTTTACCCATTCTAAACATGATTATTAAATTAATTACCAATTCTGGATTCGGGTCACTAAATTCTCCCCCTCCTTGAAAAATATTTCGTCCCCGAAATCTATGGAAATCCTGAGAATGTAACAAAGATCAACTCATTGCATTCACTGGTATCTTTTGATCCAACAAAAACATCTGACCGAGTAGATTTCCGACAATCCATACTCCTACAAAACTTGTATGGTCTGTCTCTCACCGAAACATATCAAAATTCAAAAATTGGTTTAGAAATCCGTCCCGGTTCTCACCTCGCACATCTTGTCAATAATCCAAGCTAACGTTGAATTCTACCTTCTAACATGTATCTTATCATCTGCAATCCTACTAGAATTTCATAGTACTACTGACCACAGTCATCAATGCTCCTTCCTTTGGAAACGGTACAGTACTACCGATGGACAATTATCTCAAAATCCCATGTCTGAAAACAAATAAAAGGAATTCTCTTCACTAATTGTAGGATCAGTCTCCTTTTAACATGAACTAACATGTCTCATAGCTGATACTGAATCTTGATACCTTTCAAGCCATAAGTTAGAAACGTTGCTGGCTGTGTAGTCATCTAAATCCTGATTCGTCATACCGACTTCACATGATAATCTAAAATTTTTAGCAGATCGCACGGGAGTTTACCCTGAACTCACTGTTCAATTAAATTATGCAACCTCAATCACTGTCTGTGACGTAATAGCTGCTATCTGGCTATTAACACGATCCCACTGATATCTAGTCTGAATATCACGAGGTTCTTATAGTCTTTTGATTACCCATCGGATATCAATTCTAATTGAAACAGAAATGCTGACCGGGAATCTTAGCGATGACACTTCTTGCTAAGACAGTAACTTGTCATCCACTATCTTTATGTACGCACAATCTCTTCCACTAACATCTGTATGCATCAACAAGAAGACAGGATACATGTACACTGTATCTCTAACTTGTCGAACACTGACATCTCATAGTGACAATATCGCCGCATACCACATTTTCCTATCTGAAAACCTCAGATTACCTTTCTAGTGGTATGATTACAAGCCTGCGGAATTCTTGAACTAATTACGATCAGTATTGATCCTAATACCTAAATATTACTACTGGGGATATTATCCAAACAATTTTACTGGTAATCATGCCATGGATAATAAAAAATCCTGAAAATTCCTAACGTTAGAGTACATACCTTAAGTACTTATCATGCCGACCAACTATGGAAACAGATGGCAATCTCTTTGCCGACCCAAAACATCTAGCGACAATGCCATTGTCCACAATCCTTTATTTTACGAAATTCTCAGGTCTTCACCTCGGAAATACACTACAGTTACACCGAATGCTTAGATGGGTTAACACCATCCTCGACATTAGTAGTCTGTGTCGAATGATTACATCTGTATCGTGACTCGAGATAACATTTAGAACGACACTAGTTATCCTATTATGGATAACGACAATTCCTCGTCAACTTGACTCTCTAACTGTGATGAACAAAATTGGTTTACCTCGATCCCATATGAAGTCCTCAATACTTGCGGCAATATAGATAACTTCCGGATCGATCCTGATCGATTTTAACATCTCAATGGCACAGCGCATCAGAAAAATACTTGGAAGATCAGCGACAACAATCCCGCCAGACCCTGAAAACCATAGGTCTCAGCTGTTGTCTCATCCCATGACTAAACAACTGATGCTATCCTATTAATGCTCATCCAAAATCAAAATCACTTGTTTGCTCACGGCCCAACCAACGAACTCCCGAGAATACCACTGGAAACGCTTAAGCAAGGTACTCAGCTAACAGTCTGCGAAACCTGTCTAACAATATGGAATAACGACTTAATCCCATCTCCGCAATCTAGGTCAACCATTGCTAATATCAAGCAAGGCTCAGATCAATCCTGTCTCTTCCTAACAAGGAAGTACTATTCTTAAATGTTACTAAACCCTAACGTCTGTATTAAGCACTGATAACTTCAGAAATGCTATTGGACAAAGCCATGACCACAAGAGTCAAATTGTAACCATTTCCCGTGATCAGCAGAAGCCCCAAAAGTTCTGTCTCCTTCATTCTTGGAGATGCCCAATGACTAGAGAATCCTGAATGCACCTGAATCATTTTGTTGTTTTGTGGCATTACCATGAACCAACTCCTAAGAATAACAGCTTATAGCACCGTCCTAAGTACCTCCTGATTTACTATCTCCCAAATCAACACTGATTGGGCTAAACTCTATTGATCACGTTGATCCACTGTGGCTCACGTTAAGCCTGACAGGATCAACCAAATTAATTAGGCAATCACTCGTCAATTCTTGGCCACTGAAAACTTACATGCTTTGATCAAAAACTCTGATCTCGCTGCCATAAGTATTCTAATCATAAATACTTGAAATCACAAGATTTCCATACTGAATTAATCATGCTTATCTCCACCGATAGCCAATAGTGATCATTGGCACAAATCCTGCACCAGTCTTGATCTACTACCAACTTCCTTTACCCACCCAAGATGGATACCAAGACAAACTCAGCCCAAAGAAAACTTCCGATCCAATATCCTGCATCATCCTGTCTCAAGGAAGCTCACGCTGCATTACTGACGAAGTCAGACGACACCCTGAAAAACCACTGATAGGAATCAGTCCACCTAATAGGTCTATTCATCTATTGATATTTAAAATCTAAGGTCAAACCCTATTTTCTCAAAACGGTCACTCTTCATGGAAAATACTTTCCAAGACTGTTTCTGACCAGAAATCCAAAATATGTATCGATGTCGAACGCCAGACGATACTCATCTCCCCATACCAAACCTGGTATTAGTCCAAACCAAGGTCATACCCATGCTGCGACTGTTTTCAAACTCCCAGATTGAGGTAGCCTCCCCCGACCGCCTTCTTGAAGCACAAAAGGCGTCCAGGCTACCTCTAAGGCACAAAAGTCTCCAAGAGTAATACTGTCATAGGGTCGTGCTTCCTCATGTCTAGTCCCAGTCACAGTCCACAACTCTTGGTATCACTTGACCTGGCACCCTGATGAACACCCATCATCACATGGCCACAACCTGATAAGGTCAAAACAGGAAACTGTTCTAAGGAAACCCGCCTAGAACAACACTCATGCACCTGATGAATCACCTCATCCCTAGCACTACTCATAGTCAACCGACTAACTAGGTCATCCTAGAGAAACACCAAGAACTAACCAACTGGAAACATGCCATTACCCAGCAAGCCACCGTAGTTGAACACTGATCAACTAAGCACTGGACTAACCTCAAGAAAATTTACCAAAAATTAATATTTCAGAATCATTGATCCAAGTTCTGTATGATTCTTACTACAATCCCATGTAATAGAAACAATTACTAAATTAATTACACCAAAATATGTGCAATAAAAACTTGAAACAAGTGTCTGGAATCATTAATACGGATGATTAAATAATTACAACTAAAATACCGTAATACAGTATTACAAATCCCAAATACAAACGAAATGTTACATTTACACCTATGATATCCCAAAAAAATTTATTGGTTGCACACCATTAAGCATCCATTGATTTGAACATGCAATTTCTCCTCTGCCTCTTCCAAGCATCAATACAATCATGTTGGCAGCATCTCTTTGGCATGAATCTTAAAAGATTTTCCTGGATCCCCACACTATTAAATTGAAACAACCCAAACTACTATTGAAATTTTTTTAAAATACTATATTTTATTTCTCCACTTTAAAATATAAATACTATATATATATATATGTATATATATATGAGTTCTTTTATGGTGCCCAACACTATATGTCCACTTCATGCCCACCATGTACAATAGATGAGTTGACCGGTACAATAGATGAGTTGACTTATACATGAAGTGGGCATATAGTGTTGGGCACCATAAAAAAACTCTCTATATATATATATATATATATGTATTATACTTAACTTAACTTTCCATAAACCCTTGCACATAATACAAATAAATCATATGCACTAAAATAAAACTAGATAAAATACTTACCCATGATAAACTTTCATGCATAAAAATCTCATAACTTAAATACTTAAATTTTAAGGCCCTGAAATTAATTATTTTGGGATTAGTGAAATTTATTATTATTAGAATTAAATTGAATTGAAGGGAATTAGTTGAGCCGGGATTGAATCGATTTAATTTGGAGTTCAGGGACCGAAGTGCAAATAGGACGGTTGACTAGTCTTTGGGGGGAGTTATTAATATTATTATCTACATCACCATCACTCACTATTCTCTCCTCTATCCCATCTCTCTCTCACGTCGACCGAGAAGAAGAAGCCATGGAAGGTTTCTCAAGCTTTTGCCCCGTCCGATTCGCACGATCCGATCGTTAGATTTCAGATTCGAGTTGAGATTCACGATCACCGCAATGAGGGCTTCATTCTGACGTAAGTTTTGCTACGATCCATGAAATTTGAATTTTTTTGGGTGGTTAGAATTTGATAATTTTCGAGTATAACGTGCTTGAGCTAGCATAGATCGTGTATTCGAAGTCGGTTCGGAAAAAGAACGAAGTTTGAATTTTATATGAATTTTTAGGCTTAAATTCGAAAATGGGTCTTTGGATTTTGTTGGATTTTGGTTGTTTTTGATGGATTGGAAGATGATATGAGATAGTTTGAGTTGTTTGATGATGTCGATGATTTTTGGTTTGACCGTTTATAGCCGTTATGCCGTCGAAATCGAGTTTTGAACTATCGGTTATATTGTTTCGGTTTGAGTTCCGGATTGGTTTGAATTAGTAAATTGATATCGATCCGTATATTTCACATTTTCAGATTTGAGTTGAAAGATTTGGGTTTGGATCGAACTTGGAAGTTGAATCGATTCGAGAATTGAAGAACAATATAGTATTGAACTTCTTGAGATGGCTCGACTTGTTTTGATTCGATATTGATTGAGTTCGTTGTCATTTTCAGATTTGAATCCCCGATGAACTTGAAAAAGGTAAGCAGACGACAATTAAATGACTGGGACGATGAACTCAAATTTTAATTAATTCGAGTGCCCAAAAGAAATCACATACTTTTATGCTATTTGAATTATTTGATTTTAACTTGAATGAGTTTAATTTCACTTGCATACATTTTGAGCCGAAGATTCGATTCGTTTTGAACTAAGACGATTTAGAGAATTATATTGAAGTGGCTTTGGATTTCGAGATTTTCCAATTGCTAGAATACTTCTTATAGTTGCTCTAAAGTCTAGGGGTTTGAGTTGAGCGACATTCACCCCGAATGGGTGTGTCGGTGAGTTGTTCGTGAAAACTTGACCCCGGGATCCCAACCGAGTACCGATTGATATTCGATTATTCGATTAGATAATCCTGAGTTTTGAAGTCATGCATTGCATTTTAATGCATTTCGAGTTGAGTGCTGATATGCCTTTTTGAATTGATTGACTCGTTGTTTTATATAACATGATTTGATATATTATTTGTAATTGCTTGATTTGTCTCTTTTACTGGGAATTATATTCTCACCGGATTATCCGGCTATCGTTTTGTTTGTATGTGTACTTGACGGCAGGTGGGGCAGGATCGAGTCAGAAGCTGCATGATTAGGTCGAGTTGGAAGTGATAGAAGTGAGACACCGTGAGTCGTAGGGTTGTGCCTTTGGACTTGTATTGTTTTGTTTAGTCGATCGAATTATGTTGTCGAACTTGTATTATTAATTGTTTTGATGGTATTTCAAATCCCTTATTTCATGTATGAGCTATGGATTGAACCTTGGTGGCTTGGATTGTTGATTTTGAGTTTGTAAAGATTGCTCCTGCCCTGGTTTTTCTGCAGCTCGAATGGACGGCGCGGGCGCACTATTTCTGGTGCGAGCGCGCCGTGGTTCCGCGAGGCGTGAGCGCGGGCGCGCTAGCTCTTGCAAAGCTTGGGCGCGGGCGCGCTGGTTTTGCGAGGTCTCGGTGCGGGCGTGCCTGATTTAGGCGCGGGCGCGCGACCCTTTTTTAAAAAAAAAAATTGATTAGTTTTTCCGCGGATCTTTGTGATTGATTTTGTTTGCTTATTCGAGATTAGACGATTGGAAATGGGGTCTCACATAAATAGTATTCTCACATCAAATCCATTAAAACATAAAACTCATGCATACTTAAAATATTTCATCACCATGCAAAATCATGAAATTAAAACATTAATAAATTCTAACATATGCGGAAAATAAAATACTGTTGAAACATAATTCCTCAAAAACAGTATCATCACATGTTCACGGGTTGAACTAGCTGCTTGGAAACTCATACGCCTTCATGGCCAGTAGAGACCACATCATCATCTAAAAACTCTTGCTCACCTGCATCATTTAAATCTGGCGAGTCTAGAGGCTCAACACGTTCTATCATTATATATCAACATGAAACCACATGCACGCACACATAATATAAGATATCATGAATATACTTATACATGCATGATCTTAAAAATATTACATAATGTTGCATCTTAAACATCATCAACATCATATCTCATCATAAACATTAGCATCATAAACTTTATACTTAATACTCATCATAATATGGCATGTCTTAAATTCTTTAAACATCATAGGTTGTATCCATGTCGGTGGCTTTAAACTTTAACGATTGATTAATCATAAAACCAATGTATGTGAAATGATATGAATTCTTATGAGAATGATAAGCAAACACGATCATAAATAAATCGCACCCTCAGATCAATAATCAAAAGATTCAATAATATTTTTTTCCAATCTTTGAAACAAGCAATTCTGACAGACAAAAACAGAAAACAAAACAAAAGGATAAATTTTGGATATCCACCTTTAATCGAACATCGATTAACAATAGAGATCACGAAACAATTGAAACCAAGGAATACCTTCAGATAACTTGTATCTGACAATATTCAATGAAAATTAACTGACAAACGTTTCAAAGTGATTAAACTTTGAGGAGTTTGATTTGAATACCAAAGCAAAGCTTTGAAGAAAAATCTTGATAGAATTTCAATATTGTGTATAAACTGAATCTAAATTATTATTAATGAAAAATAAACATTGTATTTATAGTTTACAATCAAAAATAAAAGATATAGCAAAATATTGCCTATTGATATCAAAGATAGCATCTAAAAAATTTCCTAGTAGGTCTAAAATAATTAAATTAAGCAAAATTTATCAAAAAACATGCACACACACAAACACGCCGAAGTGTGTGTAAATCCTGCGCTCGCTCGGGCGCATGAAGGCGCGCTCGAGCGAGTTTTCTGCCCAAAAATTTTCACGAAGCTCGCTCGAGCTTAGGAAGTAAAGCTCGGGCGAGAAAGTCTCTGCCAATTTTTTTCCGAAGTCACAAGGCTCGCTCGAGCGCATAAAGGTGCGCTCGGGCGAAAGATCTTCTGTCTGAAATTCTAAATCTTCAATTTTTAACACTTCAATGACGCATAAACTTCTTCCAAAATAATCTTCAAGTGTTCCAACTCCATCTTGATAATTTAGCATCAATATTTGAAGTGCTTTTTTGAATTTGCTAGCTCGGCTCCTCGTTATCGGTCCACTTGGCAACTCCAATGGATCTCGAACTCTCCTTGTCACCTGATCCATATATGAGCTATCCATAATTGCATCATGAGGTCTCCACCTCTATGCTGCAACTTCACCTACGCTCAATGCTGGATCGATAAGCTCATTATAACATTAACATTATCAGGAAGGTCATGGGGCCCAGGTATCCTGGCCTACAACCACATCACTTTCCACCTTCACTTCAAATTTCTTAAAAACTTAACATTCCCTTTAACTTCACATTTCAAAAAAATTCTTACAAGATTCATGAGAGAGAATGAATATGAAGGGTTAAAGACAAAGTGCACACTTTTTTATGCATGCTTTGTCTTTTGTCATAACACACTTTTTAAGTATCAATACACTCAATATTCCTCTCTCATTCACACACAATGGCCGAATACACATCCTAATAATTCTCCAATTTCTTTCTTTCATATTAGGAGAAAAACAAAGAAATTCTCAATGAAAAATGCTCTAAATATTCTAGTGCATATTTAGAGTTGATCTAGTTTGACTAGTCGTAGACCTAATTTGAAGAGGAGTCCATTTTCGAACAAGGAGTGTTCTTGGAGGCTTGATCCATTTTTGATCAAGGTGTGCTCTTGAAAGCTTGTAGATATTGTCTACCATTTCAAGAGCTAAGTTTTTCACAACTTGGTTGGAGCCATAAATCAATCTTTTGAGATTGAAAGGTAAAAATATCTTAAACACCCTATGGATGTTTAATATTTTTGAATGCTACACATGTGCTTGATTTTTACATAAAATTTTAAACTTTCGTTTTCTCTTTCGGGCACAAGAGAACCGATCCAACAAGTGGTAACTTGCTCTTTATTGTGTAGCATTTGTTGAATATTATGTTGAGGTCAATTTCTAACCGCATGAGAAAATTATTTCCATCAACTTAGGGGCTGTTGTGAAAAAAAAATTTGGGTGTCGTTTCGGGCAGCCCACGGTTAGGGCAGCCTACGAGCTGCCCGTTTAATTAAAAATTATTTTGGATGGCCGGAATCCGGCGACGGAGATCCGACAACGACTTTGACGACTAGGGTTTCCAAATATGTTTTGGGATATCCAAGTGTCAAGGGCCCTAAGTTGTTAAAATTATAATAATTGATTTTTGTGAAAAATTAAATTTTTTAAAGT
This sequence comes from Henckelia pumila, assembly GCF_033568475.1. Lineage (NCBI taxonomy): Eukaryota > Viridiplantae > Streptophyta > Magnoliopsida > Lamiales > Gesneriaceae > Henckelia > Henckelia pumila. The sequence goes on along the minus strand of NC_133121.1, from coordinate 161,162,949 downwards.
ATGTATTTTCTCATGAAATAAATAATTAAAGTGTGAGTTTGATTATTTATAGTAAATGGTGAATTACAAAAAATTTGGTCATAAATAAATTAATTGGAAAGTAAACAAAGGTGTTTGTTTATTTTGTTAATTTAATTTATAATTGTGGCGGTTAGTGATTGGACCAAGAAACATAATATTTGATCAGTTTATTATTGTGATAATTATTTGGTGGTGTATGATATGTGATATTATGCATGAAGAATGATCAAATCCCAAGCCCAATTTTCTAGGTGTATGCTAGAATATTTTGTGTTGAATGAGTTGTAATAATGATCAAATTTAAAGTGGACTTGGTTTATAGCCCGTTCTCACCCCATGAGATGTATCTATTTTCCATAGATATTTTAATGTAAAATATTTGATAGTGAAAGATCAATATTTGAAGATGGTGGGCCATGATGAATTATGAAGATCCAAGACATGTAAATATTGGAAGCTTATGTAATTGTTTTATTTGCAACCCGTGCATTTTCTAGGATTGGACCTAGGCCCGTGTTTGGCTCACATGGGCCAAATAGTATTGGGGTAATTGATCATCCTTGTTAATTTACTATTTATAATATATGCATGATATATTATAAATAATGAGTATGTGCATTATTATTTTATAATAACAAAGTTGCATGAATCCGGCAAACATACAAACAATCATGGAGATATTTTAAAATTAATGATGAGAACATTTCAAAATTAAAAACCCTCATTTTGTATTGGATTCAAAATTTATATCAAGCCCGAAAAGGGGAATTATAAAGTTGTTTATAATTTTCAATTCTTTCATCGACAATGGATGCATGATGAACGTTACCCATGGTCAATGCTCGGCTTATATTATTGGGGGGGGGGGCTTGGATGCCGAAAAGCCATGACTTCCATTGACATTGTGATTTGAACTACGTGGAAATCCCATGATTTTGGCTCATATTATTGGTGGAACTCATGGCGATCGTCCATTAAGGTTCAATATTGATGGGTAAGGCTTGACACATAAAGATGAACGACGTCATATTATTGGGTCCTAATCAAGCGTGAGACAAAAGTTTACGTAAGGGTTGCATGGAGATGAAATTGGAAACTATCTTTTAGGAATTGTGATTGGCTGATATTATTTAGGATCATGATTGGCTAATTGGACCTTACGTACCTACTGAGGAAAAGCGTTTCCCGTTTTTCACTCGAGGGTAGTGAAAATTTCAAAACAGTGGGAGAAAAAATTTATAAAGTAAAAGTCCATACTTTATATCTTAATAAATATTTTAAAATATTCATTAACATTTATCTGTTATTATTTTTCCGTACAAAATTTTTGACATGTCATCAATTGCAATCCGTTATCTGCAATACTCGACAAACATGTACTGATCGGTTTGAATTACCTCAATTGAATAAGAAATCTAAAAATCATATTAAATTCGAGAGGATTGCATATACACTTGATGAGTCGCCCCCTAATGAGGCTCCGACTGGTTGTAGCCCTGAGGAGCTACAAACTTACAAGGATTGGTGTGACCATGACTTGAAAGCCAAGTGTTATATGCAGGCTTCTATGAATGATGAGCTGCAGAGGCGTTTTGAGGGTGCAAAGCATGCTGTTGACATTCATTTGCATCTCAAAGATCTCTTTGGTGAGCAAACACTCCCCCTTAGACATGCGACATTCAAGTAGCTAATCACTTTGTGCATGCGAGATGGGGCTCCGGTTCATGAGCATGGTGTAAGGATATTGGGCTTGTGGAGTAGCTTGTTGGCATGGATCTTGTGTTGCCAACTGATTTGACCACGAACGTGTTGCTCTTGTCACTTCCGAGCTCGTTTGATTATTTTGTGGTGAACTTCAACATGAACAAGATGGAACCGACCCTTGAGGAGTTGGTTAACATGCTTGTTACATATGAGTCCACAATCAAGAAAGAGAAGTCGGTTCTTTATGTGGGTTCTTCATCTGGTGCAAAGAATGAACCACGTGGGAAGGGAAAGAAGAGTTCTGTTCCTCCTCCCAAGAAGAACGTGCCCTTGAAGAGGTAAGCTCTGAGTCCCGTTGTGGCAGCCACACTAGTTAAGGCTGACAAGACTAGTGACGTCTGTCATTACTGCAATAAGCCTGGACATTGGAGGCGTAATTGCAAGAAATATCTTGACCAGAATGGTTCTGTAAAAGGTATGTTCTACATTAAAGTAAACATTTCAATTAACTCTTCTTCTTGGGTATTGGATACCGGATGTGGCTCACATATCTGTAATTATTTGCAGGTGATGACAAGAAATATGAGACTTAGGGAAGGTGAGACCTTCTTGAGGATGGGCAACAGAGCAAGAGTTGCTGCCAAAGCCGTGGGAGATGTTTACTTATTGTTGAACAATGATTTTAAATTAGTATTGAGAGATGCTTTGTGTGTACCAGATTTGGTGAAAATCATTGTTTCCATTTCTATGCTTGATAAAGATGGATATTTTTGTTTATTTGGCAAATGTGTTTGCAATATTTACAAGAATGAATGTTTAATTGCTACATGCGAATTGGAAAACGATCTCTATAATTTAAAATTGAAAGATATTCTATTGAATAATATCCAAGCAATATCAACAACACACAAGCAAAAACAAGATACTCTAAATTCGGCACACTTGTGGCATGCTTGAGTAGGTCATATTTCTCTAAGAAGGATGAACAAGCTAGTGGCTCCTTATGAGACATTGTATGGGAGAAGATGTAGAACTCCCTTACACTGGGATGAAGTTGGAGAGAGAGCTGTTTTGGGGCCAGAAATAGTGACTCAGACAGTAGATGTTATAGCCAAGATCAAAGATAGAATGTTGACAGCTCAAAGTCGACAGAAAAGTTATGCCGACCAGCGGCGTAGAGATTTTGAGTTTGAAGTAGGTGACCATGTGTTCTTGAAGGTGTCACCACGGAAGGGTGTTATGAGGTTTCAAAAGATAGGTAAACTGAGTCCAAGATACATAGGACCTTTTGAGATCCTAAAAAACGTTGGGGCTCGAGCTTACCGAGTAGCTCTACCGCCAAACTTGGGGGTTGTTCACAATGTCTTCCATATCTTCATGCTAAGGAAGTATGTGGCGAATCCTTCTCATGTTATTCGGCATGAGCCAGTGGAATGGACGCCAGATTTTTCCTACGAAGAGATGCCTGATCAAATCTTAGATATACATGTTCGTAGGTTGAGGAACAGAGAGATTCCAATGGTGAAAGTCTTATGGCGCAACCAGTTGATTGAGGAAGCAACCTGGGAAACCGAGCAGGATATGCGAGCACACTATCCTGAACTGTTTGGTAAGTCAAATTTCGAGGACGAAATTATTTTAAGGAGGGTAGAGTTGTAAGGTCCAAAAGTTTACTTAATCACGTTAAGATAATTAAATTATATGATTTAATGCATGATATTTATAATATTTAATTGATAGTTTAATTATGTGATTTATTTGAATGCCTGAATTTTTATGGAATTTGATGTGATGTAATTTTTAAAGTTTTCAGGTTGGTATTTAATTTTGGGTCGTAGGGACGAGTCTAGCCTTGGAACGAGTTATGAAAAGTATTTTAATTAAAGTATAACTGGATGCAGTGTATCTTATTTATTGAGAGAGTAAAATTTTAAAATATTTTTAAGTGTATTTAATGAACCGTGTTGGGAGCCCATTATTCACAAAACAATTGAAAGCGTTCAAAATTTCTTTTATTTTCTCTCACCTGAACGCCGCTTATTCTCCCCAAAATCTTTCTTCTTTCTCGTTCAAACACTGCATCCAAGGCTAGGGTTCTTCGACTTCTTAAGGCTAGATCATTCCGCAGTCCAGGTTAATTCCAATCAATCAATTCAGACAAGTTTTTACTGTTTTGAAACACATTCAAGAGTATATGTATTTTCAAGTAAACCCTATGAGATGGTTGATGATTTGTGCGTATTTCTTGATGATTCATGAGTATGTTGTTTAATTGTGAAACTCGAGGCGTTCCAGATGTTTTTGCTACAAAGTTAATGATATGTATGGGCATAGATGTTTGAAATCCAAACTTTTTGGTTGAGTGTGTTGGGTGTGAATTTGATTCAAATCTTTGAGTTTATGTTTTGATGGGTGAATTTTGAATTATTATTTGATGGTCTATTGAGGTTTTAAAGTTTTTTTTACTGGTTTTAGGAAGATTGATCGTTTTAGGAATTCAAAATTCTGACTTTTCGTGAAAACTGGTTGCAGAATTGTAAATCTGCAGAATTTTATTCGCAGTGTCTAGATCCTGGAAGGGGGTCCGGACACAGGTTGGTGCATCGACGCATTTATTTTAAAACAAATTTGGCTTATGCATGAACCTGGGCACGGAGTCCGTGCAACATCCGTGTATGGGTCCGGAAGGGGGTCTGTACATAGTTTTGTGCCTCGACATTGACGTAAGAAATTATTTTGAAAACTTAATGCACGGACCCTAACACGAGGTCCGTGTCACGTCCGGATAAGGGTCTGGACTAGGGTCCGGTTCTCTTAGAATTATGAAATTTTAAATCCTTTGTTTTTGGATTCTAAAAGTTATGTTTATGATATTTTATGGTGTCTTAAATATATTTAGGATGTTTTATGTAAAAATTTTATGTTTCAATGTCCGAGATGGAAGAAACGACTCACGCGAATCCGTTAAGCTATGCATGACATGATTATCTGAATTTCTCATGAAAATCATTTGTCTCATGAAAAGTTTTGAAGAAATTTATGCATGTAGTATCACGGGGAGCTTATAAAGAATGATTTTATGAGATGTATGACAATGGAATGACACGTTATGTTATTATACGAAGTATGACGTGGTGCATGCAAAATATTTTGATGACTTAAGCGTCTTGTGGTGATTATACGGGATATGCACTTCGGGATGAGCTCCAGAGCAGCTATCCAAACATGACTCATAGGATGGTTATACGGGATATACACTTCTGGATGAGCTCCGGAGCGGCTATCCAAAGAATGAAAGTTACGGGCGTAATGCCATATGCTTGTTGATCAACAGAAAACTATGAATGACTCATTATGACGGTTGCCACACTACTCATACTTCATCACCCCAAATACTTTTATGTTATGGCTACATAAAAGTTATGTTTATTTCATGGAAGTTTAAGTTAATGTGTTATCTTTTAAGTTTAGGAAGATCTTTTTTTTCATGCATTTCCTTGCTGAGTCTTTAGACTCACTATACTTGAATGATGCAGGTAACCATGATGTTGATGAATTCATTGATGATTATGTGGGTGGACATGAAGAAGAGGCAGGGGTTGGTCTAGTGGGTGATGCATGAGTGCGAAAGATTTATGAACAAAAATTGTTCAAACAAATTTATGTTTTGATGGGAAAACGAGTTTTGAATTTTTGAGTTGATGCCCATGTTTGGCATAGTCTTTTAAATGTTTATTTCATTATTTGTGCACTTTTTAATCCGTTTATTTAATAAAAAAGATGATGGTTCCGCAAAGTTTTTCTTATTTACCCCAAAATTTTAAGTATGTTGTTGAGTAACGCTCTGATTGGAAATTGGGACGTTACAATGAGAACCTCATACTGTTGAACAACAATCATGATCTCTGTGGTTCTGTTCAACGAGAACTATCTGAACCCAAAATACTTGGAATAACAAAATTATCATGAGTTTCACTATTTTTATCTTTGACTGTGTCAAACGATAATCCAATGATCATTGATAACTTACATGTCTCGATCAACAACTTTGATCTCGTTTCCATAAGTCTGATAATTCTTAACAGTTGGAATTACAACATTTGCACTGAACTCATCATTCCTATTTCTGACAGAGTCAGACGATAGCTAAGGGTAGTTACTGACACCAATCCCATACCAATCTGAACTTACCACCACTTTTTATGTCCATACATGATGGATAACAAAACAAACAAGGACTAAAGCAGAATTTTCCCAAGTCTAATATCCGGTATTTTCCTTGTTCCAAAGGAATGTCATAATGTATGTCTGATAAATTCAGATGATACTTTGAATAACTTCTGGTAGAAATCTTTCCACTTACTATATCTATCTGTCTAGTAATACCACATTATCAGATCAAAACCTTATCTTCTTAGAACGATCACTCGTCAAGGAAAATTCATTCCAAGACTAATTCTGATAGCAGAAATTCCATAATCTATATCTCCGACGAAGTCAAACGATAACTAATTTCCTTGGATATTAAACCTCAGTATCAATTAAATCTTTACGAGAGAATCCAAATATCGAATATCTATACCCCTACTGTGACTGTTGCAACACATCAGACTGAGGTATTCTCCCCCTGAATAACCATCTGAAGCAAGAAAAGCTCCCATAAACCCTCTGAAGCACGAAAGGCTCCCAGAGTAATACAAGCATGGGGTCGCACTTTCTCTCCATCTAGTCATATATCCACACAGTCCGCAACACTTGGTATAATTCATCACTGTGCCCCTGATGAAAAACCATCATCCTTGGAAAACACTATGTCTTGATAGAGTATTCTAGGAAATACATCTAGAACTATTCAACAGAAAACATGCATAATTCAATCCTGATTATACACATGTTTAAACAAATTTCTGATCCTTTATTCAATATAATCAAAATAATCCCAAAGGTTACAATTACAATACTGGAACCACTAACTCAGGTTCTATACAATATTTATTACAATCCCATATAATAAACAACTTATCCCAAAAGATTTCACTGAAAAGATGCGTAATACAACAATAACTAGTACATCAAATATCTAAAATCTTTAATACATGTGATTTAAATGCTTACAACTGAAATATTGTTTACAACAAAACTTAATACAATATTTAAAATCCAAATAAAACAGAAATCTTACAATCTAACTAAATGCGGAAATCTTTCTTTCCGTCTATTGATCTTGAACATGAGGTTTCCCGTCTGCCATACACGAAAGCATCGATTCAGGCATGTCAGCAGACTTCCTCCTCGCAAGATCTAAAATATTTATTCTCACTACCGGGAACTACCAATTAAATGGTCCATTCTCCGGCAGGATCTTTATGACAATCTCTCCCACTACTAGTGGAAGCTTCCTTGGTCGAAGCTGAATGGATGACTACATGTCACACATTCCATTCAACCCTGAGAAATGCCTGGAGTACAAAACTGGGTCTTCTCTTCCATCTATATCCTGCTGGGATCCACATAATATGAAATTCTGATGTAAACATTGGCAATGACGATCTTGGTAAAGCCTAGGTATCATGCTATTCCAATTCGTGATAATGTTATTGTCATTGAATCCGACTTTTAATCTACAAGGATAACCCAAATGTCAACACTAAGTCCCAAAGAATCATATTTCATGCTCTGATATCATAAATGTAGTGACCCAACCCGAAATCACCTACTAATAAGAAACTTAAGCATGCAATTAAACATTAAATAATCTTAATTAGATTAAATGCATAAATACTTAAATAAATTAATACCAGCATGGTAAAAACCTAGTGGCTGATCTCGCAATACTGCCTTGGTTACCACCCAATTTCCAGATCTCTAGGAGAGATACCTGCAACTGCCCCGTCGAATGGGGTATCCAGACAAACAAAAAACAACAGAACATGAGCATAAAACTCTGAGTATGCTAGTATGGGTAAACATACGCATATGATGCATGCAATGAAATGACCCAAAAATAATATTTGGGTAGACAAATAAGAATCTTCTAAGACTGGCACCTAGTACATGAGCTGTAGCCTCGGGGAATCAAACCACTGAACCCGACTACTCACTCCTAACTATACTTGTAACAAGAATGTCCCCCTTGAACACTAGAGACCGAACGACCCGTCGGTCGAGTGACTCTTAGTGACCAAAACATCCTAACAAGGGATGAGCACTCTCGAAAACATAACTTATCACGAAGGAGATACATGATCAATATGAAATGCACATGAAACATAATATATTTCAAAGTATTAAAACATGGATCATGAATCAATAATAATCATGGCACATAAATGCAACACATAGGCATGCACATCCGATGACAATCTCAGTCAGTACTTACGTACCTTTCTAACGCAGTTCTTAGAAGCATCCATATAGGTTCCAAGCCTACCATGTAACACTACAATTAATATTAACCATGCATCATCTATCAAGCTCTAAAAGCCTTAATTAAACTATAGCATACTCCCTTTTTACTAACAAGAACTAGAGTTATACCTTCGTTTGTCGTCAGCCCGCTGATGTCGAATACCCCAGAGCTTGGGCACAGCCCTTCTACGACCCCTGGACACCTCTCCAAAGCTCCGCTGCTTGGCCACTACTACGGACACTGTCTGTTAACTATAAAAATACTACTTACTGCTTCAAATTTTAAAGAAAGAGTCTCGAAACCCTTAAAATAGAGCCATTACGGGAAAGGAGAGGATACTGAAAAATTTGAAAATGAGGAGTTTTTCCCCTATTTATAGACGGAGTTCGGATCGCCCGATCCATAGTTCAGACACTCCAATCCTTTCATGATATCCACGTTGCATGCATGCAAGTTCGTACGATCCGATCCCTCTTCGGATCATCCGATCGGACTCAGTGATGTCAGCCATGACATCACTCATTTGACTAGATTTGGACTTATGTCTATCCGAGTTCGGACCATCCGATCTCCTAATCGGAGCGTCCAATCTCCTTCGGATCATCGATCTATTATGGGCTTATGTTCGGACCATCCAAACTCTCCGAGCCCAATTTAAGACCATTAACCATTTTTTGGGCATTTTGGATCCAAATCCTAGGCCCATTAAAACATTTTAAAATCCTTTAATCATGGTTCATTAAATCTAAACATGATTAGCAAATTAATCTAGTAAAATAGAACTGGGCTATTACAGAATCCACTCCTCAGCCACAAGTGGATCAGTAGTTCCCCCGAACTCCTTGGGTCCCTTCGTACGGAACCTATCAACAACATCTTATTCGTGGGAATTTCTGGGCTGTCCGGCCTGATGATCGAGTAACCGCGTAATCCCTGCCAGCATGTCAACATTTTCCCTCTCGAATGGTGTAAGTGCTGGTGGGGGAGGTGGATTCCCATGAGCTCCTTCTGGCCCATTACGCTCTGGACCGGCATCCTTGTTTTTAGTCTGACGTGTAGCTCGTCTTGGAGGCATACTGCAATTCCCATAAATTCCTCACGTAACAGCCATGCATAACTAAGAATTTTATCTTAAAACTTTCATACTTCAAAATTTTCATAACTTAAAATTCTCATAACATAAATCATTGAAAACATATATCATGTGTCCCATACGTAAAAACATAATTAAAAATATTTATAACTAACAAACTGAAAGTGCTACTTCTAAGCTCGACGTAGCAGGCTAGTCACCCTCCAAGGACCATGGATCTGATACCAATTGAAACGACCCAAACTACTACTGAATTTTTTTAAAATACTCTATTTTATTTCTCCACTTTAAAATATTAATACTATATACTTAATACATTATTTAATATCCAAATAAAACAGAAATCTTACAATCTAACTAAATGCGGAAATCTTTCTTTCCGTCTATTGATCTTGAACATGAGGTTTCCCGTCTGCCATACACGAAAGCATCGATTCAGGCATGTCAACAGACTTCCTCCTCGCAAGATCTAAAATATTTATTCTCACTACCGGGAACTACCAATTAAATGGTCCATTCTCCGGCAGGATCTTTATGACAATCTCTCCCACTACTAGTGGAAGCTTCCTTGGTCGAAGCTGAATGGATGACTACATGTCACACATTCCATTCAACCCTGAGAAATGCCTGGAGTACAAAACTGGGTCTTCTCTTCCATCTATATCCTGCTGGGATCCACATAATACGAAATTCTGATGTAAACATTGGCAATGACGATCTTGGTAAAGCCTAGGTATCATGCTATTCCAATTCGTGATAATGTTATTGTCATTGAATCCGACTTTTAATCTACAAGGATAACCCAAATGTCAACACTAAGTCCCAAATAATCATATTTCATGCTCTGATATCATAAATGTAGTGACCCAACCCAAAATCACCTACTAATAAGAAACTTAAGCATGCAATTAAACATTAAATAATCTTAATTAGATTAAATGCATAAACACTTAAATAAATTAATACCAGCATGGTAAAAACCTAGTGGCTGATCTCGCAATACTGCCTTGGTTACCACCCAATTTCCAGATCTCTGAGAGATACCTGCAACTGCCCCGTCGAATGGGGTATCCAGAAAAACAGAAAACAACAGAACATGAGCATAAAACTCTGAGTATGCTAGTATGGGTAAACATACGCATATGATGCATGCAATGAAATGACCCAAAAATAATATCTGGGTAGACAAATAAGAATCTTCTAAGACTGGCACCTAGTACATGAGCTGTAGCCTCGGGGAATCAAACCATTGAACCCGACCACTCACTCCTAACTATACTTGTAACAAGAATGTCCCCCTTGAACACTAGAGACCGAACGACCCGTCGGTCGAGTGACTCTCAGTGACCAAAACATCCTAACAAGGGATGAGCACTCTCGAAAACATAACTTATCACGAAGGAGATACATGATCAATATGAAATGCACATGAAACATAATATATTTCAAAGTATTAAAACATGGATCATGAATCCATAATAATCATGGCACATAAATGCAACACATAGGCATGCATATCCGATGACAATCTCAGTCAGTACTTACGTACCTTTCTAACGCAGTTCTTAGAAGCATCCATATAGGTTCCAAGCCTACCATGTAACACTACAATTAATATTAACCATGCATCATCTATCAAGCTCTAAAAGCCTTAATTAAACTATAGCATACTCCTTTTTTACTAAAAGGAACTAGAGTTATACCTTCATTTGTCGTCAGCCCGCTGATGTCGAATACCCCAGAGCTTGGGCACAGCCCTTCTACGACCCCTGGACACCTCTCCAAAGCTCCGCTGCTTGGCCACTACTACGGACACTGTCTGTTAACTATAAAAATACTACTTACTGCTTCAAATTTTAAAGAAAGAGTCTCGAAACCCTTAAAATAGAGCCATTACGGGAGAGGAGAGGATACTGAAAAATTTGAAAATGAGGAGTTTTTCCCCTATTTATAGACGGAGTTCGGATCGCCCGATCCATAGTTCAGACACTCCAATCCTTTCATGATATCCACGTTGCATGCATGCAAGTTCGTACGATCCGATCCCTCTTCGGATCATCCGATCGGACTCAGTGATGTCAGCCATGACATCACTCATCTGACTAGATTTGGACTTATGTCTATCCGAGTTCGGACCATCCGATCTCCTAATCGGAGCGTCCAATCTCCTTCGGATCATCGATCTATTATGGGCCTATGTTCGGACCATCCAAACTCTCCGAGCCCAATTTAAGACCATTAACCATTTTTTGGGCATTTTGGATCCAAATCCTAGGCCCATTAAAACATTTTAAAATCCTTTAATCATGGTTCATTAAATCTAAACATGATTAGCAAATTAATCTAGTAAAATAGAACTGGGCTATTACAGAATCCACTCCTCAGCCACAAGTGGATCAGTAGTTCCCCCGAACTCCTTGGGTCCCTTCGTACGGAACCTATCAACAACATCTTATTCGTGGGAATTTCTGGGCTGTCCGGCCTGATGATCGAGTAACCGCGTAATCCCTGCCAGCATGTCAACATTTTCCCTCTCGAATGGTGTAAGTGCTGGTGGGGGAGGTGGATTCCCATGAGCTCCTTCTGGCCCATTACGCTCCGGACCGGCGTCCTTGTTGTTAGTCTGACGTGTAGCTCGTCTTGGAGGCATACTGCAATTCCCATAAATTCCTCACGTAACAGCCATGCATAACTAAGAATTTTATCTTAAAACTTTCATACTTCAAAATTTTCATAACTTAAAATTCTCATAACATAAATCATTGAAAACATATATCATGTGTCCCATACGTAAAAACATAATTAAAAATATTTATAACTAACAAACTGAAAGTGCTACTTCTAAGCTCGACGTAGCAGGCTAGTCACCCTCCAAGGACCATGGATCTGATACCAATTGAAACGACCCAAACTACTACTGAATTTTTTTAAAATACTCTATTTTATTTCTCCACTTTAAAATATTAATACTATATATATATATATATATATATATATATATATATATATATATATATATATATTCCCATGCATATATATATTATACATAACATAACTTTCCAAAAACCCTTGTACATAATAAAAATACCTCATATGCACTAAAATAAAACTAGACAAAATACTTACTCATGATAAACTTCCATGCATTAAAATCTCATAACTTAAATACTTAAATAGTATTCTCACGTCAAATCCATGCAAACATAAAACTCATGCATACTTAAAATATTTCATCACCATGCAAAATCATGAAATTAAAACATTAATAAATTATAACATATGCGAAAAATAAAATACTATTGAAACATAATTCCTCAAAAACAGTATCATCACATGGTCACAGGTTGAACTAGCTGCTTGGACACTCATACGCCTTCATCGCCAGTAAGGATCACATCATCCTCTAAAAACTCTTGCTCACGTGCATCATTTAAATCTAGTGAGCCTAGAGGCTCAACATATTATATCCTTATATATATGAACATGAAACAACAAGAACGCACCATCATATAAGATATCGTGAATATACTTATACATGCTTGATCTTAAAAACATTACATAATGCTGTATCTTAAACATCATCAACATCATATCTCATCATAAACATTATAATCATGAACTTTATACTTAATACTTATCATAATATGGCATGTCTTAAATTCTTTAAACATCATAGGTTGTATCCATGTCAATGGCCTTAAACTTTAACGATTGATCAATTATAAAAACTAACGTACGTGGTGGTGGGGTCTCCACCTCTATGCTGCCACTTCCCCAACACTCAATACTGGATCCATAAGCTCATTATAACATAAACATTATAAGGAAGCTCACCGAGCCCAGGTATCGCAGCCTCCAACCACATCATTTTCCACCTTGTAGTAGCCCGATTCCATTTTACAAGATTGATCTATCTAAATCTTGTTAGGATTAATAAAACATGATTAAGAAATTTTCATATGATTAAACGGACCAATAAATCGGACCCAAAACATCCAAAAAGTGGTAAATGAGCTTATATGGGCTTGAACAAGTTTGGGAGATCCGAACTGGGTTTGGAGGGTACGAATAGATTGGAGCCAACAAAGCAAGATCGGATGATATGGGGACGATCGGAGCATCCGAACAGAGATCGGAACTTCCGATCATAGTGTCTTGCACATGGAAATAAGTTTGAACATGCAGTTGCATGCATGAGTTAAGAGCATCCGAAGTGTAGATCGGACCGTCCAATCTGGGCCAATCCGATTGTGTCATGCATGCGAAGATCGGAGCGTCTGATCGTGCTCTATAAATAGGAGTCGAGGGGCTCATTTGATTTTCACTCCGAAACATATTTTCTCGCATGATGGCTCGATTTTAGTGCTTTGGGACTCTTTTATAAAGAGTTGGACTAGGTTATAGTATATTTTTATATAACAGACAGTGTCCGTAGTAGTGGCCAAGAAGCGGAGCTTTGGCGAGGTGTCTAGGGGTCGTAGCAAGGCCGTGCCCAAGCTCTAAGGTATTCGACATCAGCGGGCTGACGACGAACGAATATATAACTCTAGCTTCTTATAGAAGATAGAGAGTATGCTATAGTTTAATTAAGGGATTTAGAGCATGTTAGATGATGCACGTTTATTATGAATTTTAGTGCTGTATGGTAAGCTTGGAACCTAGATGGGTGCTTGTAGGAACTGTCTTAGTAAGATACGTAAGTACTGACTGATATTTTCAGAGGGTTGTCATGCTTATGTGTTGCATATTATTTGACAAGATGCATGTGCATTTCATATTGAGCATGTATCTCTTTCGAGATAAGGTAGTGTTATAGAATGCTCAGCCCTTGTTAGGACGATTAGACACTGAGAGTCACTATGATCGATGGGTTTGTCAAACTCTAGTGATTCAGGAACATTTGGTCCATGTCCTGTTAGGAATTAATGGTTAGGTCCAGCGGTTCGAGTCCCAGCGTCTACAGCTCATGTCCTAGGTGCTAGTTTGAGTGGATTTCTGATTCGTTACCCAGATCTGATACTTGTTCATTACATTGCATGCATAATATACGTCTGTTTACCCGTACTAGAGTACTGAGCGTTTTATGCTCACGTACAGTTATTTTTTATGTTGTCTGAACACCCCGTTCGACGGGACAGCTGTAGGTAATTCTCAAAGAGATTTGAAGATTGGGTGATGACCAAGGCAGGATTGCATGGTCAGCCACTAGGTTTTACCATGCTGGTATTTTAGTTATTTGAGTTTTCGCATTATACCTCTGATTATGATTATTTTATTGTTTAATTGCATGCCTAAGCTCTTAATTAGTAGGTGATCACGGTGCGGGTCACTACACACCTCACTTCAACTTCCTTAAAAACTTATTTTTCTTAACATGCCCTTAAACTTCACATTCAAAAATTTTTTTACGTGATGCATGAACTTAAAAATTCCCCTTATATCTTTATTTAATGAATGAATTAAATATATATTTACGAATTATTTATTTTCTTTTGGATTTGTTCGAGCTGCTGACCCCTAAGACTTAAGCTCATACATTCATACATGGGACCAAAATCAATCAAGGCCGATTTACTTAACTACCTTATAAATTTCATTTAGCCCATTAATACTTAGACCATCTTATTAGCCCAATATATTTTTAGTCTATTCCATTAACTTAAATTTATCCCAATATATTATTCAAGTCCATTAACATCCATTCTGGCCCATTAACATCTATTTTGGCCCATTAAATTTCTTAGCCCAACAAGACTTGACCCAATAATTCTTATGGATCCCTGGGTCCATAAAAACTAATGGACTCACTTAAATTATTAATTAAGCCCAATTTATAAAATTTAACTAGTCCAATTAATTAATTAACCAACTCAAGTCCATAATTTTTTAACTTAAACTTTTAATTAAATAAATTAAAATACCCAAGTCCGAACCAACATAACCCAAACCCAAACCCACCTACTTGACTTACTAGACTTTAGACCCAACCCGGACCCAAAAACTTGAGCTCGACCCGACGCAAACACAACACAAACCCTAGCCACCCTCTTTCTCTCTCTCTAACGCACTGGTACTCCAGCCTTTTGGCCACCTAGCTCCGGCCACATTTGGCCGGAGACCCACCGGCAGGACATCCCCAGGGTCTTGCCGGTCTTATCAAACCAGCCTTAGCCCCAACCGAAGCCATGCATGGAGTAGCCGAAGCTATGAACTCCAAGTAGCCATGAACTCCCTAGGCCAAACCACACTCCAAATCAGACCTTAGGGACCCTAGCTCGAACCTTTAGCCCTTGGTCAACCCCTGGAATAGTCCCTTAATCGATAGCCTTGAGAAAAAAAATCAACATGCACAAAAATGTGAGAACTTGCATGAGACATGAATAATCTCATTAAAATATGAAACCACAAGCATTAATCAGATCATTCATCTTACAAACAGTGTAATATGATCTAAATGGTGTGAAAGAATGGATTCGATACATGCCTTTGCATTAAATACACTCGAATAAATGTTATCGACGCGTATATTTCTCTCCGGGATGAACGGGACATCAAAGCCTTGCTTTTTCTTCAAGGAGATCGTGTTGTGTGTGTGCAATGAGGGAATGGCATCTTATGAATGAGGGAGGCGGCTGAATGTGTTTAGGCGTGAAGAAGGGAAGAATGAGGGCCAAAACTTGTTATATGTTTGTGTATATAATGGGCCGGGTTTAATTAATTTCATAAACCAAGTTGAACACCATTAAGCCCACTAATATATCTCATAATAATTTTATAATTTTTAGAATATAAGTTTATGGTCTTTTTAAAGCCATTTAAAAGCACCTATAATGGCTTATTTTAGTGGAAATTGGGCTTCTATACATATATATATATATATATATATATATAATATATATATATATATTAAAACTCTTATTTTATAAAAATAAAATCTTAAAATAATATATTTTGGCTCTTGACATCCTTAGTCAAGATTTTAGATGAAAAATCTCCATGTCGTTCGTTCACGGTCCCATCTACGCGATCACAAAAGTAGCATTTCTCAAATAAATTCATAATGACGAGTTAAATGCTATAATAAAATTTAAAACATGAAAATAAATCACATAACTCACATAATAGTAAATAAAAATAATTTAACCCCTTGTTAAATTATTTTTAAATCCTTAAATTCCCTTGTTATGCATGCAGGTTTACATCACGAATTTCCGGACGTTATGTCCATTATCTGGGAAATAAGGCAAAATCTTTATGAAATCCCTCCAAATGCTTGTGGAGAGCCCACCTTGGTCAAATCAGAATGGGTAGTCACACACCATGTGCTCCAACCAATTTTGAGAAGTACCAAGAGTTCAGCATCTCTTCCAGTCAGCTTCTGTTGGAATCTTCATCACTGCTAGACTTCCTCATAATGCAAATCTTTGATGCCAATCTTGGCGATGACATTCTCGAAGACTTCTAATCTCCTCACCAACTCAGAATCCAATGCTGCTAGGGACTCAATCTAAAGTAGTTTGGTTCCCTTTTACAAGATTAAGTGATTTAAACATGCTAAGAAAAAATGCCATATAATTTTAAAAGTGGCAAAACATGTTTAAGGAGTCATTTTTTGGTGCAAATAAGTGGAAAATCAAATCCGAAACGTCCAAAATGAAAGAGTGGGTGCCCGATGAGCCAACTTGTGGCTAAGGGCTTTGATGACTCTTTGTATAAACAATCTTTTGTTTAATATAATTTACACTTTTATTAATGGCAATGACTTTATCTTTCTTCATATTGTTATATTGTGATATACTATTGTTGTTTTGATAAAGACCTTGAATATACTATAGTGTATGTAAGATGTGGTAGTTCATGGGGATGACTATCATGAAACACATCTTATAGTCACTGTATATTCTAAACAGTTCCTAGTCGATTGAGCCGTCCGTTAATAAGGATAAGGATCGCTTGAGATTTAGACTAGCATTTGCGATGCCGAGTACCACGTTTCATTGGTATGGAACATAGAGATGTTCAAAGCATGCAAATGGATATTCATACGATGAATGATCGAACTACCGTATCCGGACTTTCCAAGTGGTTATCACTTATCGAGTGGATAAAGTCCGCGGTTTTGGTTGTACACCATTAGTCCTTACTACTTGAAACATCATTGAGACTCTATATGCTAGTACTGTACTTTGACTCGTTTACCGACTCTATTGGGGTCATCAGGTGTCGGGATTGGGTACAGTTACGACACATATAGGAGTCGATGCTTTGTTGTCAAGGATTCACCACATACTTGCGAGTGTGGATATCCTATGCAATCTGAGGAGATATTAGTGTGACGAATCTTTGGCCAGAGTACATGATGTGTTTTAAGAAATGGTTTCTTAGTAGCACATGCGATGTCACTATTTGATCTTCAAGATGCATTTCATAGTTATCGAATCTCGAACAACTCTCGATTTACCAATGGTTGTTGATTCGATCGGGATATATGGATGAAGGGACCGTACTGTACGCTAACCAAAATCTATTGGTTCTTGCAGGCACTATCAGTGATACCTAGGGAATCATGGGGCGATGTTGATAGGCGCTCTTACCATGATTTGATGGGCAAGTCGGAAATTGTTGTTCCGAGTCACAAGGAGTTGTGAGCCCACGGCTAGCTGTATCCCTGAACCATTGAGGGTCACACAGAGTAATGGATTTTTAATCCCCGTTGAGATAGTTAAATTTAAAGAGTTAAATTTAATGAACAAAGAAGTGAGACTTCTTATTTAAGAGTAGAGGAGTAAGATTTCCTAAAATGACATAGGGATGGGCATTTTTGGAAATCACTGAATTCGGATTCAGAAAATTTATCTTGACTCTAAAAGATGCAGAAATGGTTTCTGTGAACATTGGTGAAATTGGTTTATCAATCTGAGTCACAATGAATTTTATATTAATTTCTGAACATGCGGGTTTTGCTTGTCAGGCTTGAACTTATGACTAATGGGCCCTAAGCTGTTAGCAGCCCACATTATAAATAAGTTATTGCAGTACAGAAATTACATAACAGAGGTCACAAATTATTTTTGAAAACCCTGGTTTTTCTTAACAGTGGCCGCCGCCCCCTCCCTCTCTGTTCTGAAAAATTCCAGCCTGTGAATTTTGAATTTGCAGTCTGGTTTAACGGATCAAATTTGTTAATTCTCTTCGTATAAACTTCTGATAGATTTTCTAGTGCAATCTATCAGAGGGATTAAATCTCTGTTCGTGGACCTGATTGAAGAACAGTTCGTCCATCAGTTCCCGGGATATACAACAAGAGCAGAGTAATCTGTTGGTGTCCATAATCTCGATTCGAGATTGGAGGTAAAAATTTATAATTGTTATTTAATTTTTACACACATAATTTAATCGTAAAGTTTTGATACCCATTATGGAATCGTTTCATATAAAATTTTTAAAACTTCCGCTGCACCGGGTATCAATTCTGATTGATCTGATCGCCGTTTTCCAACAGTGGTATCAGAGCCAGGTTGCTCAAATCAAGCGATTAAATTAATCGATTGTACAAAAATTTTTAAGCCTCGGTTTTTGAAACAAAATAAATTTTTTTAAAATAAATTTTTTTTTTTCGGGCAAAACACGGGCAGCGATTGGATCGCTGCCCGGGGGGCAGCGAGGGTCGCTGCCCAGCGCAGCGCTAGGCGCTGCCCATGGGCGGCGACGTGATCGCTGCCCAGGGCAGCGATGGCAGCGACGGGCTGCCCGGCCCGAGCCCCTTTGGGGCGCGGGCTGCCCGGGAACGTCCCGGGCGGCCCGCGAAAATTAATTTTTAATTTTAAAATTAAAATTTTAATATGTTAAAATTCTATTTTTGGTCCGATCGAAAATTGTTTTTGATTGGTCCACGAGGCGTCGGATCGAATTGTTCGAGTCCGAAAATTTTAAAATTGATTTTTGGATAAATTTGAATTTTTGGAAAATTTATAGATTTTATCCGTTAAATCAGATTTTATGAAATTAATTATTTTTGGTACGATTGATGATAAGATATGATCTTATGGAAATATTGAGTAAAATATGATTTTATGTATAAAATTGGATTTTATATGTAAAATATGATTTTATTTGATAAAAAGATAAAATATGATTTTGTATGTAAAATAAGATTTTATATATGGAATATGATTTTATCCTTTTAAATTTAAATTGCCATTGCATGTTATCCAATAAATTAATTTTGAATTAAATATTATTGGATAAGGATGATCGATTGCCATGACCAATTTTGTAGGTGTATGTTAGGAATTTACATTTGTTTTTATTGTTGTTGGATTTATTAATGGGCCTGGTTTATGGCTCAATATGAATTGTCATATGTAATAAAAGTGGGCCTGGTTTATGGCCCGTTCCCACCCCTTGAAATGTATCCCCTACTTGTCATGGTTATTTATTGTAAATACATTAGACTTAGTGGGAGATGAAGATTTGAAGACGGAGGTGGGCCCAGCAGACAATAAAGACTGAAGAAATGTAAATTGGAAGCTCAATGTAATAGGATTGCATTGCATACCTGCATATTACCTAGGATTGGACTTAGAATCGTGATTGGCAACCACGGGTCGATTTGAAATGGAATCGATCATCCTATATAATATATGATATTATAGTTGTATGCATGTTTTAGACAAAATTGTATGAATCCCGCAAGCATACAAATTTTAAAATGATGAGACAAATTTTTAAAATTAAAATCCCTCATTTTAAATATGATTTAAAATTGATATCAAGATAAATAAAGGAAATTTAAATATTGTTTAAATGTTTTTACCTTCCATCAACGATCAATGTATGAGATGCTACCCGCGGATACGGTCCGGCTCATATTATTGGGGGGGCCCGTTCGTCGGAAAGCTGTACATTGGATCGACACATGTTGTAAGTTGGGTGGAACTCCCATGGGATCGGCTCATATTATTGGGGGATCCACATGGCGACCGTCCATCACAACTTAATATTGATGGGTCATCTTGACATGTCACAATAAACGGCGTCATATTATTGGGCCCTTATTGGATATGAGGTAAAAACGTGGAGGTTGCTTTGGAAGCAATTGGGCTCTACCTTTTGAAAATTATGGTTGGCTGATATTATTCGGGACCATAGTTTGTCAATTGGACTCCATGTTCCCACTAAGGAAAACAGTTTTCCGTTTTCACTAGAGGGTAGTGAAATCGTTAAAATAGTGGGAGTGAGATTCATAAAATAAATTTCGCCTATTTTATGTCTTAGTACATTAATTAAACAATCACTGATAATTGTCTGTTTCTTTTCAGTATTTCATAAAGATGAATTCGCGTAATCCACTATTCTCTATCCTCGAACAAAATAAATTGACTGGCGCAAACTATACAGAATGGTTCCGTAAGTTGAAGATTGTCTTGACCTCGGAGAAGATGCTCTACGTGTTAGAAAAATCTCCTCCGAAGGAAGCACCAGCTGATGTAAGTCCGGAAGAGTTGGCCAAACTTGATACATGGTGGGACCATGATATCAAGGCCAAATGCTATATGCAAGCCTCGATGTCTGATGAACTCCAGAGGCGATTTGAGGATACCGTGAATGCTGCTGACATTCACGTACAACTCAAGGAACTTTTTGGGGCTCAATCGAGAGCTGAAAGGTTCGCTACTGTAAAAGAGCTAATGACGTGTCGCATGCGTGAAGGGACTTCGGTCCGTGATCATGGGGTACGAGTGATTTGGCTCATACAGAAGTTGGTAACGCTTGATTTGGTGTTGAAGCATGAACTCAACGTGGACTTATTACTTCTATCTCTTCCTTCTTCGTTTGACAGATTTGTGGTGAATTTCAATATGAACAAGATAGAGGCCTCCCTTGAAGAAATGGTCAATATGCTTGTAACATATGAATCCACTTTAAAGAAGGATAAACAGGCTTTCTTGGTGGGCTCCTCTTCCTCTGCTAATAAGGGGCCAAGTACAAAGGGTAAGAAACGTTCTGCCCCACCCAAGAAAACCGGACCCGAGAAGAAGAACAAGACAACGGCTTCAAACATGGAAAAGTCCAAGGATGTTTGCCATAACTGCAAGAAACCCGGTCATTGGAAACGTAACTGTAAGGAATATCTAGAGCAGTTGCAAACTGCAAAGGGTATGTTCTATATTGAAATAAATGTTTCACTTAATACTACTTCTTGGGTATTGGATACCGGATGTGGATCTCACATTTGCAATGATTTGCAGGTGATGACAAGAAGTCGCAAGCTTAGAATGGGTGAGACCCAGCTGAGGCTCGGAAATGGTTCTAGAGTTGAAGCCAAAGCTGTGGGAGACGTTTATTTAATTTTGCAGAACAATTTTAAGTTACTTTTGAGAGATGTTTTATTTGTTCCAGATTTGATTAAAAACATTATTTCTGTTTCTATGCTTGATAGAGATGATTATTCTTGCAATTTTGTGAATGAGATTTGCAATATTTACAAGAATGAATGTTTGATTGGAAATGGACAACTTGAAAACGATCTGTATAACTTAAAATTAAAAGACGTTCCAATAAATTATGTTGATAAACCGGTAACAACGAACAAAAGGAAAATCGATAGTCAAAACCCGGCAAACCTTTGGCATGCTAGGCTAGGTCATATTTCCTCAAGGAGGATGAACAAGCTAGTGGGAGAGGGCATGTTTGATATGTCTGATATTAACTCCCTATCTGCTTGTGAATCCTTCCTGAAAGGAAAAATGACTAAATCTCCTTTCAAATGGAAACCTGAGCGTAGTCAAAATCTGTTGGATTTGATCCATACAGATGTTTGTGGTCCATTTAGAATTGGTACTCAATATGGCCACACCTACTTCATTACCTTTACTGATGATTATTCTAGGTATGGGTATTTATATTTAATGAAATATAAGTCTGAAGCATTTGAAAAGTTCAAAGAATTCAAGGCTGAAGTAGAAAACAAGCTAGGTAAAAGTATTAAAGCACTTCGATCGGATCGAGGTGAAGAATACTTAAGTACCGAGTTTTTGGACTATCTGAAAGAGAATGTGATTCTCTCTCAGTGGACTCCTCCTATGACACCTCAGCTAAATGGTGTATCGGAGCGTCGTAATCGAACTTTGTTGGACATGGTTCGATCCATGATGAGCTTCACTGAGCTTCCACCTTCGTTTTGGGGCTACGCGCTTGAAACGGCGGTGTTGTTGTTGAACAACGTCCACACCAAAGCAGTGGACAAAAAACCATACGAGTTATGGAATGGCAAAGCTCCTAAGTATTCGTACTTGAGGATTTGGGGATGTCCTGCTTACGTGAAGCAGACAGTGGGAGATAAGTTGGATAGTCGATCCACCTTATGTTATTTTGTAGGGTATCCGAAGAATTCAATCGGATATTATTTCTATCATCCTACTGAAACAAAAGTGTTTGTTTCAAGGAATGCCACCTTCTTGGAGAAGGAGTTCTTATTGGATAAGAAAGGCCAGATGATGGAACTCGAAGAAATTCGAGAAGAACCCGAAATACAAAATAATGATCCCATACCTCAAGAATCTTCAGAGGACATGCCTATACTTAGAAGATCCGAGAGGACTTCTAGACCTCCTATTCGATATGGTCTTCTTCTTGAAGGGGATCAAGATGAACCCGACGTTGGATGTGATCCAAAAAACTTCAAGGAAGCAATTTCTGATGCGGATTCAAATTTATGGCTTGAAGCTATGCAGTCGGAAATAGATTCGATGCATACAAACCAAGTTTGGTCTTTAGTAGATCCTCCCGATGGAATTGTTCCAATAGGGTGTAAATGGATCTACAAGAGAAAGCTTGGTCCTGATGGTAAGGTATTGACCTACAAGGCACGATTGGTGGCGAAAGGTTATACTCAAAGACAAGGAGTTGACTATGATGAAACCTTTTCACCAGTTGCAATGTTCAAGTCCATAAGAATCCTTATTGCCATAGCTGCTTGGTATGACTATGAGATATGGCAAATGGATGTGAAGACTGCATTTCTTAATGGAAACATTAAGGAAGAGATCTATATGACGCAGCCTGAGGGATACACATCCATGGGAAGCGAGCATAAGGTATGCAAGCTTCAGAGATCAATCTATGGTCTCAAACAAGCATCAAGAAGTTGGAACCAGAAATTTGATGAAACAATAAAGGATTTTGGTTTCATCAAGAACCCGGAGGAACTGTGCGTGTAAAAGAAAGTAGTTAAGGATGCTGTGACATTCTTAGTACTTTATGTTGATGACATCCTACTCATTGGGAATGATGTAGGGATGTTGCAGTCAACAAAGATATGGTTATCAGGTAGATTCTCGATGAAGGATTTGGGTGAGGCATCCTATATTCTAGGGATACAGATCTATAGAGATAGATCTAAGAGAATGATAGGACTCACTCAAGCAACCTACATCGACACCATATTGAAAAGGTTTTCAATGGATGGGTCCAAGAGAGGACATCTACCTATGTGTCATGGAGTTTCTCTATCCAAGTCCATGTGTCCCAAGACTGATGAAGAAATAGAGAAAATGACACATGTACCATATGCGTCAGCAATAGGTAGTATCATGTATGGGATGATATCTACCAGACCGGATGTAGCATTTGCTCTGAGTGTCACGAGCAGATATCAAGCTAATCCCGGTCAAATGCATTGGAAAGTCGTGAAGGACATTCTTAAGTACTTACGAAGGACTAAGAATATGTTCATGGTATATGGAGGAAGAGAACTAAAATTGGAAGGCTATACCGACTCTAGCTTCCAAAGTGACGTGGATGACTCGAAGTCAACCTCTGGATTTGTGTTCATGCTCAATGGCGGTGCTGTCTCTTGGAAGAGTTCCAAGCAGGACACCACAGCAGATTCCACCACTGAGGCAGAATACATTGCGGCATCAGCTGCTGCTAAAGAGTCCGTTTGGATGAGGAATTTCGTCCAAGAGTTGGGCGTCATTCCTGAAGTTGTTGGTCCAGTCCCGGTGTACTGTGACAACATGGGTGCCGTTGCTCAGGCAAAGGAACCAAGGTCTCATCAAAGATCCAAACACGTACTGAGGAAATACCACATCATCCGAGAGATCGTGGAAAGAGGAGACATCACTGTCGAAAGAGTGGCCTCTGCAGACAATATCGCTGATCCAGTTACTAAGCCCTTGCCAGGACCATTATTTGACAAACATCGCGAAGCAATGGGTCTACGTAGTATGACTAGTTGGCTTTAGGGCAAGTGGGAGATTGAAAGAGTGGGTGCCCGGTGAGCCAACTTGTGGCTAAGGGCTTTGATGACTCTTTGTATAAACAATCTTTTGTTTAATATAATTTACACTTTTATTAATGGCAATGACTTTATCTTTCTTCATATTGTTATATTGTGATATACTATTGTTGTTTTGATAAAGACCTTGAATATACTATAGTGTATGTAAGATGTGGTAGTTCATGGGGATGACTATCATGAAACACATCTTATAGTCACTGTATATTCTAAACAGTTCCTAGTCGATTGAGCCGTCCGTTAATAAGGATAAGGATCGCTCGAGATTGAGACTAGCATTTGCGATGCCGAGTACCATGTAAGAGTGGGTGCCCAGTGAGCCAACTGTGTGGCTATGGGCTTTGATGACTCTTTGTATAAACAATCTTTTGTTTAATATTATTTACACTTTTATGGCAATGACTTTATATTACTTCATATTGTTATATTGTGATATACTATTGTTGTTTTGATAAAGACCTTGAATATACTATAGTGTATGTAAGATGTGGTAGAACATGGAGATGTCTATCATGAAATACATCTTATAGTCACTGTATATTCTAAAAACCGTTCCTAGTCGATTGAGCCGTCCGATAATAAGGATAAGGATCGCTCGAGTTTGAGACTAGCATTTGCGATGCGGAGTACCACGTTTCATTGGTAGGGAACATGGAGATGTTCGAAGCATGCAAATGGATATTCATAGGATGAATAATCGAACTACCCTATCCGGACTTTCCAAGTGGTTATCACTTATCGAGTGGATAAAGTCCGCGGTTTTGGTTGTACACCATTAGTCCTTACGACTTGAAACATCATGGAGACTCTATATGCTAGTGCTGTGCTTTGACTCGTTTACCGACTCTATGGGGGTCATCAGGTGTCGAGATTGGGTACAGTTACGACACATATAGGAGTCAATGCATTGTTGTCAAGGATTCACCACATACTTGCGAGTATGGATATCCTATGCGATCTGAGGAGATATTAGTGTGACAAATCTCTGGCCAGAGTACTTGATGTGATTTAAGAAATGGTTTCTTAGTAGCACATGCGATGTCACTAATTTGATCTTCAAGATGTATTGCATAGTTATCGAATCTTGAGCGACTCTCGATATACCAATGGTTGTTGATTCGATCGGGATATATGGATGAAGGGACCGTACTGTACGCTAACCAAAATCTACTGGTTCTTGTAGGCACTATCAGTGATACCTAGGGAATCATGGGGCGATGTTGCTAGGCGCTTTACCATGATTCGTTGGGCAAGTCGGAAAGTGTTGTTCCGAGTCACAAGGAGTTGTGAGCCCACGGCTAGCTGTATCCCTGAACCATTGAGGGTCACACAGTGTAATGGAGTTTTAATCCCCGTTGAGATAGTTAAATTTAAAGAGTTAAATTTAATGAACTAAGGAGTTGGACTTCTTAAATAAGAGTGAGGGAGTAGGATTTCCTAAAATGACATAGGGATGGACATTTTAGGAAACCACTGAATTCGGATTCAGGAAAATTTATTTTGACTTTAAAACGTGCAGAAATGGTTTCTGTGCACATTGGTGAAATCGTTTCATCAATCGGAGTCACGATGAATTTTATATTAATTTCTGAACGTGCGGGCTTTGCTTGTCGGGCCCTAACTTATGACTAATGGGCCCTAAGGTGTTAGTGGCCTGCATTATAAATAAGTTATTTCAGTACAGAAATTACACACAACAGGTCATAATTTTTGAGAGCAAAAATCGAAAACCCTAGTTCCTCTCAAAGATTGTTTCGGCCGAACCCTCCCCATACTCTGCCCGAGATTTTCCGGTCTGTGATTTTGAATCGCAGTAAGGAATAACGAATCAGATTCGTTTATTCTCTTCGCAGAAAACTTCTGATAGATTTTCTAGTGCAATCTATCAGAGGGATTAAACCTCTGTTCGTGGACCTGATTGAAGGAGTTCATCGGTTCCAGGGAGAGACAACAAGAGCAGATAAAATCTGTTGGTGTCCAGTAATCTCGTTGCGAGATTGAAGGTAAAATTTAATTAATTGTTATTTGAATTTTACACACACAATAATTTAATCGTTAAATGGTTGATACCCACACCATGGAATTGTTCCATGATAAAATTTTTAAACTTCCGCTGCACCGGGTATCAATCGTGATTGATCAGAGAGCCGAGTTTTCCAACAGTGGTATCAGAGCCAGGTTGCTCAGATCAAACGATTAAATTAATCGATTGTACAAAATTTTTGAATCTCGGTTTTTGGAAAACAAAATAAATATTTTTTAAATAAAAAATTTTTTTTTTTCGGGGCAAAACCCGGGCAGCGATTGGATCGCTGCCCGGTGGGGCAGCAATTGTTGCTGCCCCGGGCGGCGCACGGCGCCGCCCAAAGGGGGCGCACGGCGCCGCCCAAGGCGGCGACCGTCGCCGCCCAGGGCAGCGCTCGGCGCTGCCCAGGGGCGGCGCTCGGCGCCGCCCAGCGCAGCGCTGGGCCCTGCGCAGGGCGGCGTTCGGCGTAGCCCAGGGCAGCGCACGGCGCCGCCCAGGGGCGGCGCCAGGCGCTGCCCTAAGGGGGCAGCCGGGCTGCCCCCGGCCCGCGCCCCGGGTGCGGGCCGGCCCGGGAATGTCCCGGGCGGCCCGCGGGAAAAAATTATATTTTTATTTAAAAATTAATTTTAATATTTAAAATTTTATTTTTGGTCGGTCAAAAATTGTTTTTGATTGGTTCACGAGATTTCGGATCGAATTGTTCGAGTCCGTAAATTTTAAAATTGATTTTGGATAAATTTGAATTTTTGGAAAATTTTAATATTTTATCCGTAAATTGAATTTTGAAATCAATTATTTTGGTACAATTGATGATAAGATATGATCTTATGATATATTAAGTAAAATATGATTTTATTTGTAAAATTGGATTTTATAGATAAAATATGATTTTATTTGATATAGAGATAAAATATGATTTTATATGTGAAATGAGATTTTATATATAAAATATGATTTTATCTTGTTTAAATTTGAATTGCCACAGCATGTTATCCAATAAATTAATTTTGAATTAAATGTTATTGGATAAGGATGATCGATTGCCATGACCAATTTTGTAGGTGTATGTTAGGAATTTACATTTTGTCTTTATTATTGTTGGTTTTATTAATGGGCCTGGTTTATGGCCCGATATGAATGTCATATGTAATAAAAGTGGGCTTGGTTTATAGCCCGTTCCCACCCCCTAAAAATGTATCCCCTACTTGTCATTGTTATTTATTGTAAATACATTAGATTTAGTGGGAGATCAAGATTTGAAGATGGTGGGCCCAGCAGACAATGAAGACTGAAGAAATGTAAATTGGAAGCATATGTAATAGGATTGCATTTGCATACTGCATATTACCTAGGATTGGACTAAGACCCGTGATTGGCAACCACGGGTCAATTAGAAATGGAATCGATCATCCTAAATAATATGTGATATTATGATTGTATGCATGTTTAGACATAAATTGCGTGAATCCGGCAATGCATGCAATAAATTAAATATGATGAGACAAATATTTTTATAAATAAAATCCCTCATTTTAAATATGATTTAAAATTTATATCAAGATAAATAAAGGAAATTTAAATATTGTTTAAATGTTCCTACCTTCCATCAACGGTCAATGTATGTGATGCTACCCGCGGATACGGTCCGGCTCATATTATTGGGGGGGCCCGTCCGTCGAAAAGCTGTACATTGGATCGACAAATGTTGTAAGTTGGGTGGAACTCCCATGGGATCGGCTCATATTATTGGGGGATCCACATGGCGACCGTCCATCACAACTTAATATTGATGGGTCATCTTGACATGTCACTTTAAACGGCGTCATATTATTGGGCCCTTATTGGACATGAGGTAAATACATGGGGGTTGCTTTGGAAGCAATTGGGCTCTACCTTTTGAGAATTATGGTTGGCTGATATTATTCGGGACCATAAGTTTGTCAATTGGACTCCATGTTCTCACTAAGGAAAAAGTTTCCCGTTTTCACTAGAGGGTGGTGAAATCGTTAAAATAGTGGGAGTGAGATTCATAAAATTAAATTCGCCTATTTTATGTCTTAGTAAATTGTTAAACAATCATTGATATATGTCTGTTTTCCTTTTCAGTATTTCATACAATGAATTCGCGAAATCCTTTATTCTCGATCCTCGAACAAAACAAGTTGACTGGCGCCAACTATACGGAATGGTTCCGGAAGTTGAAGATTGTCTTAACTTCGGAGAAAATGCTCTACGTGTTAGAGAAAGCACCTCCGAAGGAAGCACCAGCTGACATAAGTCCGGAGGAATTGGCCAAACTTGATGCATGGTGTGACCATGACATCAAGACCAAATGCTATATGCAAGCCTCGATGTCTGATGAACTCCAGAGGCGATTTGAGGACACGGTGAATGCTGCTGACATTCACACGCAACTCAAGGAACTTTTTGGGGCTCAGTCGAGGGCTGAAAGGTTCGCTACTGTTAAGGAGCTGATGACGTGCCGCATGCGTGAAGGGACTTCGGTCCGTGATCATGGGGTACGAGTGATTTGGCTCATACAAAAGTTGGCGACCCTAGATTTGGTGTTGGAGCATGAACTCAATGTGGATTTATTGCTTCTGTCTCTTCCTTCTTAATTTGATGGATTTGTGATAAATTTTAATATGAACAAGATAGAGGCCACCCTTGAAGAGATGGTCAATATGCTCGTTACATATGAATCCACACTTAAGAAGGATAAGCCAGCTTTCTTGGTGGGCTCCTCATCTTCTGCGAAGAAGGGGCCAAGTATGAAGGGCAAGAAACGTTCTACCCCACCCAAGAAAGTCGAGCCCGAGAAGAAGCAAAAGACAAAGGCTTCAAACAATGGAAAATCCAAGGATTTTTGCCATTACTGCAAGAAGCCGGGTCATTGGAAGCGCAACTGCAAGGAATATCTTGAGCAGTTGGGAACTGCAAAGGGTATGTTCTATATTGAAATAAACATGTCACTTAATACAACTTCTTGGGTATTGGATACCGGATGTGGATCTCACATTTGCAATGATTTGCAGGTGATGACAAGAAGTCGCAGGCTTAGAATGGGTGAGACCCAGCTGAGGCTCGGGAATGGTTCCAGAGTTGAAGCTACGGCCATTGGAGATGTTTGTTTGACTTTGCAGAACGGTTTTAAATTATTGTTAAGAGATGTTTTATTTGTGCCAGATTTAATTAAAAACATTATTTCTATTTCTATGCTTGATAGAGATGGTTATTCTTGCAATTTTGTGAATGGGATTTGCAATATTTACAAGAATGAATGTTTAATTGGAAATGGACAACTTGAAAACGATCTATACAACTTAAAACTAAAAGACGTTCCAATGAATTATGTTGATAAACAGGCGACAACAAACAAAAGGAAAATCGATAGTCAAAACCCGGCAAACCTTTGGCATGCTAGGCTAGGTCATATTTCCTCAAGGAGGATGAACAAGCTAGTGGGAGAGGGCATGTTTGATATGTCTGATATTAATTCTCTACCTACTTGTGAATCCTGCCTAAAAGGAAAAATGACTAAATCTCCTTTTAAGGGGAAACCTGAGCGTAGTCAGAATCTGTTGGATTTGATCCACACAGATGTTTGTGGTCCATTTAGAGTAGGGACTCAACATGGCCACACCTACTTCATTACCTTTACTGATGATTATTCAAGGTATGGGTATTTATATTTAATGAAATAAGTCTGAAGCATTTGAAAAGTTCAAAGAATTCAAGGCTGAAGTAGAAAACAAGCTAGGTAAAAGTATTAAAGCACTTCGATCGGATCGAGGTGGAGAATACTTGAGTACCGAGTTTTTGGACTATCTGAAAGAGAATGGGATTCTCTCTCAGTGGACTCCTCCTATGACACCACAGCTTAATGGTGTATCGGAGCGTCGTAATCGAACTTTGTTGGACATGGTTCGATCTATGATGAGCTTCACTGAGCTTCCACCTTCGTTTTGGGGCTATGCGCTTGAAACGGCGGTATTGTTGTTGAACAACGTCCACACTAAAGCAGTGGACAAAACACCATACGAGTTATGGAATGGCAAAGCTCCTAAGTATTCGTACTTGAGGATTTGGGGATGTCCTGCTTACGTGAAGCGGACAGTGGGAGATAAGTTGGATAGTCGATCCAGCTTATGTTATTTTGTAGGGTATCCGAAGAATTCAATCGGATATTATTTCTATTATCCTGCTGAAACAAAGGTGTTTGTTTCTAGGAATGCCACCTTCTTGGAGAAGGAATTCTTATTGGATAAGAAAGGCGAGATGATGGAACTCGAAGAAGTTCGAGAAGAACCCGAAATACAAAATAACGATCCTACACCTCAGGAACCATTGCTGGACACGCCTGCACCTAGAAGATCCGAAAGGACTTCTAGACCTCCAGTTCGATATGGTCTTCTTCTTGAAGGGGATCAAGATGAACCCGACATTGGATGTGATCCAAGAAACTTCAAGGAAGCAATTTCTGATGCGGATTAGAATTTATGGCTTGAAGCTATGCAGTCAGAATTGGATTCGATGCATACAAACCAAGTTTGGTCTTTAGTAGATCCTCCCGATGGAATTGTTCCGATAGGGTGTAAATGGATCTACAAAAGAAAGCTTGGGCCTGATGGTAAGGTATTGACCTACAAGGCGCGATTGGTGGCTAAAGGTTATACTCAAAGGCAAGGAGTTGACTATGACGAAACCTTTTCACCAGTTGCAATGTTCAAGTCCATAAGAATCCTAATTGCCATAGCTGCATGGTATGACTATGAGATATGGCAAATGGATGTGAAGACTGCTTTTCTTAATGGAGACATTAAGGAGGAAATCTATATGAAGCAGCCTGAGGGGTACACATCCATGGGAAGCGAGCATAAGGTATGCAAGCTTCAGAGATCAATTTATGGTCTAAAACAAGCATCAAGAAGTTGGAACCAGAAATTTGATGAAACAATAAAAGATTTTGGTTTCATCAAGAACCCGGAGGAACCTTGCGTGTACAAGAAAGTAGTTAAGGATGCGGTGACATTCTTAGTACTTTATATTGATGACATCCTACTCATTGGGAATGATGTAGGGATGTTGCAGTCAACAAAGATATGGTTATCAGGTAGATTTTCGATGAAGGATTTGGGAGAGGCATCCTACATTCTTGGGATACAGATCTATAGAGATAGGTCTAAGAGAATGATAGGACTCACTCAATCAACCTACATCGATACCATATTGAAACGGTTTTCAATGGATGGGTCCAAAAGAGGACATCTACCCATGTGTCATGGAGTTTCTCTATCCAAGTCTATGTGTCCCAAGACTGATGAAGAGATAGAGAATATGACACATGTACCATATGCGTCAGCTATAGGTAGTATCATGTATGGGATGATATCTACCAGACCGGATGTAGCATTTGCTCTGAGTGTCACGAGCAGATATCAGTCTAATCCTGGTCAAATGCATTGGAAAGCCGTGAAGGACATTCTTAAGTACTTGCGAAGGACTAAGAATATGTTCATGGTTTATGGAGGACGAGAAGTCAAATTGGAAGGCTATACCGACTCTAGCTTCCAAAGTGATGTGGATGACTCGAAGTCAACCTCTGGATTTGTGTTCATGCTCAATGGCGGTGCTGTCTCTTGGAAGAGTTCCAAGCAGGACACCACAGCGGATTCCACCACTGAGGCTGAATACATTGCAGCATCAGCTGCTGCTAAAGAGGCCGTTTGGATGAGGAAGTTCGTCCAAGAGTTGGGCGTCATTCCTGAATTTGTTGGTCCAGTCCCGGTGTACTGTGACAACACGGGTGCCGTTTCTCAAGCAAAGGAACCAAGGTCTCATCAAAGATCCAAACACGTACTGAGGAAATACCACATAATCCGGGAGATTGTGGAAAGAGGAGACATCATTGTCGAACGAGTGGCCTCTGCAGACAATATCGCTGATCCGCTTACTAAGCCTTTGCCAGGACCATTGTTTGACAAACATCGCGAAGCAATGGGTCTACGTAGTATGACTAGTTGGCTATAGGGCAAGTGGGAGATTGTAAGAGTGGGTGCCCAGTGAGCCAACTGTGTGGCTATGGGCTTTGATGACTCTTTGTATAAACAATCTTTTGTTTAATATTATTTACACTTTTATGGCAATGACTTTATATTACTTCATATTGTTATATTGTGATATACTATTGTTGTTTTGATAAAGACCTTGAATATACTATAGTGTATGTAAGATGTGGTAGAACATGGAGATGTCTATCATGAAATACATCTTATAGTCACTGTATATTCTAAAAACCGTTCCTAGTCGATTGAGCCGTCCGATAATAAGGATAAGGATCGCTCGAGTTTGAGACTAGCATTTGCGATGCGGAGTACCACGTTTCATTGGTAGGGAACATGGAGATGTTCGAAGCATGCAAATGGATATTCATAGGATGAATAATCGAACTACCCTATCCGGACTTTCCAAGTGGTTATCACTTATCGAGTGGATAAAGTCCGCGGTTTTGGTTGTACACCATTAGTCCTTACGACTTGAAACATCATGGAGACTCTATATGCTAGTGCTGTGCTTTGACTCGTTTACCGACTCTATGGGGGTCATCAGGTGTCGAGATTGGGTACAGTTACGACACATATAGGAGTCAATGCATTGTTGTCAAGGATTCACCACATACTTGCGAGTATGGATATCCTATGCGATCTGAGGAGATATTAGTGTGACAAATCTCTGGCCAGAGTACTTGATGTGATTTAAGAAATGGTTTCTTAGTAGCACATGCGATGTCACTAATTTGATCTTCAAGATGTATTGCATAGTTATCGAATCTTGAGCGACTCTCGATATACCAATGGTTGTTGATTCGATCGGGATATATGGATGAAGGGACCGTACTGTACGCTAACCAAAATCTACTGGTTCTTGTAGGCACTATCAGTGATACCTAGGGAATCATGGGGCGATGTTGCTAGGCGCTTTACCATGATTCGTTGGGCAAGTCGGAAAGTGTTGTTCCGAGTCACAAGGAGTTGTGAGCCCACGGCTAGCTGTATCCCTGAACCATTGAGGGTCACACAGTGTAATGGAGTTTTAATCCCCGTTGAGATAGTTAAATTTAAAGAGTTAAATTTAATGAACTAAGGAGTTGGACTTCTTAAATAAGAGTGAGGGAGTAGGATTTCCTAAAATGACATAGGGATGGACATTTTAGGAAACCACTGAATTCGGATTCAGGAAAATTTATTTTGACTTTAAAACGTGCAGAAATGGTTTCTGTGCACATTGGTGAAATCGTTTCATCAATCGGAGTCACGATGAATTTTATATTAATTTCTGAACGTGCGGGCTTTGCTTGTCGGGCCCTAACTTATGACTAATGGGCCCTAAGGTGTTAGTGGCCTGCATTATAAATAAGTTATTTCAGTACAGAAATTACACACAACAGGTCATAATTTTTTAGAGCAAAAATCGAAAACCCTAGTTCCTCTCAAAGATTGTTTCGGCCGAACCCTCCCCATACTCTGCCCGAGATTTTTCGGTCTGTGATTTTGAATCGCAGTAAGGAATAACGAATCAGATTCGTTTATTCTCTTCGCAGAAAACTTCTGATAGATTTTCTAGTGCAATCTATCAGAGGGATTAAAACTCTGTTCGTGGACCTGATTGAAGGAGTTCATCGGTTCCAGGGAGAGACAACAAGAGCAGATAAAATCTGTTGGTGTCCAGTAATCTCGTTGCGAGATTGAAGGTAAAATTTAATTAATTGTTATTTGAATTTTACACACACAATAATTTAATCGTTAAACGGTTGATACCCACACCATGGAATTGTTCCATGATAAAATTTTTAAACTTCCGCTGCACCGGGTATCAATCGTGATTGATCAGAGAGCCGAGTTTTCCAACATACCACGTTTCATTGGTATGGAACATAGAGATGTTCAAAGCATGCAAATGGATATTCATACGATGAATGATCGAACTACCCTATCTGGACTTTCCAAGTGGTTATCACTTATCGAGTGGATAAAGTCCGCGGTTTTGGTTGTACACCATTAGTCCTTACTACTTGAAACATCATTGAGACTCTATATGCTAGTACTGTACTTTGACTCATTTATCGACTCTATTGGGGTCATCAGGTGTCGGGATTGGGTACAGTTATAACACATATAGGAGTCGATGCTTTGTTTTCAAGGATTCACCACATACTTGCGAGTGTGGATATCCTATGCAATCTGAGGAGATATTAGTGTGACGAATCTCTGGCCAGAGTACATGATGTGTTTTAAGAAATGGTTTCTTAGTAGCACATGCGATGTCACTATTTGATCTTCAAGATGCATTGCATAGTTATCGAATCTCGAACAACTCTCGATTTACCAATGGTTGTTGATTCGATCGGGATATACGGATGAAGGGACCGTACTGTACGCTAACCAAAATCTATTGGTTCTTGCAAGCACTATCAGTGATACCTAGGGAATCATGGGGCGATGTTGCTAGGCGCTCTTACCATGATTCGATGGGCAAGTCGGAAATTGTTGTTTCGAGTCACAAGGAGTTGTGAGCCCACGGCTAGCTGTATCCCTGAACCATTGAGGGTCACACAGAGTAATGGATTTTTAATCCCCGTTGAGATAGTTAAATTTAAAGAGTTAAATTTACTGAACAAAGAAGTGGGACTTCTTATTTAAGAGTAGAGGAGTAAGATTTCCTAAAATGACATAAGGATGAGAATTTTTGGAAATCACTGAATTCGGATTCAGAAAATTTATCTTGACTCTAAAAGATGCAGAAATGGTTTCTGTGAACATTGGTGAAATTGGTTTATCAATCTGAGTCACAATGAATTTTATATTAATTTTTGAACATGCGGGTTTTGCTTGTCAGGCTTGAACTTATGACTAATGGGCCCTAAGCTGTTAGCAGCCCACATTATAAATAAGTTATTGTAGTACAAAAATTACATAACAGAGGTCACAAATTATTTTTGAAAACCCTGGTTTTTCTTAACAGTGGCCGCCGCCCCCTCCCTCTCTGTTCTGAAAAATTCCAGCCTGTGAATTTTGAATTTGCAGTCTGGTTTAACGGATCAAATTCGTTAATTCTCTTCGTAGAAACTTCTGATAGATTTTCTAGTGCAATCTATCAGAGGGATTAAATCTCTGTTCGTGGACCTGATTGAAGAACAGTTCGTCCATCAGTTCCCGGGATATACAACAAGAGCAGAGTAATCTGTTGGTGTCCATAATCTCGATTCGAGATTGGAGGTAAAAATTTATAATTGTTATTTAATTTTTACACACACAATTTAATCGTAAAGTTTTGATACCCATTATGGAATCGTTCCATATAAAATTTTTAAAACTTCCGCTGCACCGGGTATCAATTCTGATTGATCTGATCGCCGTTTTCCAACACAAAAATGGTAGGAAGGGTCTCGGGGGTCTCAGACAGTCTAGAAGCAGCCAAACGAGTTTGGAAGGACCAAACCCAAACGTTGCGTCCAATCTGCTGGCTGGATAGATGTCAACGAGATCATGACATATGGTTGGATGATGTAGAACGTTGCGTCCGAACTCCAGAACGTTTCGTCCATTCTCTTCCTATAAATAGGCCCTACGAGTTTCATTTTTGGCACACCAAATTCAATATTCTCTCTCGGTATTTAGGGCATTCTAGGTGTTTGATTCCAACCTTCCTAGGCTTGGTCCGAAGGTTGGCGAGGTGCTCCGGGGTTGCTGCGGAGAGGTGCCCAAGTTCTGGGGCAGTCGCCATCAGAGGGCTGACGATGGACGTAGGTATATCTCTGGCTTCTTATAGTAAATAGAAAGTATGCTATAGTCTAGTTAAGGCTTTTAGAATAAGATTATAATGCATGAGTACTTTGCATTGTAGTACGGGCGATAGGCTTGGACATAGAGCTGGTCTAGCTTGCCTAGTATATGAGGTACATAAGTATTATTCGAGATATCCAGATTGAGTATGCATGTATTATGTGTTTGCATGGATTATATGATTGCATGTTTTATATGTCTTTATATATATACAACATGTCACGACTATATGTTGCATACATGAGCATATTGAGAATTTACCTTAGAGGTACCCTATAGTAGGACGCTCAACCTACGAGTCTGTGGATGGTTGGATATATAAGTCTTGTGTCAGGTCATCGTGATGGTTGGACACTTTTACTAGTATCATGTCACCATTATCCACTGGGTATAGGAGCCATATCCTGATGCGACGGCGCATCGTGCTATATACCCTGGGCCCAGTCTATGAGCTAGTTTCTTGACTTGAGTGTCTTGATACCTAGTTCACTTGCATACATGCACATATAATACCGTATACTCATACTCTCGTACTGAGATTTTCATGCTCACGTCCCGTACCTTGTTGTGTCTGGACACTCTATTCCATGGGGCAGGTCTGCGGCTGGATGAGGCGGGTGGTTCCAAGAGTGCTTAGGCGATGGATTTCCAGTAGAGTTTTTGTCTAGGCTTTTGTTTCTGATGTATTTGGGATAATACACTTGGTTATTCGATATGGTTGTAAACAATATTTTAATTGTTGTTTATGGTTTCCGTTGTTAATTTCTGATTAAGTATTTTATTAACTTAAATGCATGCATAAGCTTCTGATTGGTAGGTGATCACGGCGCGGGTCACTACATTTATGGTATTAGAACATGCATAGTAATCTTGGGATCTAGATTGTTGAAATTGGGATTAACCTTTAAATCATCGTGTAGATGGCGGGTCATGTTGAAGAGAGTAGCCACGGCAGCATAGGTGGACACTGGGGTGATCAGGGCGATCGAGAGCATTGTTGGGGCCATCATCACCATCATGATCACAGGCATTTCAGCATGCATAGTTTTATGCAAATGGGTCCGAAACCTTTGGTCGGAGGAGAGTCACCGAAGGATGCAGAGAACTGGCTGCGACATATGAAGTTTTGTTTCCGGGAGTTCCGATGCACTGAGGAACAAAAGATGGAGACTCTCGATTTCCTGGTGGAAGGACAAGCTCGGAAGTGGTGGAATTCTGCATCTGCACCTTTTATTGTAGCCTGAGGTGTTGCTAACTAGGATGAGTTCCGCACAACTTTCCATAAGTTGTTTTTTCCTCCTGCTCTCCGACAGGCGAAGGTAAGCGAGTTGCTGGGTTTGCGGCAGGGATCGATGTCGATCGAGAAATACTAGCTGAAGTTCTTTGAGTTGCTGCCCTATCGCCCCCATATTTCTAATAGCACGGAGGCAAAGTATAATCTCTTCCTCCACGACCTTAATCCAAAGATCCATGATCGAGTTTCTATGTGAGATGACATGACTTACGAGGGTTTAGTGAGTCGATGTCACCAGGCAGAGGACAACATCCGCCGTAACACATCTTTCTTCTCATCTAGACCCGTGAGTTCTTTGGGTCCCCGTGCTCAGTCATTCAAGAAGTTTGGTTCTACTTCTTCCTCAGGATCCGGAGATGTGATGCGATTTGGTAGGAAGAATCAGGGACCTTGCAGACATTGTGGTGGGAGTCATCCTGCTACCAAGTGCTGTAAGGTTTCAGGGGCATGTTTCCATTGCGGGGAGATTGGCCACCTGAAGAAGGATTGTCCACAGGCTGGGGGAGCTGGTTCTGGCTCAAGTTCAGGTTCTTAGGCTTCAGTGCAGCAGAAAACTCGGGGACAGTCGACAAGGGGTTCTATTCTAAAACCTCGTGCTTCCAACCAAGTGTTTGCCTTGAGGCATGATCAGACAGTGGATGAGAATGAGAAGGTTATAGCGGGTATGTTCTTGTTATTTTATATACCTGCTTTTGCACTCATTCATAGTGGTGCATCTCATTCTTTCATTTTTGAACATTTTGTTAAGAAGTATAAGTTGCCATACATTTCATTAGACATAGTGGTTGTTGTTTCTACTACGACTGGTCAGTTTGCATCGGCTAAGAGTCTAGTGATGGGTTGTCCTTTAGAATTCGAAGGAAATGTTTTGATGGTGAATCTCATGATATTAGAAATGGAGGATTTCAACTGCATTCTAGGAAATTATGTGTTAACTACATATTGAGCTTCAGTGGATTGTTACCAGAAATTGGTAAGATTTTATCCGGTTGGAGATGACAGCTGGTTCTTCTATGTTGAGGTAGCGCGACCTCAGATGCTTTTGGTATCCACTTTGAAAGCTTGTCGAGCTTTGGAGTCTGGCGCGGAAGGCTATCTCATCTATGCAGTTGATACATTTGCTGGAAGTGTTAGTATTCAGAATATTCCAGTTGTGAATGAATTTTCAGATGTGTTTTCAGATGAGATTCCAGGATTTCCTCCTGTGCGTGAAGTTGAGCTTGACATAGATTTGATGCCAGGGACTTATTTTATTTCTCTAGCACCGTATCGTCTAGCTCCATCAAAGATGCATAATTTGAATCAGTAGCTTTAGGATCTATTGTACAAGGGTTACATTCGTCCCAGTGTTTCTCCTTGGGGAGCGTCTGTTCTGTTTGTGAAGAAGAAGGATAGGTCTATGCGTTTGTGCATCGACTATCGCCAGTTGAACAGGATAAAAATCAAGAATAAGTATCCTTTGCCTCGAATAGATGATCTGTTTGATCAGTTGCAGGGTACTTCGGTTTATTCAAAGATTTATTTGAGGTTTGGATATCATCAAATGCGAGTCCGGGATCAGGATATAGTCAAGACAACATTTAGGACAAGGTATGGGAATTATGAGTTCCTAGTGATGCCATTTGGGTTGACTAATTCATCGGATGTATTCATGGACTTTATGAATCGAGTATTCCTAGAATTTCTGCAAAATTTTGTCGTTGTGTTCATTGATGATATCTTAGTATATTCACATGATGTGAATGAACACGCATATCATCTGAGGCTTGTGTTGCAAACTCTGAGGGATAGACAGTTGTACGCTAAGTTGAGTAAGTGTGAGTTCTGGCTAGATCGGGTGGTATTTCTTGGCCACATTATATCGAAAGATGGAGTTTCTGTGGATCCGAGCAAGATTGAGGTTGTAATGAACTGGTTGCATCCGACGACGATAGCTGAGATCCATAGTTTTTTGGGTCTAGCAGGATATTATCGTCGCTTTATCGCAAATTTCTCGCATGTAGCTCGACGCTAGACACAACTTACTTGGAAGGGCGTGAATTTTGAGTGGTCCTCAGAATGTGAGGAAAGTTTCTGTGAGCTTCGTAGACAGTTGACTTATGCGCCTGTGTTGGATTTACCGTCTGGATCTGGAGGGTATGTGGTGTACACTGATGCTTTTCTTCAGGGACTGGGATGTGTTCTGACTCAGAATGGGCATGTGATTGCATACGCCTCTAGATAGTTGAAATTTCACGAGAATAACTACCCAGTGCATGATCTTGAGTTAGCAGCTATTGTATTTGCATTGAAGATCTGACGTCATTATCTTTATGGCAAGAGATTTGAGATCTTCACCGACCACAAGAGTCTCAAGTATTTGTTCACCCAAGCAGAGTTGAACATGAGACAGAGACGTTGATATGAATCTAGGAGGCGCTCGAAGATTCATATTGTTCCAAGAAATTTTTCTTAATTTTCCATCAACAATTGAAGGATTTGGGATCCATTGGAATCAAATTGGAGAGCATTTTAACAAGTTTAGAGTGCAGGAAGACCAAGGAAATAAGGCCAGCTTGGGACTAACTGTTGGTGATCGGTTAACTCATACCCGAAAACGCAGCAGAAATTTAAAATTTTTATCAAAAGAAAACCGAGCGTTTGTGTAGCATTCAAAACATCAAACATCCATAGGGTGTTTAAGAATTTTTACCTATAAATCTCAAAAAGATTGATTTATGGCTCCAACCAAGTTGTTAACAACTTAGCTCTTGAAATGGTAGACACAATCTACAAGCTTCCAAAAGCACACCTTTCTCAAATGGATTCAAGCCTCCAAGGATGCACCTTGTTCAAAATAGCTCCTCTTTGAATTAGGTCCACGATTAGTCGAACTAGATCCACTCTAAATATGCGCTAGAATATTTAAAGCATTTTTCATTGAGATTTTCTTGTCATTTTCTCCCAAAATGAAAAGACAAAACTTGAGAATTGTTCAAGTGAAGGGGACGACCACTTTTTCTTTTTAGTGGAGAAATATATATCAATATATTTATCATGGTCAAAGATAAATGATACAATTAAATCTTTCATGGAAAAGTATAGAGCATGCATGGAAAATTGCACCCAATCTTTTAACCCTTCATATTTCCTCACACATATAATATAATATATACATATACATGGCCCATGAACTTAATATTTAATTAATTATTAAACTCAAACTCATTTAAGTTTAATCAATTAATTAAATCCAACTTGAACACATTCAATCCTACTAGTAAAATAATTGTTCAACACTATTTTTATTTTGAGCTTTACTAGACTCAATAGTGTTTAATTAATCCAACACTTGAATTAATTTAATTATTTAAATTTCACTAAGTCTACTAGTGAAAATTAATTCAACACTTGAATTAATTAATTAAGTTCAAAATAATAGTTTTGAAAATTACCATTTTCAAAAACTAATTATTTATTCAAGTCAACTTTTAATCTTGGAACACATTCACAAATTAAAAGTTATTTTTCCCATTTATTTTCCATTAGAAGTCATACTTCTAATTTAATTTACTTATAAACACCTTTATAAGTTGTTCAACACATTGAACTAATTTTAGTCTCAACAGGATCTAGAAAGCTAGTATTTGTGTGACCCTCAATGGTTCATTGATACAACTAGCAGTGCGTTCACATCTCCATGTGATTCGGGATCAATAAGTCCCTTATATTAGCATACCCTATATAGCTCCATTTTTATTAATCAACACCTTGATAATAAGAACGTCAGAAAACTCAAGTCTGATAGTACCCAACCAGTCATGTTAAATTTCTAGCAGCATCGCTTACATTACTCCCTAGGTATCAAATGATAGTGTCTGCAAGAACCAATCAATTATGGTTAACGTACAGTACGGTCCATTCAACTCATATATCCCAACCGATTAGACAACCATTGGTTTATCGAGAGTTGTCATTGAATCGATAACTATGTGTCATACCGTAGTTGCATCAAAGATGTAATTCAAGAAATCCTTTCTTAATTACCACATACTCTGATCAGAGATTTCAAGCTACATATGCATGAGAACACATAGGATATCCATACCCATAGGTAAGCGGTGAATCCCCGACTACAATGCATCGAGTCCTATATGTTTCGACACAACACCCAACATTGCCACCTAATGACCCCAGTTGAGTCAGTAAACAAGTCAAAGTGAAGCTCTAGCATATAGAGTCTCCATGTTGTTCCGGGTCATAAGGACTAATGGTGTACAACCATAAACTAGGACTATTCCACTCGATAAGTGAGAACCACTTAGAAAGTCCTTTAGGGAAGGTTGTTCAGTGCACTCTACAAGGAGCACCTATTTGCATGTTTGGACATCTCCATGTTCCCTACCAATGAAACATGGTACTCACATCGCAAATACTAGTCTCAAGCTCGAGCGGCCTTTACCCTTCTTTGTGGCGGCTAAATCGACTAGAAACAGTTTAGAATATACAGTATTCCAAATATGAGTTTCATGATAGTCATCCCATGACCATCTCATATTCTTTCTACTATTTGTATATTCAAGGGCTTTATCTATGCAGCTAGCATGGGTATTCAGATAAAGATGTGCCAAATTAAATAATTCAAATATTATTAAAATAAAGGTTGTCATACAAGAGTTATCTCAAGGACCCTCGGCCAACACTTAGCTTGACGGGCACCTACTCTAACACTAACTTCGGACCAGCCAAGGAACAGGCCCGAACCAAGGCCTGGACCCACATCTAGACCCGGTCCAGACCCGTGTCCAGGCCCTGGACATAGGTCCGTGCATGTCACGGACCTAAAAATGGACTACGTGCACTATGAGTACGTCTTCGTAAAATTTTGAGTTCAATAGTCATAGGCACACGGACCTTGATCCGGACCCTTATCCAGGGTCCATGCAAACACACAGTGCGGCATGTTTGTGTGTGTTTTGGTGGATTTTATTATTTTGTGATAGATTTTCCTATTATTGAGTATTATAATTCTATTAGGAAACTTTTAGATATTATCTTTTAATATCTTTGCATTATTTTGCGATATCTTTTATTATTTTGTAGTTGTATTATAAATACAACATATACATTTATTATTGAATAGATTATTGAAGTTATTGATTTTAATTAATTCTTAAAATTCTTTCTAGAATTTTGCCAAAGCTTTGTTTTTTTTTTTATTTTTATCAAATCAAACTTATCAAAGTTTAATAAACTTGTGGCATTTGTCAATTGATTATCTTTGTGGATTGTCAGAAACAAGTTTTCTTAAGGTTCCATTGTGATTGATGTTTTATTCCGTGATTATATGTTGCTAGTTTCGTTATAAACTAGAGGTGGATATCCGAAACTTACTTGTTCAAAAGATTGGGACAACATTATAGAATTTGTTTGTTATTGAATTGAGGATATAATTTGTTTATAATCGTGTTTGCTTTTCATGCATCCAAGATTCCCATCATTTGGTATCAAAGCTTAAGGTTCTCTTGATCAAGTAATTCGTATCTTTCTATTTGTTTCTCTTATCTATTCTTCTTTTTTCTTATCTGTTCTTCGTGTTCTTTGTTCTTTGTTCTTCGTTCTTCTTGTTGCCCAAGTTTCGTGTCCTGTGCTACAAGTTATTCAAAAAAAAAAAGGTGCCGAAAAATTAAAAAAAAAAAGAGATTGAGAAAAAGTAGCTTGTGGCCAATTTTTTTTGTATCTCTTGTTCATCCTTGGGTGTCAAGTCCAGTCATTCTTCATAAGTATTTTTCTTGTTTTTGCGCAGTCTATGTGAGTCGATTGACAAGTGTTTACAAGTTTTGAATTTATGAATTTGATACTCACAAAACCGCAAAGCATAAGCTATTCCATATATTTGAGTGAAAAAAGAGTGATTGAGTGAGTTTATTTGAAGTGACTTGTGAGATTTTGGGTGAGGAATATTTTTTATTACTAACCTTTTCTTGCAGGTAAAATGTCGTATAGAAAATTTGATAAAGGAGTAGGGGATGATTTGAACCTATATTTTTCTAAGGTTCAAATGAAAGAGTTGACTGAGATGATAAGAAAGGCGGTTAAGGATGCGTTTAAGCCAATACATAAGAAATTGAGTAAGTTGGAGGATGACTATGGGTGTGGTTGTAATTGAAGAGAAGATGAATGTAGTAGTGAGGATTGGGTGAGAGGAAGGAGAGATTATGGGAGTAGAAGAGAGCGAAAAATCGATGGATATAGTGATGTGTATAGATATGATGGTTGTCTTGGAGAAAAAGATTTTGAATATTATTTTGATAGGATTAAGAAAAATAAAATTCCATCGTTTCACAGAGATATGGATTCGGAATCGTATTTGAATTGGGAGAAAAGAGTAGAGAATATATTTGAAGGTCGTGATTTTTGTGAAGCTAAAAAGGTTAAACTTATCTTACACGATTTTACCGACTATGCTATCACTTAGGTGGGATCGATTGGTGGTGAATAGGAAAAGGCATGGAATGAATTTTATTTCTACATGGGATGAGATGAAAAGAGCTATGCGAAAACGTTTTTCTCCTAATCACTGTGAGGGGAAAAGTGGAGTTC
Source organism: Henckelia pumila (assembly GCF_033568475.1). Lineage (NCBI taxonomy): Eukaryota > Viridiplantae > Streptophyta > Magnoliopsida > Lamiales > Gesneriaceae > Henckelia > Henckelia pumila. The sequence goes on along the minus strand of NC_133121.1, from coordinate 161,118,677 downwards.
CAAAGTGTTAATATCAAGGTACATCTAAACTTTCAAATTATAGTACTTGTGATATTAAATGCTTATGGTCTCATAAAAAGAATGATCATGATATGAGTCAATGTCTAAAGGAGGTTATGATGAAAGTGGAGGATTCTCAAGTAGTTGTTGAATCCAATGTTGTAGTTGAAGATGAATTAAAAGTTGAAGTTGATAAAATTGAGGATGAAACTTCATTGGTTGATGATGTTAGTGTTGAAATATGTGCGGTGGAGGGTGAATCATTTCTTGATGAGAGAATTCTTCAATTGTGCATGTTGTGGATAATATTCTTGTGGTAGATGAGAGTCCTATTGATGTTCATAGTGGGACTAGTAATTTGTTGATTGAGTCGTGTAATTTTTCTATGCAATTGAATCCAAAAGAATTTCTTGGGCATCAATTGAAATTTGAAAATTTGAGTGATATGGCTGAAAAAAAGATTCCGAAAAAAAGAGTGTATAAAAGAGTGAGATGGCATTTGATAAAAAAAAAAGAGAGTAAAGAAAAGAGAGGAAAGAGACCAATAAAAAAAGAAAATATTATGTTCAAAAATTGTGAGGATGAAAATTTTATTCAATTGAATAAAATCCCTAAAGTACTTTTGTACAAGGAGGTTTTATCTCATTGTCATGATTTAGTCGGTTCAATCCCGAGAATTGTTTGTTCTTCTTTGCAGGATTTTGGAGATGTGTTGATAAAGAAGCAAAAGAGATACATTACTAAAAGGTTTAACATGTTGGATCCATGTGAAGTTGGTTACACACAAAGTGAGGTTAGAGATTTGAGAGTTGATCCATTCGAGTGGTATGGTTTAACTTTAAATGTTAAATACCAATCAAATGTCTACTTTCAAAGTAATGATCTAAATTCTAAATTTCTTGGATTAAATTTCTTAGTTGAAAAATTTGTAAATGTGCTATTTATGAAATATGGATTGAATTCAAATCTTGATCTTATGTTATGGAAATCTAGGTATGTTGAGGAATTGAATAATTTGGATCATATGGTGGTGTTGAAGTCATTTGTTGATCTATGTGTTAGAATCTCTATGTGATACAAGATTAAGTAAGTTGGTGTATGTTGTTGTGAATTATTTGAATTGTGTTGATATGAGTGAATTATAGATGAATAGCATAGTTGAGAAGTCATATTTTCTTGATTGGCTAGTAATGACTTTTAGATTAGCTAATGTGCGTAATAATTTCATGGAATTGACGGATTATGTTTTGCATGCATCTATGGGTAAATTTGTTGTGCTATACTTTGATTATGTCATAGTATATAGAAAAATTTTGAATGGACATGTTGAACATTTGATACTTGTGTTATCTACACATAGTGAAAGGAATTTTTATGAAAATTTAAAAGTGTGTGTATTGTGCACAAGAAAACTTGTTGTATTTGTTTATGGTGTGAGTCCTCAAGAAAAGAGAGTTTTTGATGGAAATGTGATTAAGTGTCAACAAGGTAAGGAGTATGTGGTGGTTACTACACTATGACAAAGGTACGTATTTTTATCTACCTTGTTCTTAAAGTTGACGTGGATTGAGAATGTTAAGGAGTTGAATGCATTGGATAATGGTTTGAAAGATGTGTTTGAGTTATGTTTGCATGAAACTCATGAAAAATTCTATGTGAGCAATAAGTGTTTGTTAAAGTAGAATAGAATTTTCATTCCATCTTTGTCATTGAATAAGTTACTTGTTGTAGGAGCATGTAGTATAAAGTTGATGTGTTGTTTGGGAGATTATAAAACAATGGATAGTTTACATGGATATTTGTTGTGGTTGCATATGAAGAGATATGTTGAGTGGAGTTGTGAGTGGTATATTGCATGTGAATTGTTACTTATTCCTAGAAAGCAATGGTTGTACTTATCTATGAACTTTGTGTTGGTGTTAACTAGGTCTAAGAAGAGGAGAAATTTAGTGTTTCTCTTGCTAAATGGAATTTTGATCATGATTATGCATGATAGTAATGTTAAAATGTTTAATTTGAGCATGAAGAATTTCGTGAGTCTTATGAGTGTGCAAGGTACATTAGTACACGTGGAAAATATTTTTAAAGTTTCTAATTCTTGTTTGGTTTTTGTAGATAAGGGGCAAGATTTGAGGACAAATCTTTTTAAATAAGGGGAGTCTGATATGAATCTAGAAGGTGCTCTAAGATTCATATTGTTCCAAGAAATGTCTCTTAATTTTCCATCGAGAATTGAAGGATTTGGGATCCATGGGAATCAAATTGGAGAGAATTTTAACATGATTAGAGTGCTAGAAGACCAAGGAAATAAGGTCGGCTTCGGACTAACTTTGGACCAGCCAAGGAACAGGCCCGAACCAAGGCCCAGACCCACGTCCAGACCCAGCTCGAACCCAGTCCAGACCCATGTCCAGACCTTGAACATAGGTCCGTGCCAGGACTCCGTGCACTATGAGTACGTCTTCGTCAAATGTTGAGTTCAATCGCCGTAGGCACACAGACCTTGATCCGGACCCCTATCTTTTGATATCTTTGAATTATTTTGCGATATCTTTTATTATTTTATAGTTGTATTATAAATACAACATATACATTCATTATTGAATAGATTATTGAAGTGATTGAATTATTGATTTTTATCAATTCTTAAAATTCTTTCTAGAATTTTGCCAAAGCTTTGCTTTGTTTTTTATCAAATCAAACATATCAAAGTTTCATAAATTTTGTGTTGGTTGTCAATTGATTATCTTCGTGGATTGTCAGAAACAAGTTTTCTGAAGGTTCCGTTGTGATTGATTGTTTATTTCTTGATTATATGTTTCTAGTTTTGTTATAAACTAGAGGTGGATATCCGAAACTTGTTCAAAAGATTGGGACAACATTATAGAATCTGTTTGTTATTGAATTGAGGGTATGATTCGTTTATAATCGTGTTTGTTTTTCATGCATCCAAGATTCACATCAGACGTTGGATGGATTTGCTTGATGGTTATGATTGTGAAATTAAGTACCATCCAAGGGCTGCTAACCTCACTGCTGATGCCTTGAGTCGCAAGGTGAGCATGTCCGCACTTCAAACCTATTCTGTGGAAAGTGCAATTGAAGATTGTTGTTCTTCAGGGTATACCTTCAAGCATAAGAAAGGTATGCAGAGTATCCTGATGTTTGTGATCTTATCTGAGCCAGCTTTGAATTCTCAGATTAGAGATGCTCAGATGTCTGATCCAAAGACCCAGCATTTGGCTTGTTTAGCCAAAGATGATAGTACGTCTGGATTTAATTTTCAGTCAGATGGTTTTTTTTCTGTTTATCAGGTCGTATTGTTGTTCCGGAGGATGATACTCTGAGGGAGAAGATTTTATCTCAGACTCATCGTTCTAAGTTGAGTATTCATTCGGGAAGCAACAAGATGTACAAAGATTTGCATACAAGGTTCTGGTGGAAGAGAATGAAGAGAAGTGTGTATCAGTATGTTTCTAGATGTTTGGTGTGCCAACAGGTCAAGGCAGATCACCGACGATCTGGAATGGTTGCTTCACAGTTTATCTATTCCTGAGTGCAAATGATAGTTGATCATGATGGACTTCGTGACCCATTTACCGGTATCCTCGAGGAATTGTGATGCTATCTGGGTTGTGGTGGACCGACTCACCAAGTCAGCACATTTCATTTCTTATAACCAGAACTACAGTTTTGATAGGATGACACGTTTGTACATCTAGGAGATTTTCCGATTGCACGGAGTGCTTGTGAGCATAGTCAGCGATAGAGACCCCAGATTTACTTCCAGGTTCTGGGGAAGCCTTCAGCACGCTATGTGTACTACTCTCAGTTTGAGTATTTCTTATCACCCAAAGACTGACGGGCAGTCAGAGCGCATGATTCGTACTCTTGAAGACATTTTGCGAGCATGTTTTTTGGATTTTGGTCCAGCTTGGCAAGATCAGTTGTCATCGATTGAGTTCACGTAAAACAACAGTTACCATCGTAGTATTTGGATGGCTCCGTTTGAGGCGTCGTACGGGCGACGATTTCGTACTCCACTGTTCTGGGAATAAGTGGGGGAGCGACAAGTAGAAGGACCAGAGTTAGTACAGCAGGCTGTTGATATTGTTGGACAGATCAAGAAGAGAATTAAAACTGCGCAGAATCAACAGGCTATTATGCAAATGTTAAGCGCAGACCTTTGCAGTTCAAAGTGGGCGAGAAAGTGTTTTTGAAAATCTCACCATTTCGCAGGATTTTGAGATTCGGTCTCAAGGGTAAGCTATCTCCCAAGTTCATTGTTCCATTTGAGGTTTTGGAAAGTATTGGAGATTTGTCATACAAGTTGGAGTTACCGCCATATTTGTCGAGTATCCACGATGTATTCCATGTTTCACTATTGCGACGGTATGTGGCAGATGAGTCTCATATCTTACATCCGTCTGAAGTACAGTTGGATACGAATTTTACATATGTAGAAAGACCTTTGCGTATCATAGGTCATAAGGATAATGTCTTATGCAATAAGATAATTCCTCTTGTTCAATTTCAGTGGCAGCGCCGAGGCACTGAAGAAGCCACTTGGGAACGTGTGAGCCGTATGCGTGCAGACTATCCAGAGTTTTTTTGAATTATTGTATTTCAAGCTATATCTTGTAAAATGATCAGTATGAATAAAAGATTTTTATTCAGTATTTTGCTG